>NW_021604665.1:11123972-11146621 GCF_004785775.1 Grammomys surdaster | reverse complement strand
AAGAGAGAGAGAGAGATTGAGATTGAGAGAGAGAGAGAGAGAGAGAGAGAGAGAGAGAGAGAGAAACTGTACTCAGTCATTCTAAAATTAGGAGACTTAAGACTGGTTAAAGATTGAGGGTCTGCTTTATTTTATGTTAATCATTAAAAAATGTACAGTCAAACTTAGTAATTCCTAGTTATCTCTTGATGGACTGGTGAACAAGTGTCTCATTTATATTCCATTATTAATCGCTGTTGAAGGCCATGGGCCACAGTCGACCAGGTTCACCTGAAAGAGGCTGGGAATGGAAGAAGGGACAGGAGGGCAGGAAGAGATTAAGCCAGGACAACGGTTTCTGATCGAGGTTCAATGTTTTAATGTTCAACTTTCAATTTAAAGGGGATAACCCACCCCCACCCCCAGAGTTCCTTCTTGCTTCAGCCGGCTGGGGGTGAGCCCTGGGGGTGAGTGGAAACCATCCTGCTGGAGGTGAGAGGAATCCACACTTAATTGTGGGGCCAGAGATGTCAAGGCAAGCTCAGCAGGCAATCTATTCTTCTCAGCTTGTGTACCAGGCTACAGGGCAGCCAAGGAGGTGCCAAGGCCAGCAATGCCAAGGCAGGCAATGCCTCTGGAGTCCTATTGTTTGGTCTATTGTGGTAAACAAGGTCTCTCAGGCCTGCTCAAGGCTGGGGGAAGGGCACAAATCACAACATCTTATTATCGCACAAAATTTTAGAAGTGTGAAAGTACAGATTAAGATTGTTCAAGTACTAAGATAAATTCTGCTAATGACTTCTGATGACTCTAAAAGTTCTTTCATCCTAAAAGCATGGACTCCCAACTTCCTCTTCCTGACAAATTAAATCAGCACATGGCTATGACTTTTTCTACCTCTTCACTGAAAAAGTGGCTAAGTGAGCTTATCTCAGGTTTTAATAATTGAATACCAAAGTGGATGTCTAGGGGTGTGAGAGACAGCAACTGAGAAAGACATACTCCTTAATTTTGAAGACTTGCTTTTTGTTTCATATAACTGAACAATAAATGGATCTACTGATTACCATATTGACCATACAATGTGATCCAATCTAAGAATAAACACCACACAAATAAAAGATCAGTGAGGAATAAAAGACAGGCACGCTTTTTAACCAGTTGGGCCAGAATCATATCTAATATTTTCAGTTTGTGAAAATCAAGGTTACTTGAATTTCTCTGTGCTACGTGAGCTATATTAATACAAACAATGCATGCACTTGTCCTCTCCTTATTTATTTATGACAATTTGGGAAACTATTTCATTATTACATATAAGCAATCAGCACAGCAAACCAGGTAAATATTATCAATCCAGGTGTCAACAAAGCAAACCTAGGAAACAAAGCTTCTATGTCAGATGTTGGATACAAACAGAATTCTTAATACTGCTCATTGGTTTTGTGTTACATGGCATTGTCTTTAATGGTCCTATGATCCCACAAATCTATTTCATAATTGCAGTTACTCATTAGATAAATATGGGTATATATTCTGAAGAAATGTGTCACTAAACAACTTCATCACTGTTAACATCAAAGAGTATAGTTACATTAACAATGATCATCTGGCCTCTTGTACATGTAGACTAACTAGTCTATACTCTAAATGTTCTTTCATCCTAAAACCGTGAAGATTTTTCTGCAGGACTCCTGACTTCCTCTTCCTGACAAATTAAATCATCACATGGCTATGACTTTTTCTACCTCTTAACTGAAAAAATGACACCTGTGTCTCCTGGGTTGTAAAATTGTAGCCTATACAGCATGTTACAGAGTGCTGTGGGAATTTTCAGTATAATTGCAAACATTTATGCATATAAATATGTCGAAATGTGAAAGAAGCCCAATTAAGATAAGATGCGATATGGACTTTTCAGGACCTTCATCATCTTATGCAATGCTCATTGTCTGTAAGATGTGGCTCATTAGTGTGTGTAGATTACAATCACCATAATGCACAGAATTGTTCCTATTTAAAGGAAATATAGGGACAAAGAGTGGAGCAGAGACTGAAGGAACCAGAGCCCACCCCACCTAGGGATCCATTCCATCTGGAGACACCAAACCCAGACATTATTTATGATGCCAAGAAGCACTTGATGACAAGAGGCTGGTATGGCTGTTCCCTGAGAGGCTCTGCCAGAGTCTGACCAATTCAGATATGGATGCTCACAGCCAACCATCAGACTGAGCACAAGGATTCCAATGGAGGCGTTAGGGAAAGGACTGAAGGAGCTGAAGGAGTTTGCAACCCCACAGGAAGAACCAACCACACCCCCCCAAGAGCTCCCAGGGACTAAACCATCAACCAAAGAGTACACATGGAGGAACTCATGGCTTCAGCTGCATATGTAGCAGAATATTGCCTTATCTGACATCAATCAGAAGGGAGGCCCTTGGTCCTGTGAAACCTAGACTCTCCAGTGTAGGGGAATGCTAGGGCTGTGAAGCAGGAGTCACTGGGTGGGTGGGGAAGCTCCCTCATAGAAGGTGAGGGAAGGAGATAGGATAGGGAGTTTCCCTGAGGTGAAACTGGGAAGGACGATAACATTTGATATATAAATAAATAAAATAACCAATAAAAAGTAAAGGTTAAAGAAGAAGGTTATCTATAATTTGAACTTATCTACAAAAGAGGAAACTGTGGGTATAGGCAGGATTTTATCAACTCTCATAATAAAAACCAAGGAACTAATGGTGCTGAGTAGAGAGTGTGATGTGCATAGATAAGGCATGGCAGGCCATAATCTCTATCACAAGGCACAAGAGCATAGGGGCCATATATTTAACTCTTGAGTCCCTAAGTACCATTTAAAATGAAATCAGATAAAAAAAAAACTTTAATGGAGACAGCAAATATTATCATTCCTTTGTTGGATACATCTGTGTTGCTATACTTTCTTACTTGTCCTAGAGTCTATGTCTGAGCACATAGGACATATCCATGCTGAAAACTTAGGTTTTACCTTCAGAAGTTAGAGAGTAGAATGAGGAGATGAAACTGGCAAGTGGAATACATAGAGATATGGAATTCCAGCCTTGCCTTCTACTACAGAAAGATACCTTCTTGCCAACAGAATTCAAAACATGATCATTTGACATAGCAAAGTCAAACAGAACCCTCTGAGAGAAAGTGGCATTTTCTGTATGAGCTTAAACAGAGATGGACATTATTTTCACACGAGGAAATAGCCTATACAAAGATTCTATAAAGACGAGGAGTCAAAAAGGTCTACTTTGCATTAAGAGAAGGTTAAGCCTAGACAAGTCAAAATGAAAGGAAACATGACTAAAGCAGAGCAGCTGATCCAAGCATTTCCAAAACTGAAAGACTGAATTGTTTTTTGAGAAGTAAAATCCTATTGTTTCTACACAAACAATACACACATTTTTTCTCATATGAATTACCTTATTTTTTTAAATAATATATAGAAAGTTGTTTTGTTTTTCTTAACTATATAGAATATAACTTAACGATTAACTTTTTTTTCCTTTGTAGTATCTCACATAAAATTTACTTTCTTCAATGTAGGCTACTTAAAGACAATGCCTTCTGGCACTAGTCTTTCTGAGAAGTATAATCTGTGTTTGTAGAGAATAACTTTGGCCATTCTAAAACAGTCTCTTTTCAAGGATAAAGAAGCCAAGTCTCCTTCATGATTCACACAAGGTTGCCTGGTTAAAGTGGAAGAAATAACTTGTTTTTTCTCAGATATCACAGTTTGCCAACCAAAGCCCAATTTCTCTATCTACACTGTTAATCCATTCATAATCTCTATTTTATTTATTTATTGACTGTCTAGTCTTCCTAAATCTCTGTTGAGCAGTGGAGTCTACATCATGTTGCATACAGCCATACCAACAGATCACAGATTTGAAGCCCAGCAGATTAGATAGCAGCAAAGATTTTCTCATTATATCTCTGATACATCGTGTCTGAATATACAAAGATATGTGAAACAACCAGTTGAAATTGACTGAATTTTACTACCTGCATCTAAAACAAAATCTCCATTCTTATACAACAACAACTTGTAAATGCACACACATTAAGAAGTAAACGTCTCAGGTCAGTAAAGTTTTAGAAAACAGACTTGCCTATATTCTCATTTTGATAAATGCACGAACACAAAAAGGTAATCTTTGTGATTTGATAAACAAAAGGATTTGGTATTAGAAGAATTAGTGACTTTCCCTACACTTTTAAATAAGTTAAGCATTTCAAATTGAATTGCCTAGCAATAGGCAACCTGAAGGCTTAAATTTGTTGTAGCAAAATTCTTAGTTTTTCCTTTCTTTTAACTTTTCTCTAAATTAAATTTAGAATTTTAATCTCTTGCCATTTGTCTGTCATATTTCACTTAATACCATTTTTGGTGAGAAAATGAGTTAAAAATTTTTAGTAACTATAACTGGAGTCATCATTTATCTATCATGAATTCATTATGTTATTAAAATATTGCTCTTGAGTAAAGTATCAACTAAAATGTAATATAAAATAAAATGCAAGCAACTGTTTATCTGTGTTATGGATAAATCAATCATTTTATTATTGAAACTATAGTAATAACAGCATAAAGATTAAATTACATATACGAAATAAGGTTATTCTTCAACTCAGTATTTACAATGATTACTTTTATGTAACTGATACTTCTGGAGATCCCTGTATGGTCTCACAACTTCAGACAGCATAATAGCTCCCACTGGTAAGGATATTGATAAAATTCTTGGGATTTTAGCCATTTTCCCACTATTAAGTTATATTAAGATGCTTTAATTGAAATATAATTATATCATATTTTTTCCCATTAAAGCCATTCTGAAAATAATATTTCTTGGCAAGAAAGATTGCTTCCCACATTCTCTTTGGCTTCAAATCACTTTATGTCCTCATTTGATCCATACTTCCACCAGTAGTTTCTTGTAGAAAGTTTGCTTGCTTGTCCGAAGCTTTGTGACTGCCTTTAATCTTGTTGATAAACAAACTAAATATCAATATGATTTATAATAAGAAATTTGTCTCCTAGATAAACAGATGAATTAATACATGCAATATATATATATATATATATATATATATATATATATATATATGTTTGTTATATATATGGTATATATATATATGACAAATATTTGATTGGTAGATTATTGAGAGATAATATATGGTTGTTATATTATTGATGATGATGATAGATGTAGGTTATAGATAACAGCTAGGTAACAGCTAGATGCTAACAGCTAGATAAAGGATAGACAGATGATTGAAAGATAAAGATAGACAGATGATAGACAGACATTGAGATGACACATAAAATTCTAGAAAAATGATAGATGACAGAATAGTTGATAGGAAAGTAGGGAGATGATAAATAAATGGTTGATAGATGACTTGGCAAAAGGTGATGTGAAGATAGCATATAGATAAAAGATGATACATAAATAATTATAGATTGTAGACAAATTGAAGATAGATAAAATAAATGGCATATATGTTACTATGCTATAAATGACAACTAGAAAACCAATAGACTATACATATGATCTTTTCCCTAAAGGATGTCATTCTCATATGTAATAATCAGCTCAATTCTTATATTAAGGTTACTTGGTAAATAATTTCTGTAACCTTAATATCTTCCCTAGAAATGAATCCATATTCTTATATTAATCCTTAGTTTTTTTTCTATTTTCTTTTTTATTGCAGTGACTTTCTGATATTTGGAGGCTTCTTGCTGAGGCTCATCTTCCTTGGAGTCTTTTAGTACTACTTATTCTTCTCCAGCTTTGCAGACTCTAAATAAATATGTCATTAGAAACAATAGAATTTATTACCTTAAGACAGATCATACACATGTCCTATTTATCACTGTGGTTTATTAGTATTTGCATTTCAGTCTTCAAATCACAGTGGGTCTAAGGAAAGAGATTTGAAAGAATTCTAACCTCCCAGTTTGAGCTTTAAGCAAACTTCTGTAAATGAATTTTATCTCTTTTCTGCTGTGTGGTTGAAGTTCATTCTGATTTCCTCTAATGTGCTTTATAATATTATTGTAGCACATAATTTCTTGAGAGGTTTATTGTTAATCTTTACATTTCTAAGTGTCACTTGGGAGGAATAAAACTACACATTAAACTAAATGCTTGAGTAAAATTGGTAAGCCCTCATTATTTATAAATTAGCAGTTTTTAGAACAAAATTTTGCTATACTATGAATTATATATGCATTAAAAGGAAAATTTATTTTTCCACTGCTATTGTGTAGTCATGTCTTAACACCTAATTTAGAAATGATTTTCATTCTTTCGGGTATCGTATCACCACTGTACAGGATGGAAAATTGGTACCAAAGTACTCTGTGGAGAACAAATGTCATCATAACTCTGCCACATTCCCACTACTAACTCAATGCTCAATGCCTCATCCTACTCTACTTCCTGCTCCTGTGGGCTTTGGTAGTCACATTTATTTGCCAAGATAAAATTTTATTTTCTCACATACAACATGATACATATTAATTACTTTTCTCACTATCATGGCAAAATAAGACAAGGAGCATCTTAAGAAAAAGGATTTATATTTTATCAAGATACAGTTCAATGGAGCAACAGAAGCAGTTGTTGGCTGTGCTCCAGGATTCTGGTGTTGCTTGATCACATGTGAGTAGATCAAAAAATCTTCTAGATTAGAAGGCCAGGCTATAAGCCTTAAGACAGCCAGTGGGGTTGCTTACCTAGTACAGTGCTCACAGCTCAAGCCTCATGATCTGAGTTGATCACCAGATCTTATATAAAGGTGAAAAACGAGAATCAAGTTTACAATGTTGTTCTCTGACCTCTACACATACTGTGGTATGCCTACAACCCTTCACATAATATATACACAATAATAATAAAAATGTAGAGATAAACCAAAAGTTCCAACCCTACTCACCAATATTTTTCAATGAGCCAAGGTCAAGCCAGGTGACATTCTAGCCTGGAGTGGGAAGGAGTTTATGAGACAGTGGCTTCTGGAGAAGGAAGAGTCCGTTTAATTTTTTTCCAACATACTGTTACTGATTGTTTAGGAATTTCATATGATGCATCCTTATCACATGCACTTCCAAATCCTCCCAAGTCCACTCCCCAACACTTGAGACTTCCCGTTAAGAAAATTAGCAATTTTAATTTGTGTTCCCTATATACTCGCTTGAGCATCGTCAAACTCCAATTGGGCAGCCATCCCTTAATGAAAACACTCCTTTCCCACCCTAACTCCTACCAGAAGCCATCAACTATGAAGTGCTACATTTCAGCATTCCTGTCACTATTTTTAAGAGATTTCTTCATTTTTCTCCTTTCTAGACTGTTTCTTTGAGGGAGGAGTGTGAGATTATCACAGAATCCTTCTGTTGAAGTAATTAATTAAAATTGGCCTCTGGTCAAGCTGACTATCTAAGCTGTGGCAGCTCTGCCTAGCTCAGCTGCCATGTTCTATGGCCAGAGGCCACATGCACTCAGCAGCTAGAACTGGCCAACCAGAGATACCAGTGTGGGACTGCGTAAGGGTATTCTGGGTCATGGATAGGCAGTTGCCTAGAACCCCGAGACTCTGCCTGAGAACCAGCAGGAGTTCGGCGCCCCTAGAACCCAGAGTCCTGAAAAGCAGTCTAGTCTCCTTAAAACTCAGTCACATAGGCCGGCCATTATAGCCCCTGCCAAAGTGCACAGGTAGAGGGCGTGACTAGAGGCCTCAGGCTCTAGGGATTTACATACTAATGAAGGCCAGAGGGCAGAGCAAATTAAGCATGCCTCCCCAGATCCTCCCCAGATCCTCCCCCTTTCTCCCTCCCTATATAACTCTAGACTGCCCTGAGTTTTATGGGGTGTACTTCCAGATTCATCCACTATCCATCATGACAATAAACCTTTTGGAACCAAGGACTTCCTAATGTCATTGGGACCTGCCACTGCCGCAAAGCTCCCGGCCTCTGGAACCTTAGACTTCCTCCCCCATGTGGGACCTGCCACAGAGTGGAAGCCTCCCTGGACCCCTCTGCTGCGACCCTGTGGTTTTTCCCACACATCAGCCCTGCCACCCATGAGACACCAGCATGAGAGATGGTTCTGCCAATCTTCCATGCTGTCTCCATAAGGCTAGGCATTGCCCAGACCATCCTGCCATCCACGCAGGCCCAGTAGAAAGATGAGACTCTAATGCTTAAAGATTAATAAAAGGCTTATATATTTGGTAATGATCAGTAACAAGATACCCATACAATCAGAAGCGTAACCCAATGCCCAATCTAGATATACCAACTACTTTTGACTGCTACAGACACGTGAACATCTACCTCCATCTCCTCCCTCTCTCTTCTCCTAGCTCCTCCTCTTCCTCTCCTTACTCCTCTCACCTTAGCTCCTCCTACATCCTTCTATGTTTCTCATTCTCAATTGTGAGTCTGCAGTCATTAATATGAATAAATGAAGCTTCCTTGTCCTTTTACAGTTAATGACAGCACAGATCATGAACCTCTACATGGTTTCTGGCAACAGCAGAGACCACAGACATCTACATCTGGTGGCAGCATGGACCATGTTCCTCAACATACTGATACCATGTTTACCACAGGCTCCAGACACTGGTTCTATTTTTTTTTTGTGGATTGAAATTTCTCAAACCTTTTCCCCGCCTTCGCAAGTTTAGAATTGCCACAGCCCTTCTATACTTAGAGAAGGGAGGAGATGTCAGGGGCAGCCCTGCTTACCCACTGAAGGCCTAAAATCAGCCATAGGCCTAAAATCAGCAATAGGCCTGTCATACGTGTATACTAACACCAAGTCTTGGGTCTCAGTGGAAAAACATTGAAACAGGTGACTATAAGCTAATGTAAACAGGCAGCTTTTGTGGAAATCTACAAGCATGAGTAGTCACAGACCTTGTAAATAGGTAGCCTTGGCAGACAATACCAACTTAGATAAGGTCAAGCGAATCATAAGCAGAGTCATAGTGACTTGAACCTTCACCCAGCCGATACCCGGTTCTCAAGATATCTGTATTCCCCCTGAACACCCACACTCCAGTGTCATTCCCTTTCCCACATCCTGCCTTTCTCTGTTTATAACCCCTGTGTGAATGAATTACGATTTGAGAAAAATAAATTATAAAAAAAAGAAAAAAGAAAAAAGAAAAAAAGAAAAAAAGATTGTCAAAGAAATATACAAAATGTTTTTAAATTTATAATAACATATCAACAATTTTTCTTATCAAAAGCAATTTTCAAATAAAGGTATAATGTCGTATATGTAACTACAGTAAAGAAGAGTGTTCTACTGGTATAAATAGACCACAGACAGACAAATATAAGACAGATGTACTGAGATAGATAGGTAGGTGGATAGATAGATAGATAGATAGATGATAGATAGATAGATAGATAGATAGATAGATAGATAGATAGATAGATAGAGATGTATGACTGTGTGGATGGAGATAGATGGATAGATAGATAGATCAATGTAACATATCAGAGATAAAGGAAAATGTTTTAATAAATATTCAAAGAAAATATGTTTTAGAGATTAAAAATAAGAAAATGATTTCTATTTCTATGGTATAACATTATAACATTATACAAAGTAAAGAATCATTGACCCAGTTGTAAATATGGAATCATATAGACTGCTGGGGATCATTTTATAGTTTTACATGTTTAGAATTCTAACAAATGAGAAATTTAATATATGTATTTTGGGTGTTGCTCAAAATTTTTAATTAAGAAATTGGAAACATTTGTTACATACTTAAGAATATATTCACAGACTATATGTCCATAGTCTCATTTTACATATATCCAATGAGTATTATGTAAAATCAAATCAATGAAAAACAGAAAAACAAGAAAAATGTGAATTTCTGAATAAGCATTTCACCATTAAAAGTATGCAAATGGTGTACAGGAACAGGATGTGTTTTTCAATATCACTTCTTACCAGGCAAAGACAAAGTAAACACAAAAGAAGGTTCAAATTTATTTCAGCCAAAATGATTAAAATTCATCTTATTTTATATTTATTTATTTGTGTAGGTGGGGGGTGGCCACATGTCACAATCCATGCTCCTTTTTGGTTTCTTTCCTTCTGTCATGTGGGTCCATGAGATCAAACCTAGGCTTGACAGGAGGCACTTTTACATATTGAGGCCTAAATATAAAATAAAGTTTAAAAATAAAACAAAGTTTAAATATAAAATATAAAATAAAGTCCTAAATATAAAATAAGCTGAAATAGAAAATGCAGACCACGTAGCTAAAACTTTCATGCATTCTGATGGGAATATAGGTTACTCTACCAACTTAGGGCACATGTTTGATAGTTTCTTATAAAAGAATCATCAGCCATCCCATGACATGATGACTCTGCACATAAAAATATGTAAGAAAATGGGGTAAGAATGTTCTAGAAGCCTCAGTTTAATAGTTTTGAAATAGAAATAACCTTCCTTAGGAAACTATGCTTTCAATTGATTCATGCAATGAAATATTTCTAAATAAAGAAGTAAAACCTAGTGAATTGTAGTGGTACATACCCAAAAGGTCAGATATTAGAAAACTAAAACAAAAAGACTTCCAGTTTGATGTCAGCTAGAGTTATGAAGGAGACTTAGTCTCAAACAAGACAAAACATCAGGAACTAAGTGTCAGGAGCAGCCCTGCTTATACGCAGAAGGCCAAAAATCAGCCATAGGCCTGACATACATGCCTGCTAACAAAAAGTCTTGCGTCCCTGTGGAAAAACACTGAACAGATAGCTATAAGCTATTGTAAACAAGCAGATTTGGTGGGAAATTGCCAGCCTGAATAGTCATAGACCTTGTAGATAGGTAGCCTTGGTGGATAGTACCAACTTAGATAAGGAAAAGTGAATCATAGGCAGAGTCATAGTGATCTGTCCCCTGAACCTTCAAGCAGCTATTCTGGAAGTTATCTGTACTCCCCCAGACCACCTATGCTCCTGCATCATCCCCTTCCCCACATCCTGCCTTTTTGTGTATATAACCCCTGTGTGAAAAAAGTAAAATCAACAGTTTGATCAGTTATAGACAAACCGCTTGTTCTTTGCCTGTTTCCCCCACTTTCTCTTTCAGGTGATCTCTCCAAACTCCTATTTAATACCCTGTTGGACCAGGACAACAAAGCATTCCTATATACAAACATGTGGAGTAGATCAATCTCAACACTACATTGTTGTAAGAAGCTAGGTAGTAAAGACATTCACCAATACAGGAACTGTACAATCTATTATGATAGAAATCAGAAGGTGTAGACAAAAGAAAGGAAAAAGTTGGAAAAAATGGTAGATTTTGAGTCCAGTTTTAACTTCAGATGTAAAAAATTGTTCAAAAAGTACACATCAACTATCATTATAACTCACAACAACTGTGGTTTGTGTACTGGGCCCACATAAGACTCACCCCATAAACACTCAATCAGGGAAGCAGGAGGAACTCTGGCCCTAATCTTTACAGATGAACTATTGGCTCTGGATAGAATCTGGGAGAGGGAAAATCACCATCTTTAGTTGTTTATCCACTCTTGACCCCACCTGGCTTCAAAGGATAGCTCCAAACCCATGATCTGACTAATCTTTAGGGGGTCATAGAGTAAAATGAATAGGTATCAATGTGAAATAGAGATTTGTAGGGAGGAATGGAGTAGACAAGATTGAGAGGGATGTGAGTATTGAAGGAAGTCAGTATATGTTGTGTATAAGTAATGAAAAATACATTTAGTGGATCAAAATTAACATTTGAGATCTGTGGATTGTAAAACATGCTAATTATATTTCAGATTTAAAATGTGAATGAGAGCCTTGCACTCATTTTCAAAGAATATGGCTATTGTCTTTTTAAAACCCTATCATTAATTTCAGTTATTCTTCTAAATTTGTCTTTGACTTAGAAAAGAATTTTTGGTACTGCTGCAATAAAACCCTTTGTCTGAAACAAAATGTGTTGAGATACTATCAGATAGAAAGAAGTGTCATCATTGTATCCCATTAAATATTGTTATACAGGGTGATGATTTTATAGACTCAATTACACATCTGTAGTACTAATTCTCACAGCCATAACAATACAGATAACTGGATTTCTCATTTCTTTAAGTGCTATGACACTAATAGGCAGTTGATATGTTATCTCATGTCCTCCTCACAACTTTCTTTGCCCACAAAGAAAGGAAACTTCAGAGAGAATGTGTAAGCTGCCCATCATCACATGGTTGGTATGTATGAACCTCCTGTCAATGGAAGTCGAAATGTATGGATATTTCCCAATTAATATGCAAAGTTGTGTCTTAGTTGGGCATTTAATATTCTTTAATTAAAACAAATGGTGGTATTCAGAAATTGTTATTCAAAATGACTACAGCCTTTCGTATGTGTACAATTGTATACACATATGTAATATTATATACATATATATATACATAATACTAATTATGTGATTTTAAATTATCAAATTATTATTATTTCTCAGGTATCAAATGAATTCTTATAGGGATTTGACCTTGCTCATTGTCTGCAAGGTTGCTATCTTTCTATCTGATGTAGATAATTCAGAAAGGAAGGTAGATGCCCTACTGAAGAGACCTGATAAGCTGGGATCCATTGATTTATCTAACTACAGAGCATCAGACTGTCAGGAAGCTCACTATTTCATGTAGATTCTTGTGTTACTATTTTTCAAATTGAAACAATCACCTCTAGGAGAGACCAGTAAGAAGGAGTCTCATTAACTCAGAAAGCTAAGAAAACATACAATGTTCACAGTCTCAAAAAGTCCCAAGATTCACAAGGTTCCTCCCCAAAAGTTGAACAGTGAGCATTCACTGAGGACAGGGAAGTGCCTGTTCTATAGAGTTACCTGTAAGCTGAGCAAAAAGTACTAGGGATACAGTATGGATAAAGTGTCATGCAAGTTAGGGGAGGCTTCTTAGTCAAACAATTATCTTTGAATCAACCACATTTCTGTAAGTAACACAAGGAAAACCTTTGCTAGTCTTAGAATAGCTTGTTGCTTGCTTGTGATTTAGTCTGTCATTGGTCTTCCATCTAGGATAAAAAAAATTCATTCATGTCTCTCCAAGAAAAACATATCACAGAAAAGATGGAGCCTTTCATCATGGCACTGAACTTACACATCTGTCCCTCAACTGAAGACGATACAGAAACACCCAGAGGAAGGAAGGAAAGTTGTAGGTCTATCTCTGCTTGTATACTTGTTAAGCAGAAAGATGAAAAAAAGACATGATGCCACTTCTCTCTTTCTGGCCCTCAGCTCTCTCCTTCAGGCTCAACCTAACCTAGGCTGGCTAATGCTTTGTAGAATGACTGTGACTCATTTAACTCTTAGAATCTGCTTATAATCAAATACATGCAATCAAAACTTTATGTAGAATTGTAGAGTACATACTCCAGAATCAACAGGTCTTATTTTTGTGTTTCTCAGTCTGGACTGTAGAAAAGCTATTAGACATATGTTGACTTGAGAATCTGTATATAAAAAAAAATAATTCACATTAGTACCTCTTTTTTTATTGGATATTTTCTTTATTAACATTAAAAATGTTACCCCCTTTCCTGGTTTCCCCTTCAGAAACCCCCAACCCATCTCCCTCCCCCATCTTCTATGAGGGTGCTCCCCCACCCAACCATCCATCCACCCACTCCTGCCTCCCTGCCATGACATTCTACTACACTGAGGTATAGAGCCTTCACAGGACCAAGGGCCTCCCCTCTCACTGATGCCCAACAAGGCCAACCTCTGCTACATATGCAACTGGAGTCATGGGTTCCTCCATGTGTACTCTTTGGTTGGTGGTTTAGTCCCTGGGAGCTCTGGGGCTCTGGTTGGTCGATACTGTTGTTCTTCCTGTGGGGTTGCAAGCCCCTTTAGCTCCTTCAATCTTTCGCTAACTCCTCCACTGGGGACCCCATGCTCAGTCTAATGGCTGGCTGCTAGAATCTGCCTCTGTATTTGTCAGTCTCTGGCAGAGCCTCTCAGGAGACAGCTCCTGTCAGCAAGCACTTCTTGGCATCCACAATAGTGTCTGGGTTTGGTGTCTGTATCTGGGGTGGATCCCCAAGTGGGACAGCCTCTGGATGGTGCAGGCCGGTAGGCTATGCGGCAGTGTCAGGAGGATCTGAGTTTGAGGCCAGTTTGGTCTATACATCAGTACCTCTTAATTTTTCTGTTTAAATTGGTGTGTGGAGCTTGATGGTAAAGGCTCCATCTCCATAAGTTCAACAAAGGAAGTCAACTAATATCCCAAATCCCCAATAAAGAAAAAAGTACGGAAAAAGCAAAGAAATATTTAAACAATGTGATACATTGCAAAGAGGAATGAACAAAAGGGCCAGTGACCACAGGCTGTCTTTAAGATACTGTATGATAATTTATGGGTATAAACCTAGCAAAGTGACAAGAGATCTGAATTCTTCTCTTCTTCTTTTTCCTCTCTTTCTCCTCCTTCTCCTCCTCCTTGTTTGTCTCTCTAATTCTTTTTTGTGTGTTTTCTTATTTTTAATTTTAATTATTTTATTTATTTACACTACAAATGTTGCTTCCTTCTTGGTGGTCCTCTCTCCCAGAGTTCTTCACCCCATTTCCCCTCCCCTTAGCCTCTGAAACAGTATTACGCCAGCCACTTGCCTCACCCACCTATCCCCACCTCATTCTCCCTTCCACATGCTCCATCCCTGGACGATCAAGTCTCTGCAGGATTAGGCACATCCTCTTCCACTGAAGCCAGACAGGGCAGTCCTATACTACATATATGCTGGGGGCCATGGGCCAGCCCATTTATGCTCTTTGGTTGGTGATTTGGTATCTGAGAGGTTTCAGGTGTCTAGGTTACTTGATACTGTTGGTCATACTATGGGTTTGCCATTCCATTCAGCTCCTTCAATCCTTCCTCTAATTTTTAATAGGGGTGCCTGACCTCAGTCCAATGGTTGGCTGTAAGTTTCTGAGTGGTCTTCATTCTTAATCCTTATGAGAAAGTGTTCTAGCAGACTATTGGCTCTGCAATGTAGAGCAAAGAAATTGTGGCTGTCCTAATTTCTGGGGAGCAATTTTATTTCCATAAAATGATTATCCATCCTCTGTGGGGAAGCTCTACCACTACAGAAAATTGCTTTCATGTGGGTATGGTAGTTGGTGCCAATCCTGGAACAAAGGTTGGAGTAAGAATTGTAGAGATCTTTATGCACCTTTTGAAGGACTGGGGCAGGACATTTGAAAGCTAAGAAAGTGATGACAACTCCTCAGCCGCCTCCTCCTCCTCCTCCTCCTCCTCCTCCTCCTCCTCCTCCTCCTCCTCCTCCTTCTTCTTCTTCTTCTTCTTCTTCTTCTTCTTCTTCATTTTTTGAGATGTCTCATTCTGTAGTCACATTTCAACCCAGGATGACTTTGAACTCCTACCAGTCCATCTTTCTTAAGACTTCTGAGTGCTGCAAATACCTGTAGGAGACAACACTCCCTGATAAATACAATTTCCCGACTTCGATGTTTTGATAAGTAGCCTGAGCTGCTTCAAACTTAAAGCACTCCTTCTGCCTCAGACTCCAGAGGGCTCAGATCTCAGGGTGAGGTACTGGCTAGTACAACTGAGAGAATTATTAAATCAAGAATGTAGTGGAGTTATTCTATTGTAATGCCATGAGCTTGAAAGAAACATAAACAACATGCAAGAGTGAAAGTATTATGCAGTGCATGTATATGTTTGTGTGTATGTATGTGTTTTCACATATGTGTAATTGCGGAGCAAGTGTTTTGCCTATTAGTCTCATTCTGTAATGAGAGAGTTGGGTATAATTGGGTAGATTTGCACATTCTAAGAAATGGGGTAGAAGGGTCATTTGAGCTTTACATTATGCTGTTGATTGCTCCCTTTAAAGGGTAAAAATGAAATAAGTCCTTTCTTTATCACCAGTCTGTATATACAAACTTGCTTGAAATCCTATGAAACCTACCTAGAATAGACAAACTCTCTGCTTTCTGTATATAGTCCAGAAGAACTGAATCTAACTTTATCTAATCATATGAAAAGTAATTTTTTTCTGTAAAGAAAATCCTACAGGACCTATAAGAAAGCTAAAAGAAGCAACAACAACAATCAAAAAAGAATCTATCAAGCACCAAAACTATACAGTTAATATTGTGGTTTGAATATGCTTGACACAGGGAGTGACGTTATTTGGAGATGTGGCCTTCTTGGAGTAGGTGTGGCCTTGTTGGAGGAAGTGTGCCACTGTGGGTGTGATTTTTAAGACCCTCAACCTAGTTGCCTGGATGCCAATGTTCTCTTGTCTCAGCTCCTCCTGAACCATGCCTGCCTGCATGCTGCCCAGTACATGCCTTGATGATAATGGACTGAACCTCTGAACCTGTAAGCCAGCTTCAATTAAATGTTGAATTCAATTAATGTACACTTGAGACCTTTCTTCCATACCTACATATTGCCAAGAATAATTTAAAAACATCTAAAATAATGCAGAATTAATCTGTGCTTAAGGATTAAAAATCCCAACAATATTCACATTAAGCTGTCATTTCCCTACAAAATGATATGAAGATTCAAAATTAAAATAGTGAAAGTCCTTGAAGGTATTTTGGGGGAACTGTCTATGGAAATCAAAAGACCTTATTAAAACAATGAAGGACAGCATTAGCTGGCATACACACACACACACACACACACACACGAAAGAAAAAAAAGACAATACTGGAAGCCTTACACTACCTGGTTTCAGTATTTACTAACAAACTATAGCACTCAATAAATAAGAGTATAAATAGACATACTGATCAATAGAACTAAAAACAGAGAGTCCAGAAATAGGCACATACTTGCAGAGTCCATTGATTTTTTTTTTTAACAAAAATGACAAGGACATTCCGAAATCCTTCTCAAAATAATGATATTAAAACTATTGCATTACCTACTTTTATTCTCCTACATTTTTGCTTTAATTAAGATACAATGTAACAATTTTACTCATGACATTTTCACAGATTATTTTTTAATGTTACTGCCCTCTGCACTCCCTATCAGCCTGGGTATAATTTTCCTTTCTCGGAGTCCACTCTCGTGTTCTTAAGAGTTCCTTTTCCTATCTCATTGTCCTGTTTTTGGTTTCTCAATCTAAATGCAAAATAAAACCAAATCTTGACCCTAACCCTACATGATAGAAGAATACAAACTTGTAATAGGCCACAAAATACGTTTTTAAAATATATAAAATTTCATTCAGTAAGACTACATTTTTCATAGATTAGACATTCAAACTGATAAAAAATACAGTTACTAAATTGGACTTTAACAAAATTGAGAACTATTACTCTACCAGGTAATTTTGTAAAGGGGAAGATAATTCAATGAGTGGAAGAGAACTGGTGTAAAACATGGTGATAACATTAACTGTCTAGAGTATAAAATGACTTAAGTTTCAATACTAAAGCAGAAAGGAATTTCAAAATATAATAAACAGTTGAATTAAAAGAACAAACAATACATACAAATGTGTATACTCTCATAACTATTAGTCACTAGTAAAATTTAAAATACAAAGCAATAGACTATATTATACTCTTATACAATGGGTAAAAAAAAAAGTGGCTATGACAAGTGTTGTCAAGATGATGGTTTTATTTAAAACCTGACAGGTTAGTACAGTGGATACAAAATGGTAGAGCTACATTGAAAAGAGTCTGACAGTTCCCTAAAATGTTAGATATTTATTTTTCTTGTATGAAGCAATTTCACTCCTGGAATGAGCTCATCAGCAAAGAATACATGTTAACACACTCATTTACAGGTATACATATTTTGTAGTAGTTTTGCTCATAATAATTTTAAAATGAAAAAGAACCTGACTCTTTATCAAATGAGTATGGTACTTGTATATGCAAATATGATACCATTTATAAATCTGATTCTCAGGGCTTGGGATGTGGAGGCAGGAAAACAGAGTTTAAACCAAGCCAGGAATACAAAGCAAAGTATTGTTGAAGTACATAGATAAATATATGAATATGCACATTTTGTGTTAGATCCTGTGATATACAGTAGAGTGTCAAAACCCACATCTGTTGAAGAGTAAACCCAGTTTAATTCTTTCATAATGCTAGTCACTTAGTGTTGAAAGCCACTCTAATTACTTAAAGTGTCAGAACCTGAATTTTTTCTCTGTTCTGCATTTCTTTGCACTGTGGATGCTACAAGGCAAGACAGGCTTTTTGCTATACTTTTCCCCAAATCATTAAATGCACAGAAAAAATACTATAATAATGAATGTTTTTATTTATGTTTGTAACTCTTCTTCTGCAGATATCTATCTCTTTGATATGTATTTCCATTCTCAAGCTATGTTGTCTAAGATGTTTCCATTTTGAAGCATAGCTGTCTCTGTCCATTCAGTGAACGTAAGAAAAGGGAGAAGAAATATTAGTACAGTACATAGGAAATATTTTCAGCATGGAAAATAAAGGTGAATTACAGACAGCACTCTTTTCACAATTCTTTAATCTCAATTAGGGGGTTCTACTCCACTTTTGGTTCAGTTACCAGATAAAAAACACAAGATCTTTATATTTACAATAAGCCTTAAGTGTACTAGAGCTGGAGAATATGTACCAACTAAACTATTAAGTCTACTTTCCTTCCAATAATCTCACAATATAACGTGTCATGTTCCATCTGGGCTGCTCTTAAGTCCAATTGGGTAGTCCTCTGGCCATGTTTTCAAGATTCTTACACCATGATATTGTCTCCTCTTTCCACCATCTTCTCTCTCTTCCTCCTGGTCCTGCCTCAAACCTCATGCTCAGAAATTAAAACACTATCTACCTCTCTTCTGTCCAGCTATAGGCTGTAGGCATCTTTATTCAACCAAATGTTTTAAGTTAAAGATCTAGGTTACATAGCATTACTTTGGGTATATGCAGATTCTCTCATGCCTGGGAGCATGCATACATAGAAAGTTTTAACAGCTATATCATTTATTGTTTGTTTTCAGATTTATGGTGTGTGTGTGTGTGTGTGTGTGTGTGAGAGAGAGAGAGAGAGAGAGAGAGAGAGAGAGAGAGAGAGAGAGAGAGAGAGAGATGAGTACATCCTGAGGATACCAAAATATCCTCTAGATCTGAACCCATAGCCAATTGTTAGCTACTTAGTATAGTTTTAAAAAAAAACTGTAGTTAGGTCCCTTGCAAGAGCACCAAACATTCTTAACCACTGTGGCATCTTTCCAGTTCCCTACATTATTATTTTTTTATTATGAAAGTTCCTACTTGAAAACCAAGCCCAACACATTAATGTTCCAAGATGATTTTCTTTTCTAGACAGTCTTTTTTGGAGGAAAGATGTATCAAATAAATTACTTCTCTTTGAAAGTTTGAAGCCCCACCAACCTCACACCTAATTCAAAAAGTAAAATGTGTTTCTGAAAAAATAGGACTCAAGTTCCATTCCATTCCACTTAAATCTCTTTGATTAGAAATCAAACACAAGCTTCCTTTATCCAAAGGTAAGATTTAGAGAAAAATATCCACATGAATGTAGTGCCAACACAGAAATAGTCCCCTCCAAAGACCAAATTACAGACATTTTGAAGATTAGAAAAGGAGAGGAAATTGGTAACTCGCCTGCTGTGATGTATATTACACCAGTCATATCCTTACTGTTCTTTCAATTCTCTTAGACTAAAACTAGACACTGAAATCTAGACTTAATGATTATCTTAGGGTTAATCTACAAAAACAGTATGAATATTTAAACATTTGTAGTTTTCCACATACCAAATACATATTTTACTGAGAAGGCATAAAAGGTAAAGTTCAAGCTCCTACCATGTTCGTGAGCTGCAATATTCAGTATTACAAAAATCTAGGTTTCTTCAAATCTGTCAAAAATTCAAATTTAATGTCTAAGTATTCCATCAGGCTTTGTATAAGTATATATGTATATATAATTGATCACTGACTGTTACATAGGGAAAAACAACCAAGGAAATCTTGTTCAGAAAGCATGGAGGATGCATAAGTTTAGATGGGAATTCCTAATAGAGATCTGACAGCATATCAGAGGTAAACAAGCCAATAGCACAAAATAGCCGTCATAGTTAGCTGCATACATTCGTGATACTTGATTGGTGATAAAGTTCAAGGAAGGCTAAAAGGCTGCCATTAAAAAAAAAAAAAGTTCTGCAAGCTGGAGAGATAGCTCAGCAGCTAAGACCACTTGCTGCTCTTGCAGAAGACCTGTGTTTGGTTTCCAGTACCCATATGGAGGCTCAGAATTATATGTAACTCAGTTTGAGAGGATGGTATGGCCTTCTTTCTAGTCTTCATTAGGATTAGCCACACATATGATGGTTCAGACATACATGCTGACAAAACACTCATACATATAAATAAAATAAAGCTAAGTTATTGTTTAAGTAAGAAGAGAAATGGATAAGCAGTTAACAGTGTTGCTACTCTTAGAAATGCTGAGTGTTTCCAGCACTTACATCATCAGGCTGTCTCAAAACTGCCCGTAACTCTGGCTCAAATGGGTTTGCTTCTATACCATCGATATACATGTGACACACACATGTGAGTGAGCATGTATACACACAAAAATATATACAGAAATTTTAAAAAATGTTATGCCAACTTGGCACAAGCTAATGTCATCTGAAAGGAGGCGGCCTCTATAGAGACAATGCCTCGATAAGATCTAGCTACAGGCAAGCCTGTAAGGTATTTTCTTAATTAATAACTCATCAAGGAGACCAAGTCTGCTGTGGATGGAGACATTCATGAATGGGTGGTTTTGAGTTCTATAAAAACCAGGCTGAGCAACCCATGAAGAACAAGCCAGAAGGCAGCACTCCTCCATGGCCTCTACATAAGCTCCTGCCTCCAGGTTCCTGCCAAGCTTGAGTTTCTCTTATCACTACTTTTGATAATGAACCATTATATGGAACTGTGAGTCAAATAAAGCCTTTTCTCTGCAAGTTTCATTGGTCATGGTGTTTCATCACAGCAATTTCTAGTAACCCTCACTAAGATGAAATTTTTGTAAAAACAGTTCTGTGTCTGATAGTTTCCTGGTCAAAGACTATACTTCCCAGCTTCTTTGGTGGATTAAGGAATCATTCTGTCCTATAAGGGACAATGCTGTCTTGCCATGTAGGTAGGCATTTTGGTCATATGCAAACATGGGTGACAAAGATGCCCCTTTGCTGTGAAAAAACGTAGTCCTGTGTAAGTTCAGACAGAGTCACTCGTTCTACCTTCTGTTTCTCTATAGCTGCCTAATATCTTTGAGCGTCTACAGCCATTAAGAGGAAGAAATACAATATGGTCTTTCTTCTAAAATGTACATTAAATAATTGTAGAACTGAATGGAAAGACTAAGAAAAATATAATCCAAAATGTGGCATAAGACTAGATCTATTCATGGTATGCAGAATCAACTGACCAGAATTCCTGGGGAGCCTGGGTGAGTTTGACCCAGGTCACCTACATATAGGTTATGGCTGAGTAGCTTGTTGATATGTGGGAATCCTAACAGTGGAAGTGGGGCTGTCCTTGTCTTTTGCTTACTTTTGGGACTTGTTTCCTTATACTGGGTTGCCTTGTCCAACCTTGATATGGTGGTGTGTCCCTGTCTTATTGTAGCTTATTATGCCCTATTTGGTTGATGCCCCTGGGAGTCTTGTTCTTTACTGAGGGGAGAAAGATGGGGGTGAATCTGGTGGAGAAGGGAAGTAGGAGGAGTGACTGGGCAGAGAAGGGAGGGGAAACTGTAATTGGGATGTAATATGAGAAAAGAATTTTAAAAAAAGAAAAATAAAAAAAGAATGGATCTGCATTGTGTCAGAATGTCAAAATTAATAATACAGAGGTCATGCATTTGAAAGATATTAAGGAGAAATAAATTTGAGAGACAGAAAGAGAGTTAGATGTTTTAATCATATTATAATCTCAAAAAAATAGTAAAGTAGCTTAAAAATCCCTAAGAAGTCAAAGAACATACTGTGTACTTAGAGAAACATTAAAATGTTCAGTCTGTGAAGTAGTCAGTTGTGTGATACTCATCCATTCTGTAATTTGGGTGAATCTTTGCATTATTTTGAGGTGTGGATAATTTAAAATAACAATGATACTAATAGTATTGGATCCATACCATAAGTTACACATACACACACACATATACACATACACACACACGCACAAACACAAACACAGACATACACACACACACACACACACACACACACACACCTCAATAACAGTAAGAGTAAGCATCACGCATCCTCAAATATGAACATATACCATGATACGTGATGTTAAGGCAAGTAAAGCATTTCACATAATACTTGTCTTTGGTATGAGGAAGCTTTGATGAATGCAAGGATTCTATTAACTGAACTCAATCAGGACTGAAGTGGTGTCTGCAAGGAATTTCCCATGAGTGGAAAAGAAAGACAAACACCAAACACCTAATACAAAATTACAAGTAAAAAAACACCACCTTTCTCTCTCTCTCTCTCTCTCTCTCTCTCTCTCTCTCTCTCTCTCTCTCTCTCTCT
>NW_021604665.1:11081758-11123962 GCF_004785775.1 Grammomys surdaster | reverse complement strand
TCTCTCTCTCTCTCTCTCTCTCTCTCTCTCTCTCTCTCTCTCTCTCTGTATATGTATGTTTGTGTGTGTGTGTGCTTGTGTGTGCATGCCTGCAGTTGACACACATGAGGGAAGTAGGGAAGTATAGATAAGAAAATGAGTAAAATCTGTTTGGAATTGCTCTTTCTGTGATTTACAGATGTGGAATTCTGTGGTAAGTAAAAGAGAGAAAGTAATTGGCAGAGAGAACTGGAAAGCAGACGTGGGACTTCAGGCTTTCATTACTTATTTATTGCATTTACTCATTTATTCAACAAATGCATAATGAATGGTACTACAGTTTGTGCAAAGGACATTGGGAGGTGCTAGAACAAAACTAAATCCGTGTCTGGAGTTAAGCAGATGAGACCGTTGTCATAAGGAGATCTTTCAAGAAACACAAATGCTGGTGAGCTTGATTATAAGTAAATATTTATGCAGAGAGGAATTAGAAATGGAGAAAATATTTGCACCTACAGAATAATGATGTCAATAACTATAAAAATGAAAATAAATAAAGGGCTCTGAAGTAAGCCGCATGCTATTTGTAAGAAGAGCCTTGGGGATCTCAAGCAAATGTGCTTAGCAAATTAACACGGAAATGGGTCTTGTGCTCTACAGACCCTGCCTTAGCTTTGAAAGTTGAATATTGAGAATGGCTCTGAGTCGTAGGCACTCAATTCACATGGTTGCCCTTTTTAAAGGGAAACTAATATCTATTGTGTTTGCACTTTTCTGATGAGAAGATGGGTTTAGATCCTAAGAAGGTAATTTGTTCTAGGCATTTGATTTTCTATAGTTCAGTCGAAGGTTGTAATTGTGCTTGTACTTTTTCCTCATGTTTAGATAGCAAAATAGTAGCAATCACAACGTTAACAACGGTTTAGGGTTTCAGTGCAGTAAATTCTATGATAAATTCACCTAGTAACGTGGCACATAAATTAGATTCGAAAAATGTTACTGTTATTTATACCAGTTGATTTCAATATTTTATCTTCAGCACTATGGTTTGAACCTGAAGCTTTGTGTATGACAGACAAGTGCTTGAAAACCAAGGTACTCCTCCAACATTCCATTTTTTCTTTTAAAGGAAGGGTCTAAGTTTCCAAGGCTACCTTGAACTCATTCTGTACCTGAGACTAACCTTGAGTTTGTAATATTCATCCTTGAGCATCCCAAGGAGAAGGAGTTTTAGGCTGTGCCGCTGGGCCTGAATAATTTCAATCATATTTTGCTTATTTTAATTTTCCTGAAATACTGTTGAACTATGCCATCACTTGAGAAAATTTTCAAGCAGCAGTAATATGAGAATGTGCACAGAATTCCAAAATGCTGAAAATTAGAAAATGAGTTTTAAGAGTGAAATTGTCCTGGAAGAAGAAAACAGAATTGTCCTAAACCTAGTGAATGACTCTTAATATAATTTAGATTATTCTGTGATCCCATAATGCCCAACAAATCCTGGTAGTTTTCAGTATGGAGATTCTGTGGCATGGAATTTTATGGACTTTTAATTCTGACTCTTAATAAGTAACTGAGAAGGAATTATCTTTGTGTTAAATATGAGATGAACGTGAGATGAAAACGTAAGATGGTTGGCTTTCTGTTGCTTTGATGAAACACAGACCAAAAGCATCTTGGGAAGGAAAAGAGTTTATCTTACCATTTATGATGTAGCTTCTGGCCTGGAACATCATGCACTTGACAGTTCATGATCAAGGGAAAACAAGACAGTAACTCAGTACAGGAGCCTAAAGGCAGGAATTGAAGTAGAGATGCAGATGATAGCAGTAAACAGATATCAGGCTTACTTGTCATAGTAGTTCACCTTACTTTCTATATAAACTAGGACTGCTTGCCTAGGGATGGCGCTGCCATCTCAGGGTCCAAATATATACTTCAGGCCTTTTCAAACAAATTTAATTAAAAGGAATTATGTGTCTATTTCCTTTCTGGACCAATCTACTGCTACCATGTTTTAACATTAAAATGGTTTACTGACACAAGAGATGCAAAGAAATTCATTAATATATTTCAATGGAAATGTAAAGAATTACACTACAGGATAGCTTCTAACTAATCCCTTTGCCCAGGTTTTGTACATAGAAAGGCTTTAACCTGTATGGGTACATTACCTCTAGAAATATCAATGGGGCTCATTGGAGAAGAAAAATAACCTTCAGGTATATAGTGAAATACTCACAGAACAGTCTTATAACAAAGCTCGTTTTCAAAGGGAGATTTTACCCAGTCTTTCTATACCAAAAATCAGTCTTCCCAATATGACTCCTTATAGTATTTCTGTTTGTTTTTTTTTTTGGGGGGGGGAGTCATGTCTCTAGACAGTTACCTATAAAGACCAAAACTCAGTCTAGGAACATAGGCTCCTCAGAAGACTAAGGATACATGAAAAAATTACATAGCACCTCTTTTCTGCTAAAAATTATCATTTTGTGGGGAGACATCATTCAATAACAGTTGACTTCAAAAAAGGGATAAAACCCACAAAAACAAGAAAGAAATGTGGAAAACAAAGTCTACAAGAAGAAAAAATGAACAAAGAAAAATGGGAAGACTAGGATCAGAAAATCTCACACAGAACCTAATGAAGAGCCAAGGTAAGACAAAATGCTAAATCCTCAGTTTCTACCAGGCGAGAAAACATTACCAGCTTTCAATCAAAGTGATACAGTCATTCCAAAAGACAAGTAAAACACAGTCTTAAGAAACAATGTAATAGAATCAGACTCAGATAAGGTAGAGAAGTGGTAGCAATTTCACAGAAAATCTTTTATGAAGGTAAGGTCACTTGTAGATAAAGAGTGAAGACATGAAAGAATGAACAAGTGTTACTGTGCTGTGATGTCATCAATATTAATGAATGCCTTCTACTGCTTCTGAGACTCGTTACCCCCATATCCTCTGTAACAGCAATCATGTTGCAATCCCCCTTGCCTATCTGACCCCATCTCAAAGGCATCACAAAGATCTTCTTTCTAAATCTTCCTTCACCTAATTAATCATAGTCTCCCACTCTCCAAAGCCAACAGGTACTCACTGGGGACACACCAGGTAAGCAGAACAGAGAACCAGGTAAACTAAATGAAGATCACTCCTTTCTCCTCTCAAAATCTAATCCCCCAGTCTTGTCCCCAGGGATGCAAGAGAACACCAACTGCAGTCTCTCTACCCCACTGCCCCCATGTCCTGTGGATCCAACAACCATTCACTTTGACATCATTTCTGATACTTGGTCACTTTGTCCTAGACTCCAACTCCAGCAGGCACCCCCTGATAACCCACAGACAACTTTTGACTGAATACCAGGTAGACTGTATGAAGACCTTCGTTTCTTTTTCTGTTGCTTCAGATTCCCTCCCCCAGTCTCATTCCCATTGCAACAATACATCAACTGCAGCCTTCCTTTCTCCTTGCCCGTACCTCCTGTGGATCACAGTCCATTTCCTCCTAACCTCTCTTTCAAACTCAGTCACTTTTTCCCAGCCATGTACCCCAGCAAGCACCTCATGCAAATTCCAAGAAACTCCTTCTGGGGCAGCATGCAGTCTGAAGGTAGATATACACCTTTTCTACGGTTCCTAAGATCCAACATCCCCATTCTTGTCCCAAGCTCTGTAGCAAGAAACATGTATCAGTCTCCCTTTCCTATCTGACTCCACTCCCCAAAGACCCTCTATCCCAATTTTATTCCTGTGAGCCCATCACAGTATTCCAGCCTCTGACACCATCAGGCATTCTCTGTGAACATACCACCTGAGAAGACCAGTAAAACAGGCAACTTGCAGCCATTAACCTATCTGAAACTCCAAAGAGAAAACAGAAACCAAGAGGAAAAAATAAACAAAAAGTTAGCAAACCAACAACAACAATAACAACAATACACTCATGAAACAAATACAGATCCAGAACCAGCACCTAGACCTATAACCATGCAAACCAAGATGCGTAGATATCAGAGTAAAAGTAAAATCAACAGCCAGGGCAATGTATCTCCATTAAAGCCCAGCTATTCTACTATACCAAGCCCTGAATATTCCAACAAAGCTGAATCATAAGAAGAAGATCTAAAAACCAACTGTTTCTGGCCATCATTGGACTTTTCTGACACTAGTCTTCTATATGATGAAGCTATATGGTATTGGTTTGCCTTACAATTCTTTGCTAGTCATTGTTTGTCATGACTTCATAGAGAAAAGCACCACTAAAGAACTTCTGGTGCTGCTCTGGCAGCTTCTTGCTGCTTCTATAGATTCAGGCTGATTGGTGGAGCCTTGGTATTTCTTCTGGATCAACCTACCTGCTGTTGCTAATTCTTGAATAGTGTTAGGAAGTGGATTGAGCTGCTGGTGCTAATTCATGTGAAATGAACTGCTGATGTCCTGACAGCACAGATTGTATTTGCTCCAAAGAACTACTTCTAAACAGATCCATACCCTCTTTTGTTTTATTAACCTTTTCCTTCTACTACCTCTAGTGGGTGATGGGCTGGAAGGGGGGCTTAAAGCATTTAAGAAGCCTTATTAAAAACGGGCTTTGAAAAACTAAGCCTACACTAACTATGTAGAACAAAGAAGAAATATTAAAAGCTGGAAGAGAAAAGGCCAAGTAATATATAAATGCAGACATATTAGAATTATACCTAGCTTCTATACAGAGACCCTAAAATACAGAAGGTCCTGAACAGATATGTTGCAGTCTCTAAGATACCACAGGTGCCAACCCAGACTATTCTACCAAGAAAAATTTTAATCACCATACACGGAGGAAATAAAATATTTTGTGACAAATTCAAATTTAAACAATGTCTATTTACATATCCACATATCTACATATTCAAACCAAGGATCTTAACTATATCTATGAAAATGCAGAAAATAAATAATCTCATACCTGCAAAGTTAAAAGAAGGAAAACACACACACGCACACTACCACCACAATCACCACCTTCAAGAAAAACAACAACAATAACAAACAACAAAAACAACAACAAAATAAGAAGCAACAATTATTAGTCATTGGTATCTCTCAATATCAGTGGTCCCAATCCTCCAATAGAAAGACACAGATTTACAGAATGGATAGAAAAACCCATCCTTCTGTGTCATCCAAGAGACATACCTCATCAAGGACAGACATTACCTGAGGGTAAAGGATTAAATAAAATTATTCTAAACAAATGGCCCTAAGTAGCAAACTGGTGTAACTATTTCAATATATAACAAAATAAATTTCAAAATAAAATGAATACAAAAATATAAGATATTACATACCCACCAAAGGAAAAAGACCCACCAAACATAAGGGTATCAGATTGTAAAACAAGCAAAAACCCAACCAAACAAACAAATCAACAAAACAACCCACTACTACAATTTGAATCACATATTAACTCTTATATACTGATACTGGGAGACTTCAATATCCCACTCTTACCAATGAACAGGTCATCCAGATAAAATGAAACAGAAAAATACTGGAGCTAATAGATGTTATAAAACCCAATGGTCCTAAAGATGTTTACAAAATATTTCATTCATCCTTAAAAGAATATACCTTCTTCTCTGCACCTCATGAAATTCCTCCAAAACTATCCACATACATGGACACAAAGCAAGTATCATCAGACACAAGAAAATTGAAATAACATGCTGCATCCTTTCAGACCACACAGATTAAAGTTAGATATTAACAACAACAGAAACAAGAGAATGCTTACAAATTCATGGAAACTGAACAGCTCTCTACTGAATGAAAAATGGATAAAGACAGAAATAAAGAAATTAAAGACAATGTAGTATTCAATGAAAATGAATGAACATCATACCCAAACTTAGGGGACACAATGAAATTGATGCTGAGAGGCGAGTTCATAGCATTAATTGCTTACATTAAACAATTGGAGAGATTTCAACAAGCAATTCAACAACACACTCAGCTCTAGAACAACTGCTGGGAACCTCCCAGCCTGGAGAGCATAAAGACTGCACACAGAGTAGGATGTCCTAGCTCTCTAACTATACTGAAATGCTGATGATAACTTCTAAAATGTCCTAAAAACTTTCTTGCTTTTCCTCAGGGTAAAAAGCTGGGGCTTAGCTGATTGAGACCTGTAGCCTAACAGCAAGGACTGGGGGGAGTAAGTAATGTGGCCTTTTTCTATCTGAGCAGGAATTGTGTGGCTCTAACTTTTAGCCTGGTAGTCAGAAGTCACAGGAAGAAGGGACACTGAAAAGTGATTGTAGCATTTATTACTAAGTTGCAAAAAGTTACCTATGAAAGTTATCTAATAAAAGAGAGGAAAATTGAAAGATCCTAAGCATGACAAGAGAACATATAAATGCAGACATATTAGAACTATGCCTAGCTTCTCTATAGAAACCCTAAAATACAGAAGGTCCTGAATAGATATGTTGCAGTCTCAAAGATACCACAGATATCAACCCAGACTATTATACCCAGAAAAATTCTCATGTTTGTCTAAGAAGTGTTCTTTCCAAAAAAGTTCTCAGCAAAATTCTGACTGTTTTCTTTGTACTCAACACTTAAAACATCTTTCAGAATACATGATCACATGGTTAAAAAGTTCACCACAAGTTTACACAAATTTAAATCATAAATTGAAGTTTACAACAGAGAATTTTTATATGTATATCCATTAGGAGTAATTATCTGGTTAAATATTCATCACCTGTTACATCCACTGCTTCATTTAAACTTGAAAAACATAACTAAGTTATTAGTGAAGTTTTGTATAGATAAACCAAGTAAATATTAAATCTTCTGTCCTAGTACCTATAATAAATTGTTAGTTCCCTTTTAAAGACCATTGGTTAATTGTTTTACAGCCTCTTGGAATGTTCTCTGAGTAGTAGAAAGTCTGGTTACTACTTAAGAGGCAATTAACTGGTGACACAGGGGAGACTGACAGTTCTCATTGTGGTTTTGACTATCAGAAAAGAATTAGTCACACTATAAAAGAGCTTAATAATAACTAATATAATGTTAGTAATTCTTATAGGATCATCATTAAGAATTAAGAAGTCATCTATTTGTCTGTATAGCATCAATACAAGACAGTTCATCTTTGTAGATCTACAAATATCTGGTCAAAAGTGATGGGCTAATACCTTATGATTCAAATCAGACCCTCACCTACTAGTTATTAGTTTGTGCTATGATGGCACCTGACAAACAACAACAGAAACAAAAAGCAAACTCACTCAAGAGGAATAGATGACAAGAAATAATCAAACTGAGGGCTAAAGTCAATAAAATAGAAACAAAGAGAAAAATACAAAGAATCAATAAAACAATGAAATTTCTTTTTTAGACAAGCAACAAGATAGACAACCTAGCTAAAAGGCAGAAGAGGAATACCCAAGTTAAAACTAGGAAAGGACAAGGGGAACATAACAGCAAACACCAAGGCAATACAGAGAATTGTAAAGACAAACTTTAAAACCTGTACTCTGACAAATTGGAAAACCTAAAAATAAATAAATAAATAAACAAGCAAACAACAACAAAACCAATAACTTTCTCAGCAGGTACCACTTATCAAAAGTTAAATCAAGACCAGATAAATAATTTGTATAGGTCTATAACCCATAATGAACTAAAAACAGTTATTAACACCACTCCCCACAAAATGAAAAAACCCTATGGCCAGATGGATTTAGCACAGACTTATCAAAGACTTTGAAAGAATTATTAACTCCAGTACTCCTCAAACCATTTCAAGAAAAAGAAAAGAAAGAAAGAAAATCAGGAACCAAAATAACAATAAGATAAAAACAAAACAACAACAAAATAAAACAGAACAAAAATAAAACAGAACAAAAATGAAACATTCCCCAATTCATTTTGTGAGGCCACTGTTACCCTGATATATAACCACATAAAATCTCAACAAAGAATGGAGGGAGAGAATACTCGGAGAGATAAATGAACTTGGGCATCTCTAGAATACTGGAAACTCTCAGGAGCTGTGAGAATGAGTCTAGCTATGACTCCTAGCAATGAGGGATATAGAGTCTCAACTGGCTATGTCTGTAACCAGCCCAAAATTTCCAATGAGGACACCAATCCAGCCACAAAACCTTAGACCCACAATTTTTTCTGCCTACAGGAAGCACAGAGTTAGAAAATGAAGCAGAATTTGAGGGAAGGGCAAATCAATGAGTAGCCCAAATTGAGACCCATGGCATGAGAGGAAACCCATCCTTGAGACTATTGATGATATTCTGTTATACTTGAAGACAGGAGCCTAGCATAACTCTTATTAGAGAGGTTTCTGATGAAAAGACTCACAGCCAAAAACTAAGTGGATCTTGGGGAATTTTGTGGAAAAGGGGGAGAAGGACTGAGGGAGCCATGGGAGTCAAGGGCACCATGAGAAAATCTACAGAGTCTACTAATCTGGGCCCATAGGGGGTCATCGAGACTGAGTTGCCAACCACAGAGCATGAATAGGATAAACCTACGTCCTTTGAACATATGTAACAGTAGTCTACTGGGTCTTCATGTGGGATTCCTAAAGTGGGAGCTGGGGCTCCCTCTAACTACATTGTCTACCTTTAGATCCCTTTCCCCTAACTGGGATGCCTTTTCTAGCCTCAGTGGAAGAGAATATGACTAATATTGCTGTGGCTTGATAGGTTGGGGCTAGTTGACGTACATGAGTGTCCTCCCTTTTTCTAGGAAGAAAGAGGGAAGGGGAAAGGACTGAGAGTGGAAGCTGCTATTGGGATGTAAAGTAAATAACTTAGTCAAAATACACCTCAACAAAAAAGAATTATAAGCCAATTTCCCTTTGAACATGGGTATAAAAATAATAAAATACTTGCAAATCAAGTCCAAGAACACATCAAAAAGATCATCTATTATTATCAAGTAGTCTTCATCCAAGTGATACAAGGATGATTCAGTACGTGTAAATCAGCCATATAATCAAGCTAAAAGACAAAACTCACATAATCAACAGACAGATAAAGGTCTTTGACAAAATCTGAGACCACTTCATGATAAAAGATTGGGAGAAATTAGGATACAAGACACATACCAAGTCATAATAAAAGAATTTTACAGCAAGACTGGAAACTCAAAACAATTCTACTAAAATTTATTTCTACTAAAATTCCAATACAAGGTTTTCCACTCTTTCTGAACCCATAGAATATGGTACCTGATCTTAGCTAAAGCAATAAGACAACTGAAAGAGATAAGAGGATATTATTTGGAAAGGAAAAAGTCAAAGTATCATCATTTGAAGATAACAGAATACTATACATAACTGACCTTAAAAGATTGCACCAGAGAACTTGTACATCTGAATAACACTTTAGCAAAATAGGCTGGATACAAGATTACGACAAAAATATCAAAAGCCCTTCTGTATATACATGACAAATCGATGAAGAAATCAGGGAAATAATAGTTTTCACAAGAGCCTCAAGTAATACAAAACATTTTTTGATCACTCTAACCAAGCAAGTGAAAAGCTTGTATAATAAAAACATCAAGCCTTTTAAGAAAGAAATTGAAGAATATATCATAAAATGGAAAGATATCTCATATCTGTGTACTGGTATGAGTAGCATAGTAAACATGACCATCATACTGAAAACAGTCTACACATTCAATGCAATCCTCATCAAAATTCCAAAGGAGTTTTTTAAAGATCATCAAATGCCATGCTCACCTTCATATTGAAAAATAAATGCCATCTGGATAGCTAAAATACTTCCAAATAGTAAAAAATTGTTGGAGGTCATACTAATCCTGATTTCAAGTTATACCACAGAGGTATGGTATTAAAAACTGCATGGTATTGACATCAAAATAGACACATTGATCAATGGAATAGAATCAAAGACCTACACATAAACATATACACATCTGGTGTTTGATAAAGAAACCAGAGATACATACTAAAAAAAAAGACAGCATGTTCAGCAAATAGAACTAGTCATACTGATGTCTGTATGTTGAAGAATGCAAGTAGAGCCATACTTATCACCCGCCACAAGATTCAAGATCAAGTTTATCAAAGACCTCAACATAAAACCAGATACACTGAACCAGATAGAGAAAAAGTGAGAAATAGGCTTGAACACATTGGAACATGAGACAACTTTCTGAACATAACACTAATAGTGTAGGCACTAAGATCAACAATAAATAGGATATAATGAAACTGAAAAGCTTCTGTAGAGCAAAGGATACCATCAGTCAGACAATGTGGCAGTATACAGAATGGGAAAAATTTTTACCAACTCCATATCTCAGAGGACTAATATTCAAACTATTTAAAAACTTACAAATTATATATCAAAAATAATAATCCAACTTAAAAATGGCATACAGATCTAAACAGAGAATTCACAATAGAGGAAACTCAAGTGACTGGGAGATATTTAAAGAAATGTTCAACATCCTTAGCCAACTCTAATAAAGTCGACTTTACATTGCTTTAATAAAGCAAATCCAAACAACTTTGAAATTCCTTTGTAATCCTGTCAGAATGGCTAAGATCAATAACACAAATGACAGCATATGCCGGTGAGAATCTAGCACAAGGGGAATATTGCCCTATTGCTGGGGGGGAGTGCAAACTGAAACAGCCACTATGGAAACCAGTATCATGGTTCTTCAGAAAGGTGAGAGTTGATCTACCTAAAGATCCAGTTATATAAGACTCATGGGCATATACTTGAAAGACTCTTGTTCAAGCATGTTCATTGTAGCTTTATTCTTAATAACCAGAAAGTGGAAACAATGTAGATGTTCCTTAGCAGAAAAATAAATGAAGAAATTGTGGTACATTTACATATTACAGCATTACTCAGCTGTTAAAAAAAATGGCATCATGATGTTTGCAGGGAGTAGTTAAAACTAGAAAAAATATTCTGTGTGAGGTAAACCAGACCAGTGTTATAAATATGTTATAAGCTTACTTATAAGTGGCTACTAGCCATTAAATAAATGATAACAAACCTACAATCTTTAGACCTAGAGAGATTAGGTATAATGGAGGGATATAAGGGTGATGCAGGAATTCTCTGGGAGAGGAAAATAGAATAGATCTTATGAATGGACTGGGGATGTTTGGGGATAAAGTAGAGAGGGGTAGGGAAAGTAGGGTTGAGGGAAATAATATAGGCTGATACAGCTGGAATTGAGCAAGTATGAGGGATGATAACACCATGTAAACTCTCTAAAATGAATAAATGTGATCAAAATAATGAGAGAGACATTACAACGCTCCATTTCCTATCTCCAGGGGATGCTTCCAACACTGGGACTACATTACATTCAGTTAGGTTGTTGGCCAAGGTTCTCCCATGTAAATGCTCAAACATCCCTGGCTGTTCCTAAGACAAAGAGTTGTTTTCTGCAAATTGACAGTGGGCCTCCATGGCTGATCACATCACCCATAGAACTCATTAATCATGGAAAAATTGAGCTAGTGTCTACATGGAACCTTCACAACTAAGTTCTAGTGTCTTTCCTGCAGGAAAATACTCTGTGGGCTACCAAAAAAGATATGTAAGCACCAATCAAATCACAAAACCATTAATCTATAATCTGTCCTACCTGTAAAATATGCTAAGGCACTGGTGATACAGAACATGTGAAAGTAGCCAACCAAATTCTGATGTGAACAAGGTCCACCCCAGGAGACAGAACCCATACATGACAATGTGTGGTCAAAAACCGAAGAATATATATCCAAGGGACCTAGGATAAAAGCAAACACTATTGTTCTAAAAAATATTAATAATAAAATAACTCCAAAAGATATTTTGCTATATGTGTAGATGAGTTTTTTATTCAGTCATTTTCCGAGAAGCTTCCTCCTGCAGCAGATGGGAACAGATGCAGAAGCCCACAGCCTGAAATTGCACAGTGGGAGAGAATCCTTGAAACACACAGGTCTAAGTGGATATTTTCATCAAATATCTCCCCTTAGAGTTCAGAGAACCTTGGAGAAAAGGAGACAGAAAGAGTTCAAGGGCTAGAGGGGATGGAGAACACCAAAAGAACATGACCCTCTGACTGAACTGAGCAAGGCTCATACGAACTCACAAAAATGGAAGTAGCAAGCAGAGGGCCTACATGGGTCTGTACCAGACTATAAAAAGAGATCGAGGAGATAGAGAGAGATATAGAGGAGATGGATAGAGACAGAGAGAGAGACAGAGATAGAGAGATAGAGGGAGAGGAATATGGATACAGATACAGAGAGAGATTAGATAGAGATATGGCTACAGTGTCTGTGTGTGTGTGTGTGTGTGTGTGTGTGTGTGTGTGTGTGTATTAAAACTTTCAGCTTAGTATTTTTATGGGACACCTGAGTGCATGAACAGGGGGTCTCTGATTCTTGTATTTTATCTTGGGAGTTCTTTTTCTTATGTTGATTTCTTTGTTCAATGTGATAATTTTGTTTTATCTTATTATAATTTTTTGTCATGTTTGGTTGTTAACTCCTAGAAGCCTGCTCTTTTCTAATGAGAGACAGAAAAGGAGTAGATCCAGAAGGATGAATGGTGTCAAAGATCTGGGGGGAAAAGAGAGAAAGAGAGGAAACAAAAGAGAAAAATGTTGAAGGTAATAAACAAAGCCCAAGAGACTTGTAGATGCTTTCCATAAAAACCCTACCAAAATACATTAGTAAAGACAGCGCAGACAGAAAGAAGAGCCAGGCAAAAGTACGTGAAATTAAGCCTCAGGCTTCCCAGGTTTGATGGATCTGGTAATATTTCATCTAGCAGATTAAAAAAATTCAATCAACTAGAAATCTCCACAGGGAAGTCTTTTATAATCAGAAGTAAAAAGAAAAAAATGCAAAGGAAAGAACAAAACCATTAAAAAGCCAAAGATTAACTTCTCTTGTAACACATATTCCCTCTAAGATTAGCACATCTAATATCTCAAAAGAAAACATGGGAGAAAAATTAACAATATGGCATATCAAAAAGGTAGTGTTAGTGTATTATGGTCAGAAACTTGTGTGGGTTTTTTATTTACTTTGAAAATAATTACACAATATCCGATTATAAATACATATATATACATATATTCATTATTATAAATGATAATAGTAAACTGATAGCAATGTCATAAACAGGCAAGGCATGACATATTATCTATGATATTGTTGTGTGTTCTCAAAACCAATTTGTTGTTTATCCAAAACTTGATCTTTATAAACTAAGGTGCTAAATGATGAAGCTGGGAAGACAAGTTATGCAGGAAGCTCAAAAGAAAGAGATAATGGAACTCTGGTGATCTCTTAATTCTGTGTTATTTTGATGAGAAAAGTCTTTGAAAAGGGAAATTAAACTTAAGTGATATAATTCAAATTCCAACAAAAACTCGTGTTTTAAGACAAGAAGTCTAGTTTAAACAAGGAGGTCTTTAGTCACCTTCTTTACTTCTTACTTGGGTCAGAATATAACCCTGTTTCAGCCATATCAACTATCCTTGGATTTAAGATTTCAATTCTTTTGTTGAAATAGTGCATTTTTTTCTTCTGATACATTTTTTACTCAATAATGATGATTTAAAAGTAAATAACCTAAAAAGCTAATGGTAACCCAAAGACTGACCACTAAAACCTATTCAAAGATAAAGAATAATAAATGAATTAACCTTGGATAAGACAAATAGTGAACACCAAAGGAAGCTGTGCAGGAGCTAAAAGACTAAGACCTTTGCTGTGCAGACAACTGCAAAACAGTAGTCTCCAGCCTCATATGCAGATACATTAAATTAATATATACTTACTGCTCAGAAGTAGAGATTAAAATACTAATTATAAAATCACAACTAGAGTGTCACTTTAATTTTGGAACAAAATATGTTGGAGGTGGAAGAACAGGAAATAATGTTCCATAAAAATGTATTCAGAAGAAATATGAGTGACTCTTAGATTGTGACATGAATTCAAAGTTCAACAAGTAGAGACTGGCATAATAGAGTTACACATTTCCTAATTCAAGTAGATACAATTATAGAAACATAGGCAACTACAAAGTTCCAAAACAAAAGAAAATATTAGAAACAGTCAATAAAAGAGGGAGGTTTTTAAATCTCTCTTAATTGGTTGCAAAATATGAAGAAATATAAATTAGAAGTATTTAGTACATAGACAATTTCAACAACACAAATAGCAAATCATAATAGATGGTTTATGCAACATTGTTTTCCCATGGCCTTATCTAAAATATATCATATGCTAGGCCACAAAAGTAACATTGATAAAATTATAAAGATTTTTAGATATACGGACTATATTGAGCAAACAATATTAACAATCATTAACACGAAAAATGAGGGGAAATCACACATACACACCAAGTGAAAGACATTAATAAGAATGACATAAACAAACAAAAATGAAAACATGATTGTCTTGGTTTTCTATTAGTGTGATAACACACCATGATCAAATTCAATTTGGGAAGGAAAGAGTTTATTTCAGTTTTTATTTCCAGAGAAGTCAAGGCACAAATCTGAAGTCAGAAGTCAGGAATTGACAAATAGGCCATGGTGAAGATTTGATTACTGGCTTGCTCCTCATGGCTTACTTGGATTATTTTTAATAGCACCTAGGGCCACCATCTAAGCAGTGGCACTGTTCACTCTGGGGACCTCTCACACATCAATCATCAATCAAAAAAATTGCCTTACAGATTTGTCCAGAAGCTAATCTTGTGAGCACATTTTCTCAATTGAGGTTTCTTCTTCCAAAATGAGTATAGCTTGGGTCAAATTGTTCTAAAACTAGCCGCACAAATCTCTCATCTTACTTGCAATATAATCAATAAGACTTGAGGACTCTCTCACAGTGACACCTATAATATTGAAGGAGGAGGAGGAGGAGGAGGAGGAGGAGGAGGAGGAGGAGGAGGAGGAGGAGGATCAGGAGGAGGAGGAAGAGGAGGGAAGAGGAGGAGGAGGGGGAGATGGAGGAGGAAAAGAAGAAGAGGAGAAAGAAGAAGGGCAAGTGAAATGTCTAAGCAAGTGAAAGAGCTTGCAGCCCAGCCAGAGGATCTGAATTTGATCCCTAGAACCTATATGGTAGAAAAGAACCAGATTTTACAAACTATCCTCTAATATCTACAAACACTCATGCACACACAAATGTACATATATACATAATACATAAAATATAAATAAAAATACCGGCAAGAAATTAAAAAACTTAAATATGAATGGTAATATATCCTTCATGGCTTCAACTCCTCACTAACCTTAAGACATTCCTTTTTTTCCCAAACTAATGCATGATTTCCATGGAATAACTGTAATTATCCCAAATCCTAGCAGAAATTGATGATATAATATTAAAATTGTACAGAAAACCAAAGACCTAACACTAACAAAGAACTTGAAAAAAATAAATAAAATTTAGCATGGTACGAGAATCCTAAGAGAGCAGGACTGGCACACATTCTTTGGCAGGTGTCACCAGAGTTTTGATTGTGTGTAAGACATACTAAACAAGGGGGTTATGATACCTGGTACTGGCAACCTAGACAGCTACGCAATACTAGTGAGGTCATGGATCTTGAAGTAGATCCCACAACTGTCGCTTTAATAGTCCAGCACAATCTCTAATTACATTCTAAATGTTTTTCCTTTTACCCCAGAGATAAGTATAGTCCTCACCTTCAATAAAGAAACTCCCTTTCGCAACAGATGAAGACTATAACAAAAAATGCAAGCACTAAAATGCAGAGTTGGGGAGCCTCGGACAATGGAAAATGTACAAAATACTCTCCCACCTAAGGCTCAGGAAACATTTTGAAAGAGAGGTTGGGAATTTATGAGAGCCATAGGATTATGGAATTTGTGATGAAACTACCTTTTAGCAATTATTGAATCTACACACAAGATCTCTCCATCATGACTACCTAAACATGAGATGAATGAGGATAACAAAAGAGATAAATCAAAGTGAATAAAGGAAAGCCCAGGATACCTCAACAATTCACAAAATACAGACAATGAAGGAATACTCAGAGGAGGAGAAGCAAGCTTTCCCAGGAAATAGCAAACCAAATTGTTAGCCAATACCAGATGGTCAGATGTGGAAGCATACATATAAGTAACACTATAATCATTTAAAAGTGTATATTTAGAAATATAAATATGTATATATATATATATATGTGTATATATACATATTTATAAATATGTGTATACACACATGGGAGCAATCAATAAAAAAAGAGAGATTTGCTAGGGATCAGAGGAAGAAACTCTCACTGGGACATGATAGAATTGTATTGTAACATCAAAACATAAAAGGAAAAAGCCAAGCAGTCAACCTCTAAAGTTCATACCTGATCTCAAATTTGTTATAAAACTCTTCTATGATGAGTAGGATTGTTTCCATACGTGGTAGAAAACAGAACAAAGAGCTATGTAAACAAACCCAAGTCCAAATGTTAACAAAGTTGCCAGGCCAGTTTAGTGTCCAACGGAAGCAACCTCTTTAACAAATGATATGAAATAGCTATATGTCAACATGAATAAAGAACATTATCTGGTCTTTTAACTTCTTGATGCCTGCAATTAACTTACTCATCCTCTGAAAAAGCTATAATTGGGTGAATCTCAAAAACATGGACATCTCAATAAGACTTGTACAGAAGAGTAGATATTGTTTGATTTAACTCATGTGAAGTTGTCAAAGAGGCAATATTGATCTATAGCATCAAAACACAAAACTACAGCTGCCTTGGGGCAGAAAGGGGAGGAAATGGCCGGAGAGAGAAATCAAAGAACATTCGTAGGTAGTGGAAGAGCTTTGTGTTTTGATTGACGATGCTGCACTTGTCAAAACCTATTACACTATCCATTGAAGTGGGCTTACTCGGCTGTATTCCCAAGCTCAAAAACAATGATTAAAAATAGCATTTGGTGTCTAAAGTTACAATATAACTAACTAATAAACCACACTTCAATCACAATGTCTTATATAGACAGCACATCTTTTGATTAAATCAGAGAATTTCAAGGACACAGAGGAAGTTTCGTTTTGTTCTTTTTTTTTTTATTTGTTTATTTTCTTCTTTTGTGATAGGTGCTTATCTCTTCTGTTCCAGAAAAAAATAGCTTTGTATTCTCAGATGAACTACTACAAAAGTTCAATGCCAAAGCCAGGCATACTTTGTAGTAAAGGATAGATACATTGGATTTTACACTACAGACAAGCATTTAAAGAGATCTTAGAGCATCTCAGTCATTCACCATATCATAATTCAGTTTCTGAATGTTTACACTGAAATGCAAGTAGAGACTCAGGGGAAATGAAGAAGTGAGAGAGGACCCAAGGAAAGGTAGAAATTAGATGTTAATGGGGTACCTTACTTACTCATATCTATCACAACTCCAGGTTAAATTAGCTGCCTCTCCAGATGTTTTCATACTGTGACCATTCTCCATAATATGCTACAAGAAGTTCTTATATTTCCATTGCCAAGATAGTAAAGTGATTAACACTGTTTGCCTCTAAGCTTTTCAGGCTGAATTCAATTCCCAGAATCCCCATGATTGAGGAAGAAATCTGACTTCTGTAAGTTTTCCTCTGAGATCTTTGACACATATGTCACCCCCCCCATACACAAACATCCACATACACAAATAAAAACATCTACCAAAAAAATCAGTTTACTATATTCCACAAAATGTTTGGAGGAAGGAAGTAATGAGTAAGGTTTGCTTTGTATTTTAAATGAATATCTGATTTAATCATTTAACATCCAGTTTCCCAGAGCCTGCTATGGTTGAGAGACAATGAGTATTAACCATGGAGTACAATACTAAAAGTGAATTATTTGCTATGTCTTGCTTTCCTTGGGAGATTAGTGATTGGGATTACACAGCACACTGCACATAAGCTCTTAGTGCTGAGCCTGGTACATGGAAGAAAATCGTGAGAATTAACACTTAGGCTGATGATAAGGAAGATTGTAGAGGCCGTGTGATAATCCTTCTAGCTCCCAAGAGAAAGAAACATGAGCAAGTAGTCCAAACTTAATTTCCATTATGACTTACTTTTACATAACATCAAATCTGTGGGTAGTCTGAAATCAAAACAACAAAAAAATAATTTTAAAGGATCAGAGGACAACACAGGACATTTTATTTATTTGACAGGGACAAAGTTTGGAGATATCAGTAAAGAGCAATGTCACAACACTAGAGTTGAACAGGACCATGAAGGTTTAGATTCCTAACATGAAAAGGCAGACAAGCCCCGAGTAGTGAGGCGTAAAAATACAGTAAGAGAGAACAGTACACATTTAGAAAACAAGCGGGGCTACTATTTGTCTATGGTGTGGAGTTCAAAAACACAGTTCCTTGTACTGTAATAGATGACAGTTACAAACTCCTAGCCCCACTATTAAAACACTAGTGGCTTTGTTTTTTTGCATGTGATATTTACAGACCCATTTCTCACTTCCTTCTGGTAACTAATCTGCCTACATTCTAATGGCTAGCAAGAGAAACAGTTACAATTTGAGCTCTGTCTGACCCTAAATCTTCCTTTGAGAGATGTGAGACTACAGAAATTTCAGCACTGGCAGAGACACTTAAAGATATGGGACAAAATTGAGAGCAGACATTTATTTATGGGCACACAACGTTCTTCACTATTAAGTAGGTGAGAAATGGAGGCCAATGCAGACTCATAAGATGAAAAGTACAGGGAGTTCCAGGACTTCCGGTTAAACCAGCTCAGTGTTTATATATTTAAAAATACATTTGATATTGAAGTTTGTGTGTCTGTTGTAAAATCAGCCAAGGGCAATCCTCTAGCCATGTGTTTCTGTTCCTGCCTTACAATTACCAGGCTCTCAAATCTGACTAAAATGTTTAACATTTCATTCTTGCTCTAGAAAATGACCTCATTGCAGCTAAAAGTAGCATACCCTGATTTTAATTTTTACAGCTTATCAAACCAGGATGACAGTGACCAAATGGTTCCTTTACTTACACCCATGGTTCTTAAAAGATCCTGAATAACAAAATCCCTTTCTAGTTAAAAGCTTTAAAGTAGTTACTTTTACCAGACCTCTCAAAAATTACTGGCAAAAGTAAAATGCAAACTCTCTTCAGAAGTAGAATTAACCAATTGTTGGAAAATTAGTCACACTCTAAGACCCAGGAAAGCCATTTGTAAATATTCTCTTCCAAAGAAATAACTGTAGATATAAAATGACATAAATATTTATTTAGAAAAACCTCTAGTTAGAAACAACTCAAACAACAGTGAGTAGGTCAAATGGTAAATGGATGTGGTATAGTTCTATTACCATTAGGATGCATCTATACAAAGGGACAGATTATTGGAGTGCATACAGCTCAAAAATGTGTTGGTAAGCCAATGAGGACAGACACATAGGACAGTTTGATTCTATTTATATAAGGTCCCAGGATAGGAAAAACTCATCTGTGATGGAATAAGTAAGAATGTGGTACATCAGTGAAGTGAGAAGAAAGAAAGTGTATTGACCAAGGAGGGTCACAGGAGGAATTCTGAGAAATATAGAATAGTTTAAAATAGAGAGTTTTAAGGTCTGTTTAAAGTCTCACTCGATTTATGATATGTGCTTTGTGATGCTGATACAGTATAAAAGCTTTAGATGCCGAGCATAAAATCCCTGTGAAATCATGAGCTTTAAAATACTGATACACAGGATACATTTGTAATAAACTCTGAACACAGCAAACTATTTGTTTTATTGTTGATGGCTTTTTAAGTTAATTTTGGTTTTGGACAATTTTCTACAGATATATGTAATGTATTCTGTTTCTGTTTCCTCCATACCCTCTTCTTACATGCTGCCATATCTATCAGCATCCCCGCTTCTCACTGCTACTCCCCCCTTTCCAGATTCAAGACTTTTAGATTTATCTGGGGACCCATCTGTGAAAACATTGGATTGGAACCCTCCATAAGAACCATACAACAGAAGACAGTGACTCTACCTCTTACAGAATCTATACATATTCAACAGATCAGCAGTGCTTGGTAGGCACCACAAGCCCTTCCTCCATCCATGCCTGAGTGTCAACCATTCGTTCTTGCATAGATTCAGAGCAGAACCTATAGCTTTGGTGTGTTCACAGTTCCAACAGCCATGTGTTAGTAAGAAGACATCATTTCATGTCTCCCTCTTATCACCTCTCTTCACTCTCTTCCACAGTGTCCCCAGATGAAATTAGGGATTAGCACTCAACTGAAAGGCGAAAGGTGGCAAAAAATTTAAGTCAACCAAATGAATTTAGATTGGGACATGTTCTCATTTAGTACTGTTTGGGCTAGATTAAAATACTTAAAGATCAAAATGTATATTCATGTTTTATGAAAATCTATTAAATTATACCAAAAATTGTATAGCAAAATATGTTTGAGCTTATTCTTCAAGATTCTACTTTCATGTAATAAGTCAGTGAAGCATACTAAGGCACCAAATGCAAGTTCCCAGATGAAAGATGAAAATCAAGAGACCTAGAGAAATAACAGGAAGTAAGTTCATACAACATTATTTCAACAAGAGTATATGAGATTGAAACAATATTACATTAAAAATAGGTTTTAATGTTTATATCTAACAAATTGCAACATTTGGAGTTATCAGCAATGAGATAATTGTCCAGTATGTATATGCCTATATTCACATAAACTCAGAAACATTTTTAAATAACGTTAGTCTTTTAAACTAAATCCTTAACTCTACAGGTATTAGTTCTTAATAGAGCGTTAATTTTAAATATTTGCCATATACCATCTCCCCTTGCTATTGGATGCTATCTTTGGATATAGGCAATTTTTTTCACAAAATTACCCTTAATGAAGGCTAAGTTATAGACAATAAAACATGGCTATTCTATACATGGTTAATGAGTTTTGACAAGAACTTGTCTATTCTTTCATTGTCACATTCAAGATAAAAGTAAATAAATGAAACTACAGGTAATCAGGGTTAGGAGTACTGGACAGTGAAAGTATTGCAAGTAGCTGCACTGGGGAAGGAATTTATGGAAGTTCAAATACTTTATCTCATTAAGGGGATAATTATTTCTCCCTTGTCTTTAACAAATCTTCTTTCACATGGGATGGTCTCCTGGCCACCAGGTGATTAATGGAAATCATTCTCTCTCTCTCTCTCTCTCTCTCTCTCTCTCTCTCTCTCTCTCTCTTCCTTCCTCCCTCTTTCCCACCCTCCTTCTCCCTCTCCCTCTCCCTATTCTTCTACCTCTCCTTCCTCTCTCTCTGTGTAGTGTAGTGTAATTTTATGTATTTTATACTCCAAGGCAGTTTATGCTTCCTCCTCTCCTCCCAGTTACCCACCCACCCAATCCCTATCTACTTCCTCTCTGTTTCTTTTCAGAAAAGGGATAGCCTCAATTGATATCAACCATTGATAAGCCAGGGCATGTCAAGTTTCAGTAATACTGGGCACCTCTTCTTTAATGCTAGACAAAATAACCCAGTAGGGAGAAAGGATCCCAGTGGCAGGCAACAGAGTCAGAGACAGTTCATGCTCCTGACGTTAGGAGTACCACATGAAAACTAAGTTTGACAACAGATAGATATGAGTGGATTACATAGGCCAGCCCATCCCAGGCAGGCTCTCTGGTTGGCAGTTCAACCAATGGACCTAGGTTAGTCAATTCCTTAGGTTTTCTTGTTGTATCCTTGACCCCTCTGGCTCCATCAATCCTTCTTTCTCTGCCAAAGGATCCCCAAGCTCTACCTAATGTTTAGCTGTGGGTCTCTGCATCTATTTCCTTCAGTTGCTGGATGAACTCTCTCTGATGTCAATTGGGCTAGATGCCAATCATTTCCAATGCCTAATGATATTTTGCTATACTCATACAGGCAATCTGAATTCTTGCTTAGGCTGTGAGGCTAAGCCCTGCAAGGGAATATAAATAATAGATTGGAATAACTCTTAAGGGAAGACAAAGTAGTATATAATGTCTCAATATCAGATCAGGATATCTTGTCCCCTAAGATCCAAAGAATATTCATTCTTATTTTATTGACAAGGAAGAAGTAATACACACACACACTTTATCTATCTATCTATCTATCTATCTATCTATCTATCTATCTATCTATCTATCTATCAGTCTGTCTCTCCCTCCTTCCTTTCATCTCCCTCCCCCCTCTATCTCTCACTAAATTTATTTCTCTTTCCCTTTACAACTCAACTTCAGCCCTTCCCCTCCTCCTAGTACCCTCTCGCACAAATCCTCCCCCATTCCCCCTTCCCCTTTTGAGAAGGGGAAACTCCCTTCTGGGTGTCAAATTTCCACCTCTCACATACTACCACCATCATCCCACACATCAAGTCAATGAAGGACTAAGGACATCCTCATCCACTGAACATGGCTGTCCATTTAGTGGTAAGGAATCCACAGGCAGACACACAGGCAACAGGCTCAGGAACAGACCCTGCTCCAGTTGTTTGAGGGACTCACATGAAGATTGAGCTGCATATTTGCAGGGGGCCTAGGTCCAGGTTGAGCTCACTCTTAAGTTGGTGATTCAGTCTCTAGGAGCTCCAAAGGGTCCAGGTTAAATGACACTGTTGGTCTTCCTGTGGAGTCGCTGTCCTCTTTGAATCCCTCAATCTTTCTCCCAACCATTCTATTAAACTCTTTGAGCTCCATCTAATGTTTTGGTATCTGTATCTCTTTTCATTGGCTGCTTGGTGGAGCCTCTCAGAGGATAGTTATGCTAGATATCTATCTGAAAGTATAGCAGAGTATCATTAATAGTGTCAGGGATTGGCTCTTGCCCATGGGATGGGTCTCAATTTGGAGCAGTCATTGATTGGCCATTCCCTCAGTCTCTGCTCTATCTTTGTTTCTGCACTTCTTGGAGGCAGGGCACATTTTGGGTCAAAGGCTTTCTAGGTGGGTTGCTGTCCTTATCTTTCCACTGGGAGTCCTTCCCAACTATAAGAAGTGGCCACTTGAGGATTCATATCCCCCGCTGATAGGAATCTCAACTAGAGTCGCCCCCTTAGACATTCTGAGGTCTCTCTCCTGCTTCCCTACATATAATCTTCCCCATCCCACCTTACTCCCCTTCCCATTCCCGCTTCCACACAGCTCCCTCCTTCCATTGATCTCTGATATCTATTTTGTTTCCCCTTCTGAGAAAGATTCAAACATCCACCTTTGTGCCCTTCTTATTATATGGCTTCTTTGGGGTTTATTGATTATAGCATGGTTATCCTGTATTTTATGGATAATATCAACTTATAAGTGAGTTCATACAACGCATGTCATTTTGGGTCTGTGTTACCTCACTCAGGATGGTATTTTCAAGTTCTATCTGTTTTCCTGAGAAATTCCTAATGTCTATGTTTTCAATGGCTGAGTAGTATTCCATTGTGTAGAAGTATGACATTGAAGTAACTTTCTCTTAATGGTTTCCAATGAGGCTGTGTTATCTTTACCTTTTAATATGTTTATTTTTATTATCATTTTTTTCAGTGGTTCTGATTGCAGTATCATACAAGGACATCACACTACTGCTAGGGTTTCACATCTGTTACTGCAAATTCTAACCCTAAGAAATGTTCCCTTGAAAATTTTCTTTAGTCTAAAGGCTGTCCAATAAAAAGCTGCACTGTCCTTTGTCAGCTTTCACCATACAAAAGCTCTCCCAGAATCTTACATGGCAATAGTCCTTTAAGTCTAACAGGGAAGTCTTTTCTTCCCTGTCATGGTGATTCTGCCTGTTCTTCTCTCCTCCCTTGGTCCCTTGCCTGCACAATCTAAATGTCACACTTCTGTTTGCCTGACCAGACATTGACTATAAGGCAATTCTTTATTACCAGTGGAAACCAGCTGTGGGCAGGGACTCTCACATCTGGAAGCAGGTTTTTTGGGAGCTGAGTTAAAACAAAGCATTAGAACCAATTACCAACACAAGTATCTACTTTCAATGGCCTCCAAGCCTACCAATCTCCATAATACTCCTTCCTGAGGTGCTGAATTTTTAAGCCATTTAGGATATGGGTTTAAATTGAGGATAGAGGGGTTTAGGTTCTCTACTTTTGATAAATTTCAGTCTTTCAAAGGCAGTAATGGAGATCCCAGATAAACAGAGTTAGAATATCACAAAATCATGTGAGTGTAGATTTACAGTAAATGAGAAGAGATTCAATTAAAATAGTAGTTGAATATGCAAGATCCAAATATCAATACCATCACTATTAAAATTATAGTAGACCTAACAAATTTCTACCACAAAAATGCTGATTTTTCTTCCCAAATCTGTTCATCAAAAGGAATTGTTGTTTCTGGACTGGAGTTTCAGGCATATTCTAATATATAGATTCCAGGAAGCTGTATAAAGGAGATAAAAATATTACAAGACCAGAAACTAGAGCTACAAACACCGCTGTAATTTCTAACCCCCTGATATGCCTTCTGGTCAAGGACAAGAATTTAGCAAGTCTCTGCCTTAAACTCTTTGAACAGTTTTTATCTCCATTTTGCTTCAACAATAATTGAATCTTACTGTAGTATTTGAGATCATATACATCCTCTTTTCGCCTTCCAAAATTCCTCAGACCATATATCAGCCAAACACAATGTAGAAAATAACACTTATTTTTTAAATCAAGAATAAACAAATAAAATTGTTTCCAGTCACTTGAAATATACTTCATCCTGTTGAGTGGGTTGTGGGTGGCTATTGGGTACCCAGGAACAGAGGAGTTAAATAGTGTTTAAGAGCCTGTTTTGCACAAAGTATGTTCTTGCAGCTCTGTTGATGGTTCTTGAACAATACAAACATATGTAACTACACATTTCTTTCTGGCAATGCCATTTCAAAAGCAAGTGATTCAGAACCTAGATACACAAAAGAAACTGAAAATGAGGTATTTTCTTAACTCTTCCCAAAATCGTGTCAACATCTTTCTATATTGATCTGTCAAGGCTACGTTAACAATAGAAGAACAATTATAACACCCAGTATTGTCCTGTTTTTCAAAGCCTACCCGTCTACTTTAAAATGCATCTGTACTTTGATTAGTAGACTCCTGTCTATGATAAAATAGTTGTAGAAAAATATCATTCCCAAATGTAAATAATGACAGTAAAGTTTCTTTTACATTCACAGGTACAGCATACAGTAGTAGGCAGAGTATACAAAGTAGACCATTGCCCCATGACATCTCCTAAGCATTTACTTGTCTTCCTACAATGTGCTACCCCTAGAAACTCAAAATCATTTACCTTTGATTTTTTTTTTTTACTCCCTCCTGTTACTCACATCTGAATAGTTTTAGGTTCATGGACTTCTGCATTCCTCTTGTTAACCTGACTTACTGAAGCCTAGTCAGAATCCATAGGATATGCAGGTACATTTACCCTCCACTAGAGAAAACATTCCAAAGGGAGACACATTGGCTTCATTCATATTTTTTATATCTTTATATAGAATTATTCAGAAGAAATAAAAAAACATTATTGATTATTTCCTCCTGTGAGGTATTTTTTAAAAAAAAATTCGAAAGGAGTGAGAAAAAAATAACATTGAAACAGAAAAGGAAAAGAATAAGAATTACATCCCATTTCTCATAAGGCATGAGGTCCAGAAGTAAATGGTATAGTTTGTTTTAATGACAGAAGAAATTACTAGCCATACTTAGATCCCTCTTATCAAAATGGGGCATATTTCAAGATCCTCAGGGAAATTCTCCAAACTGTGAATAGCACAGAATCCCATATATGCTATTTTCATTCATTCATATATATACATGCTGTGACAAATGTTTGGTTTATAAATTAATCAAGGTAGAAAATGATCTTTTCAACATAGTTATTAGAAATTGTAGCATCCCTTTTTCCCAATCTGGCTGCTAATTTTTATCTGTTCAGATAAAGGAAGCCTCTTTAGGCTCTTATGTGGCATATTTGACTTCACATTGTCACTGTTACTATACACTATGTCACTAGTGGGTAAAACAAACTATCTTTGAGAAAAAAAGCCTTATGGTACCTTGGAATAGAATCTAATAACTAACTTAGCTAATAAGAAACTAACTGCAAGGTCATATATACAAAATGAATAAACTAGACAAATATTGATCCTCCTCCCAAGCAAGATAGAACACAGCTGTATAAGAATTCATAATGGTACTCAGAAGAGGGTAAATTTAAAAATGAGTGTTGAATTTTCTAAACAATACATTTGAACATTACTTGAGTAGGAGAAATTAAACCCATGGAAAGCAAAACTGTACATAAGATGATAGAGAGATGATGTATTTTTGAGACATTCATATATTAATACATGCATAATTGCATATACATTTATATGCATAATTATATATACTTACAAATTATAATACACAAATGCACATATTAAATCTATAACAGAAAACAAATAAATAAAAGGTGTGTGGATGTCTTTACATTTTTTTATCAAAGCATATTTTATCATGAAACTTGAGTCTTTGTTGTGTCAGAGACCAACGTTGTGTTCTATAATTTTTGGACTTTGTGGATGCTTAGTATTTTCATCCAACAACATAGGAATGTTCAGAGCTACATTAATTACTCAGAAGATAGATTTCAAATTTTCAAAGAAAAGTATTGAATTTCAAAGTTTCATCTTATGAAGTCATGTAAATTATATTCTATAATGACCTACATTTTAAATAACCATCAGATTTTTTTTGTATACTCATTAATCATATTATTGGCACACAAGCTGTAGGCAGTAGAATATCAAAAACAAACTTTGGCAATAATACAGAGAATCCTTCATAAAATACAAATACAATGATGTATCCAAATGCTACGTTAAATAAAATTGGCCTAGAAATTCACACTTTGGTAAGCTAATAAAGTTAGTATCCAGAGGCTCTCATTTCTGTCACAGGAACACTGTGTGTATTCAACATTTGGATTACAGTCATGGCTACTGTTCTGCTATGATCTTAACAAGATGAGGAGTAGAAAACCATGCTTCCTGCCCATCTAGCCACAAGTGAAGAAGAGATGATGACCTAAGCAGAAGGTTCCATGCATAATAGTGACCATAAATGAAAGGTACAGAAGACATTGGAAGGGATGGGGTTACAAGAAAGTAAAAGAATAAAGTTAGTTTTAAAAAGGAATAAAAAGATACTTCCAGTACTGAAGAGGCTGGGGGATGGATCTTTTTTGAGTTTCAGGTCAACTTTGTCAACAAAATCAGTTAAAGATTTGCCAGGGTTATAAAGTGAGACCCAATGGAAAACAAACAAACAAACAAACAAAAATCTGGGAGATAAAAATAACATAAAATGATATTGTTAGATTGGAAAAGGAAAATGCATAATAGTCTGTCCTTTAGATACATAGTGATCCTAATGAAAACATTTGAATAAAATGAACCAGAAATATGCAAAGCTTTCCATAAAAGAAAAGACAATCATCTAGTATGTTCCTATAATAAATACCTCAACTCTCAAAAGTTTCCATATACTTTAGCATATTTTATCTTGTCTTATTTTTTGTTTGTTTGCTTGGTTTGGTTTTGGGTATAAGTCTCTGTTTACTCTGGGCTGGTCAATTGGATATTTATAGTAAAGACCTGAGTTTTATAGAAAAATTATTAAATATTATTAAATAGATTTGGGTATGTTTTGCTTCTCCTGGAACAACAGAAAAATAAGATATTTGCAGTAGATACTTTCATTTGAATGAAGAAAATTCAGATGTGCCAGCCAAGTGACCATCATCAGTGCCTTGAAGAGCCTGTTGCTTTGATTACCATGAGCTTTGTTTAGTGCTTATGCAGTAACTTCTTCAAAGTTCTTCAACTACATTTAAGAAGTCATTCAGTTTCATACAAAACACAAGTTATGCAATTAAAGGGAAAGGATTTTAGCAAGAAACCTAGAAAATAATTTTAGAAATGTTATTGGTATTTTTATTATACTCTAAAAAAATCATTCAATTATAGTACTCAACACAAACTATATAAGTAATAAAATTTTCTTTACAAAGTACACACACATGCACACACACACTTTAACTACTTTAAGTGGCATTTATTCATAAAAGTAGAAAGAACTCATACTCTTAAATAAGTCCTTGGCTTGTTTTAAAATGGGACATAGTGTCAACTATTAATAGCACTGCATCTCTTTTTTTTTATCGGAATTGATCAGCTCTCTAAAGACTGTCACCACTGGCCTGAATTTAAAGTGCAGTCAGAATAGTCCACTCCTTCCTCCAGTGCACTAAAAGAGTTTAGCAAAATCTCTCTGTTTCAAGCCTTATTGTTTCTAATAAAAGTATTAAATTGTGTCTGTAGTTTGGCGTGGGGGGGAAAGATGAGGAAGTGGCTGATAAATGAACGGGAGGTATCCAGGGGTGGAAGAGACAGTGGCATTGTTTTGGTGCCGAAGGAGTTAATGCAGGGTTCCTGCTAGACTGCACTACTACTTATCTACAAATTATACTGTCAGACAATCAATTGTCCTTAATTGTCATAATAACAGTGGTTGGAAATTTCATGCCCAACTTCTGAATATATACAACTTAGCAACAGTCATATAAACATAATTGGATTTGCACAGGAAAGAACATCATTATTATTATAAACTAATTTGAATGAACTTTCAGAATAATGAAATTAAGAAAGCCATGCCAGAATACATATTTTGTCCAAAAGGGATTGGTTTCTTTACGATGAAACTACTACATTCTTAAAGACACTAAGAGTACTGCATTGAGTTGAATACTCTTGGTAACAGTTATCCCTTAGTAAATGTGAAGAGTCCTATAATGGTTTCAGAGTGAATGTGCCTCACAGGCGTATGGCCGTTAATATCTAATCCTCAGATGGTGACACTGTTTTAGGGCATTGAGGAATCTCTTGGACATCAAGTTTCACAGGCAGTTGCAGGGACAAAGAATCAAGATTTGAGACTTACATACTAGCTTCACTTCCAACTGAGCCTACTGTTTCCTGTTCTGTTGAGTTCTGCAGGGTTAAAAACCATGTTCATCCACTGCCTTGAACTCAGCCATGTCGTCTATCTATCAAGTCATGGGCCTTGGCTTGCTTCTATTAGGCATTTAGGTACAATGATTAGAAAACAACTGAACAACTTCTATATTTTCCTTTCACTAAAGATTTGTTCATTTTTATTTTATGTGTAACTGTATTACCTTCATGCATATGTCTGGACCCCACAAGTGCAATGCCTGCCAAGGCTAGAAATGGGCATTCGATGCCCTGTAACTGTAGTTACCTATGGTTGGGAGCAAACATGTAGGTTCTGGGCCCCGAACTCAGGTCCTCTGCAAGAGTAGACAGTACTCTTTACTACTGAGTCATGTCTCTAGCTTCATCGACCTTACTTTATTGAGTACAGCAGATTCTATATCCTAGATAACCACTGAATAGTGAATGTTCATGTTCTACTCATGATGAAAAAATAAGTGACTAATGCTTAATATCTAAAATTTTTATTTTTAAATATTATAAAACATGCTGGAGAAATAGGTCATTCTATAAAAGGCTTGCTTTTCAAGAACTACCTGAATTTGATCACAAACCATGTGTTAAAAAAAAATTCAAGTGCCGTGTAATCTCAGTGTTGGCAAGATGGAAGCAAAGATAAGCAGATCTCTAGAACCTCCATGACTAGCCAGCCTAGAATATGTGGTGAGTGTGAAATGAATGGGATACCAATGGGACACACACATTCAGAGGACCAAGATTTGATTCCTAGTCCTCACATGGTAGCACATAACTCCTGTCCCAGATGATATAATACATCATTAAAAAAAATACAATATATTTCCTAGATTCTTTTCTACACCCTGGTTATCCATGCTGGGAAATGAATAATGTCTCCCGTCTAACATGACTTTGTTTATGATTGATTATGACATGCCCCCATTGTGCTGAGATAACGTGGCATAATTGTGTGTAGAGCTATTTATTTGACCTGGGTTTAATTCCCAATACCTACCCTGCGGCTTACAACCAATTGTAACTCACATTCTGGGAGTCTGATGTCCTGTTAAGTACATGCACATGACAGATAGACAAACATACAGTATAAACACACATACAGAGAGAGAGAGAGAGAGAGAGAGAGAGAGAGAGAGAGAGAGGAGAAGGAAATGATAACTTATCAAGTCAGGAATCTCTAAAGGAAATACATTCTTTAGTGCGTAGTTCTCACCTGTGACTTCCAAATTTTTCAGGTCTGCTTTCTTTCCATAAAAACATTAAGCCCTCCAATCTGCTCCGAATACACTAACTGTCATAAGCTTACTAAGGAAACATGAACTGGTGAATCCAAATCATGCTTCCTTGAAGGTACAAATACAGGCCCAATTCACTCCTTTAAAATTTAATTCATTACCCCCATGTGGTTTTCCTGTACTATGCTGTGCAGCAAATGTCTCAGATCCATTTTTGATAGTGCAAAGCTGAATATATTATGAATTGTGTGATAACTTCACACATCTGAGATTAGATTTTGGCTGATTGTCCTCCCTGATGCTAAATAAAAACCAGGTCCATTGCTGTAACACTTTGTCAAAGATATCAAACTGAATCAATGCATCATAATGGAACTAGGGCAAACATACCAGATCCAATATCTAAATATATAAATTTGTTACTCTGAAATATCTTTCAGTTAACCACCATCCGAACTGGCATCTTTTGTAGTGTTAGCATCTTCTCTGATACTTCGTTGGCAGGAACTATTAAAAAAAAAAAAAAAGGAAAAAACAACCTATCCCCTTGGCATTGTCTAAATGATTTAAATACGTCTATGTTGGGAAGCATATTGAACTTTCATCTTAGATCAATTGCTCATAAAATATTTATAAATTCAGAAGAATATATGAAAAGTCTGTATCTACTTTCTCACTGTCTATTCATTCCAGTGATAGAAAGAAGGTCAGTAAGTAATAAATGTGTGATAAGTGAAGTGAGTGACTGTTTTATATTGAAACAAATTTTAAAGAAAATGTTAATGCAATGGAAAGAGGGTTAATTAATGACATTACAGCAAATTGTTATAACCGTCATAATATTATCTTCAATGAGACTCCTCAAATCAATTTTAAAATAAACATTTTGGGTAGCAATGTTGATAAGTGGGTGTACATCGTTGGTTTTCATGGGCTTGGAAAAACATGAAGGGTAGACCAATGCCAAAATCAAACTTTCCCTATCCAAGATTTGTTAAATCTGAACTGTCACTAAACTGTCTACTCCTCTTTTCTAGAAAAGTTATGACCTATCAGCTATTATTCAAATAGGGTTGAGAGTGGTATTCACCTGATTGGATAATATAAATTTCAAGTTGATGGTAGAAAATGACCAGGACAGACACATAAATCCTTCAGGAAGCACATAAATCACATCAAAGATTCTGCTTCCCTATGCATCATGGTTACACTTATACATTTTACCACAATTTTAATGTAATATGTGGACAGAGATGAATACTGCACTTGGGTTTGATTTATGCTTTCTTTTTTTTAAAACAGATCCTATGAAGCAATTTATATTTCCTTTAAAATTAGGATCATACATTTTTGAATGATTATTTAATGTTATGCTTCATTAATATTTAAACTATAAATACATACAAATATGGTCACCTTTGAAAATGTTTTCCTGAGTAAAATTGTGCCAATTACGCTGAATTTAATATCTTGGTCCAAAAATAAATCAAGGATTAATGCCAGTATTTCTTAGAGCGATATATTTAGATATCAAGGACAGTCTGACATTCATTCATCCATTATGAAAAATGAAAACACAAAGGAAAACAGGTCATTTCCCATTTGCCATCAATTTAATTAATCATACTCTGAGATAGTTATGGAGAAAAAGAAGCCGAGTATTCATGTGTACCAGTAAAAAGGAGTTCAGATTGAACGATCTCAGAGTAAAGATCTAAAGCTACTAAGTGTGAAGATGACTATCAGCTATTAAGGAGTAGAACACAAGGGTCAGAACATGACAATGCTACCCTACTGTAAGAGCTGGAGATACTCTGCCCTACTTTGGTGGATAGATGTGTGTTTAAGGATTGTATAGAATCACCAATACTATGAATAGAAAAGGTCTTTTATGTAACAAAGAGCAAACCAATGTACATTACAACTCCTGACTTCAAAATGTGGTAGCAATCAAACAGCCTGGTGTTGGCAAAAGCATACATATAAATGAACAGAAAAGCTAGCTTAGAAGTAAAAGCATTCACCTACAGCCAACTGAGCCCTCACAAAAATACTAAGAATTTGTTCTGAAGAAAGGATCATCTTGAATAAATGATACTGAAAAACAATTGTGTGTCAGCAGGAGGGAGAAAAAAAAAGAAAGAATTCCCCTTTTCCACCAGTTAAGAAAACCAGCTCAAGTACTTCCATCCCAGAGTCTTCCATCTAATTTCATATCACATACATCCTGTGATCACCACCTAAAAGGTTTAAACGAAGAGAGGCCCAGAAGATGCAAGTAAGAAGGAGTTTGGTGAGAGTTTCATCCAAAACTAATGATTTTCTTTTAATTGCATTACCTTGAATAAGTAAACAAAGAATTTCCCCGAAGCTGTACATTATTAACTACTGTAAGAGATGGTCTGTGTCTCCAAAAGTTGTTACCAGAGAGGCTCCTTACACCTCCAAATGATACAAGAAATTTTCACTGCTCTATGTTGCTGACCAGAACTAGCTGGGGAGACTCTGTTGCAGAAGATGCCACATGCCTTGCTAGTAAGATAAAGAGATTTTAGGCTGAATCTTTAAGTGTCCTCCATGCTGGCTGACCCTTATTGTGCTCCAATGTGAAACAGAGTATGCTAGGGGAGAATATCAGTAGTATTACTCAACTGTGGACTTTTTATGTGGAAAGCATGGGTCAAGCAAGATGAGCACAATGATAGAATAGTGGCAAATCAGTTTTGAGGGTAACCATTGGCTTTCCTTCTGGATTTAATATCTACTCCACAGGATAGAATTTAAATCTGGTACAATAAAGCTGGACAAAAGCCTGTAGCTAGGGAGGTCATAGTGAGTACAGTATTACTCTTATTTTGTTAAATTGACAGAATGTGCCTGTCAAATTGACTTGTTAATAACTATATTTATGCCTGTAGAATAGTGGTACTATCATCTTTGGTTAGAGAAGCTTCTTTTTGTAGTGCCTAGTGATGATGAGAGGGACTAAAACCTAGCCAAACTACAGAAGACAAATGATTGCTGAATGACTAACCATAAGTGAAAATTCTTCATCACCACCTCCAAGACTCAGGAATATCATGGAAGAAGGAATTGCACAATTTACAGGCAAATTTCATATTTCTTAATAACTAGTGTTCATAATTATATTAATATGTCACATTTTCATTAATATCCATTATTTGATGGGCATTTAGGCAGTTTCCAAATACTGGCTATTACAAATAGAGCACCAGGGAGTATGGATAAGCAGATGTCTCCATGGTAGCATGTACAGCTCTTTTGGTATATGCCCAAGAGTGGTATATAGCTGGATCTTGTCGAAGATTTATTTACAGCTTTTAATGGATCTGTCTTAGTGATTTCAATAGTGACAGTTGTGGGGAAACTCTGCTAATTAAGATCGAAATCCACCATGACAAGATAGTTTGTGGGCTCAGTGCAATATGTGACTTTCTTCTCTGACAGAGTTTCTCCTCTGACCTATCTGGGGAGCTCTAAGTCCCCACACTCACCTCAACCTGAGGAATGTCATATAGCCTCAATTAGTTTATGGGATCAATTTCCTTTCTCCTGACAAAACTTGTTCAACCAGCACCTGATATTCCTGAAATGCTTTTCCATGTTAATTAGGCATTCCAGGTACCTGAGAGTCTCCAGCAAATGATCTTAGTCCAAACTGGATGTCCCTGTCCTCAATCCCACCCAATTTAATAAGCCTTCAGTTGTGGGGCTGTAGCTTGCATGTGGACGTGAGTTCTGTTGGGCTGAGTTGTGGGGTCCCACATGTCTGCCACCCCAGGCAGCTTGAGCCGCAACTCAGAGGGCAGAAGTGCAGGAATTCGACTGAGTTCAATCCACACAGCCCAGGGCAGATGCAGGGCTATGAAAAGTCACAGAGCTCCATTCCAGGTGTGGGGAAATCCCAGTCTGAGGTCCCACGGGGCTAGAGCTCTTGGGTTGAGGACCCCTGGGCAAGAAGACAGACAGGGATTGACTGGTCTCAAACCCTTTGGCTCCCAGGTGCAGTTGAGAGACTGAGAGGCTGCAGAAGAGTTGAGACCTGGGGTGTACAGGCTGAACTCGCCTACAGCCAAAAGGGGCAAAGGGGAGAAGCTCCACCAGCACCCCACTGGATGTATGAGACACTTAGTCGAGACAACTTGCTTGGCTAGGCCTCAGCTGGCTCAAGTTGCTTGCTTGAATTGGTGGGCTCCATGGCTGGAATATAGAGAAGTCCTCTGCAGAAGATTAGGCAGAGGCTTCTTAGTTGAAGACCTTCCCTAGGTGGGCCCGAAGTACGAGAGATGGTCTTAAAACGTTTATTGTCGTGGCGGAAAATGGATGAAGCTTTACCCCGTGTTCTCAGCGTGGGCATGAGGCTAAATACCTTTTGCAAGTAGGAGGAAGGTCTGGGAAGGTATGCTTAATTGGCTATACCCTCTGGCCTTTAGGTATCTCATGAATAAGGAGATCTCTTGAGGGTCTGCAACCTGTAGTCATGCCCTCTACCTGTACATGACACAACCTCTCTTTGGGAGGGGCTGTAGAAGGCTGTCCTAAGTGAAAGGAACCAGGGCCCAGGAGCAAGGCCAAACACCTACTGTCCCTTTAGGGTCTTCGTGGTTCCAGGCCTGCTCTCCACCAGGGACCCAGCTCCCTCTCCCAGCCCACCACCACACATTCAGTCACCCAAAATAATGTTGATCTGCCTAATGACTGTGAACCCCCTTTGGTTTATTCCCTGGAAGTACTCACAGGGCTTCCTGATTCTCTCTTCCAAGCCTTTGCTCCCACTGCCTCAGTGGACCAAATAGGCTGATGAACCACTAGAACAGGGAGACCCACAACTGTTTGTGTTTGTACTCCTACCAGCAATGGGTGTTTTCCTTGTCCAGAATTTTTGCCCTCATCTGGTGTCATTTGATTTAAGGGGAAAACAATATAATAGGGAGAACTACCATAATAGGCCTTTTAAAAATCCGTATGGAAACTTACTATGGTAATACTTTCTAAATCATGTACATAAATAAAGGAAGTTAAGTGGAGTCATCTTATAATTGGACATAATGATCCAACTAATCACCATACACTACCAAAAATGCCTCCAGTACCATAAATGAATTCCATATTTTTGAGTATTAGGACAAACCTAGACTCTCCCCAGAAACATTGTAGGCTATTTCCAATGGTGTTGGTTATCTTCCACAACCTGATAAGACTTTATTGCTGAGGACATCATGAACTTATGTCATTGAACATTGAGGTTGTACTGTTGCTCAATGCGAAGCTCCACCTAGTGTTAGCCACACGCCAATACAGGCCTTATACTCAGGAATAGTTGGCTAAGACAAAACAAACACTATGTTTATTACTTGCTGTGAGTGTGTGTGTGTGTGTGTGTGTGTGTGTGTGTATTTCATGTCTTTGTTTTGTTTGTTTGAATATAGAGAAAGAATAAGGAATTGAGTGGGTAGGGAAGGTAGCATGTATGAGCACTAAAAGACTAAGATATGATGAAGGAAAATTTGTTTTTTTAAAAAAAATAAAGACCAAAGATAGGAAGGCTTGGCAAGGGTGTGGGAAAATGGGAACTCTTACAGGGGGAATGCAGCTTTTTCCTGCCTTCTGGGTTCTGCCATATAATATAGCTCTACTTAACTTAAATACAGAATTGACTTGATAAACTTATATCATTGGATTTCTATTTTTCTATTTTCATGCCCCACTCTTTACTGTCATCTCCAACGATCATACCCAATTACACTACTTATTAGGAGTATTTGCTTATCTCTGGGATAATTTCCAGAAGTCCCAAATTCTGACAAATGTCTTAACAGCAGAATTAGAAAGATATTTTATATGTAATTCTTTAAATGAGTACAGTTAAGACAAAACTCAACTTCTCAATTATTAGCAAAGAGGAGGTCTTATAAGTATAAATGGAATAGATAATTGATCAATCATTTTGACATATTACATAATATGATATCTCAGGTTAGCACAGGTTACATGCTGAAAACAGAAAATTCTTTGTTATATACTGTCTGTACAACAGAATGTTTGAAACACTCTTGACTTCCACTCACTAGACTGCCTGATTCTTACTAGGACAACCTCAAATCTTCCCTCGATTTTTCTAAGTATATGGAAAGAAGACAAAAGTCATTCCCCATTATAGCCCATTTAGAATATTGGAGAGGCTGGAGATATGGCTCCATAATTTAAATTCTTGTTCCATAAACATGAGAACCGGAGCTTCATAACCTTGAAATACTACCAAAAAACAAAACAAAACAAACAAACAAACAAAAAACGAAAAACAAAAAACAAAAAACAAAACCTAACCAGGCATGGTCATGCAGGCTTTGACTGCTAGCACTGGGGATTCAGAATCAGAAGGGCCCCTGAACCTGCTGCTCAGTCATTCAAGCGCCATACGTAAGGTCCAGGCTCAGTGAGAGCACTCATCTCAAAAGACAAAAATAGACAGTTTGAAGATGGTCCCAAAAGTTAGCTTCTGGCCTATTCCTGCATACATATACACCCATGTACATATACACATTGGGTTACAGAAATGCCATACTATATCCAATTAGACTCACTCATTCAGCTACTATGGTCATAGAAACATGCTATTTCCCTGCACTGTGTTATAAATGAGAAAAATGCATTGTATTAGTAAACGGGAACATAAAACATAAACAGTTTCTGATTCCACAGTTTATTTTCCAGTCAGAGAAAAAGAAAAAGAAAACAATTATCTCACAGCAAAAAAATACTGTCTCTAATTCCAAGCCATTTTCCAAAGGCGGCTATAGAATGATTAACACTCCCACAAGAAAAGAAAAATATACCAATTTCAAATGTGTGAGTGTGTGTTAGAAAATTGTGTATGATTTTAATTCAAATGAAGCAAAAGCCTACAATTTTTCACAGCATAATTTTGCCTGGTGGGAGTAAAGGATGAGGTGTCTGCCCTTGGTTTCTTCTTCATGCCTTCTGTGCTGAAATGTGACATGAAACTTAGCACACTCTGCCTCCTTTAACTACTTCCGTTCCTTCTATGCACTTTACCCATACCTTCTACCTACGTTCTCCACAAAAGTTATTGAAGAACACATGTGTGACTGTCAAAAAGATTCAAATGATTATAATGACAGAAAAATTAAAAGGTAATGTTAGGTTGATTTTTCTGTATTTTTAGAACTGTTTGTTGAGAATTTCCAAGATTCTGCCTAGCATGATAGAATGTCTTTCTTATGAGTTATACTGAAACTCTCAGCAGTCTGTCCTGGTCTGCTGGAGGACTCAGGCTGTGGCCCTTCCCGTGTGTGTGTGTGTGTGTGTGTCTGTGTGTCTGTGTGTCTGTGTGTGTGTGTGTGTCTGTGTGTGTGTGTGTGTGTGTGTGTGTGATATTCTATACCTGACAGTTCCTTGTGTCAAATGGAGTTATATGCTGGGCATACATACAGATAAAGACACACACTCATACAGAGAGAGACAGAGAGACAGAGAGACAGAGAGAGAGAGAGAGAGAGAGAGACAGAGACAGAGACAGAGACAGACAGAGAGAGAGACAGACAGGGAGAGAGAGACAGAGAGACAGAGAGAGAGAGAGAGAGAGAGAGAGAAAGAGAGAGAGACAGACAGACAGAGACAGACAGAGAGAGAGACAGACAGGGAGAGAGAGACAGAGAGAGAGAGAGAGAGAGAGAGAGAGAGAGAGAGAGAGAGAGAGAGGAAATGGCAAAGCCAATTGGTAGAACCAATGCTCCATGAGTTTTCAATTTCAGTCTGGAAGCTGTCTTTTACACTCTCTTGCAAATTTTTCTAGGAAGTCTGAGCCTTTGTGTAATCTGCTTATTGGTTTCCTTCCCCATCTCTCTGTCACTCCCTCATGATACCACCTAATAGCAAAAAGACATACTAGTCAGTCAAATATTGGCATTCTGTACATTCTATACAACATCTGATCAAACACAAGAGGAGTTTATAAATTTAAACGTGTGTTATTTCTCTGTATTTGGGGGGGAAATGATAGGCTAAAACAATAGAAAAGATGCTGTTAAAGATGTTAAAAAACACTTCATTAACATTTTAACTTTTAATACTTTAACTATTTTTGTATTGCTTTTCTTTAAGTCTGAGTATACATCTGAATAGTATACAAATCATTAAACACACATAACTAAAAGCTTAAAATACTTGAAAACTAACATCCTTCATGATTATTACTATCTCTATTTTATGAGATACTTGGTCATCTGAGGAACAATGGATCATGTCACCAGACAGAAAACCTGTTAAGGTTGAGTGGACTCAGGAGTTCCAGCAATTCTCATAAATGAGAACTCCAGGTGGTTTAATCTACTCCAGACCAGGTTCCTGTTCTGGAACACATGACTAGAACAAAGGACACCCCATTGAGAGGATTATAACAATCAGTCAAGTAGGGACATCTGAAGGAAGTCCTTCCACATGCAGATGAGGCATCCCTAATATCTCAGATGAAGCCAATAGAAAGCATCTGCCACTAGATACCAGTCCATTCCCAAATGTTCATAAAATCCTGTCCACAAGGAATAAAGTGCGCAAGTTGTTTCATCAATGATTGTTGGAGAATGCTTGTCTTTCTGAATTCTAACACTCCAGAGAAGAGTTTTCTTTCTTGAAGATTTCCTTGCTGGCCCTCGACTCAGCCCAAAGAGATGATCCACTGGAGCTACTTCTTGGCCCCAACTTTGGCCCCTACACTGCTTGCTGTGTCTCACCACCTACTACCTACTCTGGGGCAACAGCAGCTGAGGAAGAAGCCCAGCTGACTGCCTTGCTCCGGCTACCACTCGAAAAGCTGCAACTCTTTGGCTGTTCCACCTGGGCCAGACAGAACCCTGCGGATCTCCACAGACAGTGCCCTGTACACAGACTGGTAGTCATCATGATCATTGTTGCTCTTTTCACAACAGCTAGGAAGTGGGTATAACATTGATGTTCATCAATTGATGAATGAAGAATTAAAATGCAGTAGAGTTACATGATGGAATATTATTTAGCTATCCAAAAAATCATCAAAACCCAAAAATTATAAAATTCTCAGGTAAGGGATCATGATGGAGAACTTTCAAGGAAGAAGATATAGAATTCAATGCTACAAATGATTAGTGAGAAATAATAAAGGAAAATTACAGTTATGAAGTAGCAAGAAAAATAGTTTTATGATTAGGGGGGTCACCCAAACATGAGGAACTACATTAAAGGGTTGCAGCATCAGCAAGGTTGAGAACCTCTGATTTACAGGAACAGCATCAATGATGTGATTATTAAGTAAGTTTTGTTAGAATAGCAACAAATAGCTAAATCACATGTGAGAGGCTGAGAGTTCAGTGGATGCTGCCTTTGAGGTTGTGACTCTCAGCAACGGGAGCACTTGCACAGTAGCTCTCTATCACTTGAGGAGCCCAACAACTGGGTAACTATTCAGGTCACATGACTATATGCCTCAACAATCCGAATCTGGTGCCAAAAACCTGCAGGGTTTTGGAGAACTGATCATACTTAGTCCACAATGGAAGACTGATAACTTTGGTTCTGATATCAGTGAAGGAATCACCAGCAACAGTAGGGTAAGTAAAGTCACAGGCAAGAGAGAAGACCAAGAGAGCAAACAGCCAGTGATATTTCTCTGCCAGGCCATTTTTGTTCTGACTTCTACCAAAAGATGCCAGCCACAATCAGGGTATGCCTTCCTACAACAATAAAAGCAATCAGGACACATCTTTAGGGGATTCTAATATGTGGCAAGTTGACATTACAATTTACCACTATAAATAGCAGAATTGAACTATATGGTACTTATATTTCTAGCTTGTTGGGGAGTCTCCACAGTTTTCTGTGGGTGAAAGTGCAAATGCCTATAGTCCATTGCATCTCTGCACAAAACCATAGATACCATTTAGTGTAACATGTGACAGGCATGGTATTTCAAAATGTAGAAAGTATATCCAAGGGCAGTTGAGGCAGATAAATGCCTTAGGTCACTAAAGAAACAAATTCTGTATGTCTTGGTCCTAAGGGAAAAAAATTGCTGTTTAAATTTTTATTATTGAAGGTGTTTTTTATCATTTCAAATTATGTAATGCATTCAATTATATAGTGCTACTCTGAGCTTTATATAACTGCAGTAATTGATACAAAAGAATCTTACATACATAATTTAAAACCATTTTTGTTCCTTATAGGTAAGTGTGTAAGAAAAGCAATACACGTATATTATGTTTGTGAGAAGTATGTTTTAAATAAAAAACACTAGCGAAAGAAATAATTTAGCAATTGAGAAATAAATATTTTCAACATATTTTCTTCCATCAGAAACAAGTGATTATATGATAATATAGAATTGAAATGTACATTGCTTTGTAGTGGTAAATATACTCTCTCACTAAAATAATGCTGCTTTAGGGCAATAGTGGCTTATTTCTATTTTTGTTTTCCTATATCAAAATGCTTTTCAGTATGATGTAAAATGCATAAGCTAAAATGCAAAACACTATAAAAGAGACAAATTCTCAGAAATACAATTACACAGCTATGTAAAGAATGTATTTGAACTATAGAATACTGTATACGTCTTTAACAAAGTGTTTTTTTAAAAAGATGTAATGACGGCTTTCACAAACAGCATAATTTTAAATAAAGATAAGAACTACTTTATGATATTTGCCGTGTATATAATATGAAAAATCTCTAAGGTTCCTGAAACAGTCATGGGAATGAGACTGTTACTTTAAATTTTTACAGTTATTTATTTAGGAGGGGCGTACATGCCGCATTTCATGTATGGAGGTCAGAGGACAACTTGAAAGACTTAGCTTTCTCTTTCTATTATGTAGATACTGTATTTGGAACTCAACATATCCCTTGTATTGATCAGGGTTTCAAAGTGAGTGGCAAGTGCCTTGATTTACTAAGCAACCTCAAACAGGCACTCCTTAAAATATGTTTAATTTTTACTTAGAATGTTGTATGTAAGTGCACTCTTTTTATATTACATTCAGTTCTCTCTCTCTCTCTCTCTCTCTCTCTCTCTCTCTCTCTCTCCCTCCCTCCCTCCCTCCCTCCCTCCCTCCCTCCCTCCCTCAACTCCTCCTATATACTTTTACTCCCTCTAGGACTCCTATCCTCCCAACTTTCTTTTTAAAGGCACTATGAAACTATATTTTATTCACCTGTTGTAATTGTTATCTCAGAGGCTTATTGCTGAATAAACTCTCACATTCTATGTCTTTCTGAACTCTGGCTGGCTACTTTAACTTAACAATTCTGGTTTATACTTCCATCCAAGCTGACTGATTCAATCTGGCTTCTCTCAGTTTCTCTCTAAATTGCTCTGATGGACTCAAACTAAATCTGGCAATTTGTTCTAATCTTCTTGTTCCTTGTTCTCTGACTTCAACTGTCTCTGATGACCTTCACTTAACTGCATGAACATATGAACACATCTCTACTACATTGACTGACTCTCAACTGATGACTCAACTCTAATGCACTGAACAGAACTGACTCTCTCCATGCACTGCTCTTAAAGTCATTCTCTTTTCTGTCTGTTCTTGTGGGAGTTGGGTGTATTCTATCTCTGACTCATTCTGTCAAAACTTTCTCTGATTTATCACTTTGTCTGCCCCTCACTTGCAAACATGGCTGCTTCCTTTTACAACCTAACCTTACCCATGTAGTTTGGGATTAAAGGTGTACACAAAGGGTGTGTCTGTATTCCAGCCAGAGGGCTTAACTTACCTCTACAACATACATAAACACACACACACACAAATAAAAGATATCTCTCTCTCCTCTCTCTCTCTCTCTCTCTCTCTCTCTCTCTCTCTCTCTCTCTCTC
>NW_021604665.1:11080206-11081748 GCF_004785775.1 Grammomys surdaster | reverse complement strand
CTCTCTCTCTCTCTCTCTCTCTCTCTCTCTCTCTCTCTCTCTCTCTCTCCATCAACAGAGTCTATCTAGGACATATACTCAGGGTTGAATATTTGGAAACAGGCAACGCATTAAGGGTCTCATGCTTAGAGAAAACTGATTCTATTTCCCTCATCATTCAACCATCTGTCAGTATAGATACTATCTATAGCTCTTCATCTAGGAAAGTGGTCTTGTGGATCTTCCTCCATCACTGTGGCACATTGGCAGAATGGTCACCAAAAGCAACTTGAGAAGGAAAAGGTTAATTTTATCTTAGAACTTCCAGGTACAGTCCATTACAGATGAACTCAAGGCAAGGAAAGATCTCTAGACAAGAATATTTCCACAGAAACAGAATCAGAGGTCATGGAGAAGCCCTGTTTAAAGGTTGGCCTTTCATGCTTTTTTTTCCACTTGCCTTATTTTTGTTTAGGGGTGGCCCTGCTCACAGTGGGCTAGAATCTTCCATATCACTCACTAAAGCATCCCCTATACTCTTGCCTATAGGATACTCAGATAGAATCATTTTCTCACTTGACTTTCCCTCTTCTCAGATAACTAATGTGTATCAACTTGACACAAACTCACCAGTACAATATACTCCCATAAATATTAATTCTTGGAATTTAACATTAGTTTTATTTGTATAGGAAAATTTACAATTGAACCTGAAATTAACACATAAGCAATCAACCTATTATTTATGCATTTGTAACTTTTCATAACACATATTATTTATGTAAGAAAATAACACATATTTTAAATTTGTTAGAAATTCTCACATTTTCTCATCCTCTCTATAAAAAGAGAATAGTTCATTTCTAAGTTGAAAGATATAAATTCACAATGTGGTAGTTAATATTAATTGTCAACATCCTTGGATTTACAATCACCTTGGAAACAAATCTCTTGTGGTGATGAGAGTGTTTACAGAAGAATTTAACATAAAGGGAAAAGACCCACTGTTTTGAGTAGCTTTGCTACCCCACCTAAGCTCCAGGAATAGGTCAGGCTACCAGCCCCTACCCAACCTGACTTGAATCCACAGATCACACACACACACACACAAACACACACAAACACAAACACACACACAGTTATTTTTTTTTTTCATATTGCCTTTGGACACAGTTGCTGGGCGCTAATATCTCCTTCCTGAAAAAGCATGCCCTTAATAATATTCTTATCTCTGTTCCTCCCTCCTAACCTAAACCTTAGTGCCCATGACCCATCTAGTCCCTGACCACCACTCCTTTATGAGTGGCCACAGATCACTGGTACTCCAGAGACCTCACATGGCTTTTCTCTCTCCAAAGCAGGGCAAACTCTCCTGGAATTCCCGCCCAGCAATTGGACCATGTTTTTTTTTTTACTCTCAGCTCAAGAATCAATTTAGAAACAGGACCTTAGCAACAGAACCGCCCCTACAAACCACCCTGACTGAGTCAGCAGGACTCTAAAAGTTTTGGCAGAGAGAGACAGAGAGAGAGAGAGAGAGAGAGAGAGAGAGGGAGGGAGGGA
>NW_021604665.1:11015548-11080106 GCF_004785775.1 Grammomys surdaster | reverse complement strand
ATACGAAGAGAGAGAGAGAGAGAGAGAGAGAGAGAGAGAGAGAGAGAGAGATTCATTTCTTGTTGCTTCATGATTGTGGTAAGGATGTTCCCAGTTCCTCATACTCCTGGTCCCATGCCTTCGATATCAAGATGGACTGTATCCCACAAATTGTGAGCCAGAACAAAGCAAACCTTAAGTTACTTCCTGTCAGACATCTGATCACAGAAAATCAGAAAAGAAACTAATATATAAAATAATAGAAAAGCACAACTAATATTTTAGCACAATCTGGTGAGCATAGTATTCAATAACCTGGTTGGATCTGAGCAGACATTGAGATAGCACAACTTGCATTTCAAATCTCTTGTTTGGAAAGCCTTCCAGGACAAGGAACATAGGTGCCATTTATGAAGTAGCTTTCAGGTTAGTCTCAAGAACACTTATTTTACATCAGATGTTTGGCTTTGTTGGCAACAGAATACATGATTCCCACCCACCTCCCAGGGAACTGAATCTGAACCAGGGGAAGTGTGAGAAATAAAACTAACCAATTCAAGGTAATTTTTCAAATTAAAAAAAGTTTACCTTATATTTTAAGATTCTTTCTAAATGAAATATTTAGAAAATATGTAAATGTATATTTATCTATAATATCTAACTGTTGTATATTTCAAAATGCAGAATGTGTGTTATTAAATAATTCTAAAGTTTATAGCATCTATTGTCCTACAGTTAAATGCTGTTTACATTTATGTCTTCCCAGATGACTCATTATCTTCTTTATTATTATATTTTTAAAATAATTTCTATTTCTTCCTGTGGTGATTTTAAAAGGTTCTTATAACTAGAAAAATTACTTTGGGAAAAAAAAAACTTTCTTCAACAGACTCTAAAACATCAGAACTATGATGATAAAAGAAACTTAGAATTTATAAAATTCTCTTTTAGTCTGCCATATTAATATATCTAAAAAGGTTTAAAGTAGTCTTTGAATAAGTACACTGGCATTTTTAGATAGTGTCACAACATACCAGTTAAATTGTAGCCTCTTCATGTCTTTGCCAATGGTTTCAATCAGGAGCCAAAATTTCTTCAGCTCTAATTGAACAGCAGTCTATTACTGACACATCTGTTACATGGAAAGTAGGGACTATCAAAATGTGGGCTACCATGGTGAGTGCAATTATGTAATACAAAATGAGGAGTGTAAAGTTCCAATACTAAAATAGATAGGCCTGTTGCTAAATAAACAGAAACATTTACATGGGAGAAAGAAGACAGTAGCTACAGGATTGGTAAACAGTTGTATCTAACAAACCAATGAAATTAAGTAATTGAAGGCTATATTTTGCACAAGCCATAGGAAAAGTTGAGCTTCTGCTAAGTATAATATATAAATGTTATTCTCAGATGTGCATAACAAAGCAATGAAGAGTCAGTGGGCAAGAAGTTATGGAAACTGCAAAAAAGTCTCTCTACTGATACTTGACATCTTTATTCACTTAACAAATAATTAAATAACATAAGTTTGAGAGCAAATACTTGACATTGTAAAAACTGAGCACCCTTTGCCTCTAGAAGTTTTATAACCTAGTGAGAACATAAATAGGAAAATGAATCATTAGAAAATACACATCTGTAGCCCAGGTTTGAGGAGGCACTCCATGTAGAGGTGGAGGCAAACATATGTTAGCACTTGGTTTTGTTTTTGTTGTTGTTGTTGTTGTTGTCTTTGTTTTTTCAAGACAGGGTTTCTCTTTACAGCCCGGGCTGTCCTGGAACTCACTCTGTAGACCGGGCTGGCCTCGAACTCAGAAATCTGTCTGCCTCTGCCTCCCAAGTGTGGGGATTAAAGGCACGCGCCACCACTGCCCGGCAAATATTTGTTTATTTATCTTATATATATATATGAGTACACCATTGCTCTCTTCAGACACACCAGAAGAAGGCATCAGATCCCACCATAGATGGCTGTGAGCCACCATGTGGTTGCTGGGAATTGAATTCAGGACCTCTGGAAGAGCAGAGCTACCTTAACTTCTGAGCTACCTCTCTAGCCCTAGGACTTGGTATGGCAAGTCAACAGAGTGTCCCAGGCTCAGAAGCAGAGTACATACCTGAGCAGGTTCCAGCAACAAGAAAGCACAATGATGTGGAACTCAGTGTTTCCAGCACATAAAGGCCATAAGGACCTAATCTAAATGATCCCTGCCATCCACCCAAACAACCTTCATATAGAAGAAACTAGAATAGAAAGGATAGAATTCTTTCATGTCACCATATTCAGGGGAAAATCCAGGCCAAGATTGTCATATTACAGGTTTCCTCTATTGAAGATAGGGTTATATAGGTAATCATGTGGTCAGATTGTCTGTAAGCAGTCTAGTTATGAGGGGTTTTATTCATCATTTTTTTATGGCTTAAGGTGTTTTCACCATTTTTCTTTAAAGGATGAGTAGAAGTTTCTCACCATAATTGATTTTTTTTTCATATTATTGACAGTCTTATATGTTAATTGTTATGACATGATGTTGTAAATTTTATCTCAGAAGACTAGAGATTTCTGCCTGCCCTTCATCTGTCTATATGCCCATAATGATCTGTCTTTATCAGTCCAATACTAATCTCCAATTCCAGTGTATTATCTTATTTTTATCTTTCCTTTATTTAATTTGAACACACAGTGGCTAATTTATTATGCCATCCATCATCAGAACCCTTCAAGTCCCCAAAATTACTAATAGTTAGGGAATAATTATTTCATGGAGTTCCTTAGATTTCAGAGTGTGTTGGCCTTTAGATAGGATAGGACTGTTATTGCTGTCAGAAACTGACTCACAGGGAAGGGTGTGTCGGTAATTTTAATCCAGCAACATGGCTACTCTAGCAAGGGATCATATCCAAAGAACATCTCTAGGTCTGTGTGAACTGCCTGAAATGACATACTTCTAATCGCTTTGGCTGGAATTCAGACAAGCCCTTAGTATAAAATATTTAATACCAAACCGTGAAGGTAAAATTAGTTGGTAATAGAAAGCAGCCATGTTTAAAAGTAACATCTAATTGAGGGGCAGGCAAAGGAACAAATCAGAGAAAGATATCAGAGAGAGAATATGTCCAACTCTCAGGAGAACAGCACAGGAAAGAGAGGTGGCTTAAGATAGCACTTCAGGGGAGGGGGAAGGAGTAGAGGAGAGGCACTTTTACATTTAAATTACACAGTAATTTTAAGAAAGAAGTTGCAGATGAAGACTGACTGAGACAGAGAATGAGTCAGAAAAGCTGAGTTGAACCAGCAAGCCAGAGTTCAAAAAGAGCTAGAAAGGGTGAGTACATTCATCAGTAAGCCTTCAAGATGATAATTACATTTGGCAAATAAAAGTTACTTTTACAAGGTTGGGAAGGGGCACTAGGATAGAGTAGCCTAGGTTTCTAACTTAGTTAATCTTCTCTTTGTAAATGAAAGCATATAATTGGGGATTTGCTTACAGCCAGAGGATAAGTACATGGCCATCATGATGGGGAGGATGGCAGGAGGCAGGCAGCATAGCACTGGAACAGTAGGTGAGAATTTAGAACTCACTTACAAGCAGAAGGCAAGAACAAAAGATTAGGTTTGGATTAGGCTTTTGAATTCTCAAATCTCATCCCCAGGAACAAGTAACCTCCAGCAAGGACAGACATACTATACAGCTCCTAATCCTTCCTAAAAATTATACTAATTGGGAGAAAAACTTCAAATACATGAGCCTATGAGATCATTCTCATTCAAACCATCATAGATCTTGATCCTAAGTTTTGCGAAGGAAAAGAACATCTCGACCACACCAAGGTTTAGTCCTCCTCTGATTATTTCCAAGTATCTAAACTGAAAAAACAAAAAAGAGATGACTTAAATAGCAAAGCATCTGGGGAATAGGAGGAAGGGAGGGAGGGAGGAGGTGGGGAGGAAAAATGTTAGCATACTTGTTTCTTTAGCTATTTTATTTGTGTTCTTTAATCTCTACATCCCTTCAAACTCTTATTCCACTGTAATCCCTTCCAACCTCCCAACACTAGGTAGAAGAAAGAGGGTTAGAGCAGAAGAGGAGTATAGGTCTCCTTAAAATAGTTCCTGCTGATTAAGGGCATTTAATTCCTTAGGGAAAGCCCAATCTTCATTGCATCAGGGTATCTCCAGCTTCTTCTCTTTTCTTTCCACCACCAGCAGAATCAGGAGCTGGAATAGGAGCAGGAGCAGGAGTAGGAGGAACAGTTGAGCCTTCTTCGTCTTCAGAGTGCCTTCTGGGCACTCTGGGCTCTGGCATTTATACCTTCTCCAGAATCCTTAGACTTAAAGATAAGATGTTGTTGTGACTTTCTGAAAAAGATGAGCATTCAGAATCCAGGCATTAGGGAATATATATTTTACAGGCAATTTTTTCCAAAACATGACTGTACAGTGATTGGAAATACTATAAATGCAAAGTGTAATGTGTCTTTCAAGGAAAAGACATTTGAAGATAGACAAACCTATTATATGATATGACACATCATCTATCACCCATTGATGGCCATGTGAGTTGGATCCACTTTTGGCTCTTGTGAGAATATTTAAGGCATCCTCATACAGCTTCTCCAAATGTGCTCTATTAGTATATTTCAGAGTAATTTTTTTAAGGGTGTGTAATTATTTGCTCACGGTTTTCAATACTTAAAACTACATGATCAAGGAACTATCAATAACGAAGTTCTTCTTGTTTTACCATCATGACAGAAAATGTGGAAGTTCAAGGAAGACAAAAGGAAGTCAAGCCAACTCTTTAGTAAGACCTTAATTCTTCCTGTGCCCAATTTTCAAAGCTCTGACTTCCCAACATTGTCAGTGGCTACTGACTTTTAACATGGTCATTGGCAGTGACAAATATTGGAGCCATTATTATATCTGTCTCCTGCAATGTTGCCAGGATAAACTTTCTGTAGTTTGTCTAATTTTGGACCAGAATCCACTACATCATGTTTCAATATACAATCAGGACAGTCACAATAACACAAAAGAAACTGCCTTGTGGGAATTTGGAAGAGTCACGCAATTACATTTCTATTTTTAATAATACCAGAAGGTTCCTTATGTTGGATGTTCTTCTCTGCTCAACACTCTGTTTGAAATTAAGCAAACAATCTTGGGAAAGGTAATAGAAGACTTTTAATACAGTGTTAGTGAGTGGTATCTTAATGTGACTTCTGTTATGGGTTCTCTTTTATTCATAATTAGTTGAAAAGTGGAACATTGAACAACTTATGAATAAATAACAACCGAATATGCAAAACATAATGTTCCCACCTCCTCTACTTACTGCCTGCCATTATCTTCAAAAGGCATTCATTAACTGTCTATTCTATTTCAGATAATTATATTTGACAATAAAACACCTTTATGAAGAACACATTTCTGTGAGCTGAACTACCTCAATTCCAATCACCATCCTAAGGAACTCAGAGCAATTTTCAGATTCTATTTAGGCCTTATTTAAATTAGACCCAAACATATCTTCAGTCTGAGATTTTCATAGACATTAGCTGATCATTATGAAATGAAGACTGTTTATAGCATGAGAGAACTGACCAGCTCTTCAAATACAGTCTAGTTGTTGCAAATAGTTGATCCAATTACCTTAGACCCAAGGAGTTTAAATTAAGCCTCTCCTAATTTGAAGAAGATTTCAATTGCTAATAGCATAATTGCATCTGATTTGAAAGTACAGCCTGTACAGCTTCCTTTAAAGAATTCATTTTTGGAAATAGAGCAATTCCCTTAGTGGAAGGATGAGTAAAAGAACTCAGGAAAGTTTCTTCCATCCTCTGATTTGCCAGCTTTCTCACAGAATTCATAACAATTCCTCCTGTGTACTTGCATGTGTTCACAAATTGCCTGACCATATTATGATGATATTAGCAGTTAGTAAAGCAGGAGTTAGCAGAGTCATATAGCCACCACCCTCTTAACTTACATGCAGAATTCCCTCTCCACTGTGCCATTCTTTGCTCTTCTGTGTTGAGCCATCAGAGTTTTCCAAGTGAGCTTACATTGTCAAATTAATTCTGAAAGAAGGAAGTTTTGCCTTATCCAGATTTTCATATGAGACCCATGAACAGATGTTCCTTTATGTTGTACACATACCTCTGTTATCCACTTTGGGACAGTTAATGACTTATCTGTTTCACACAATACAGGGGAAGGGTGGATTTGGAAAAAATATGCAGATAGAATCTTAGATTTTCTAATATTTATTTTTTTCAGCATAATGTTTTATTGACTCTTTAGGAATTTCACATCATCCAGTCCTCATTCATTTCCCAGTCCTTCCATATTCACTCCATTCCCTTATAATCTCCTCCCAAAAAATATAAAAAATAAAAATTATCAATAAACAAATAAATATAACATCATGCCAAGCCCCCTGCCCATGAGCTGCTTCTTTATCAACTGCAGCCTTCTCACATGTCATAGCTCTCGATTCTCCAGTTCTGCCACGCATGTACTCCTCCTCTCTCCATCTTTCTCACTTCTTAATCACATATTCATCTGCCACAGTATCAACAGAAGCTGCAGTATGTCATATAGTATACCCTTTTACCCCAAAAGCTTTATTTTCAAAAGTTCATTGTGATGAGTTATTGGTTTAAAACCTCTGGCTTTTGATGCACCACCGATATAGGACCCTCAGAGACTCCTCTGGAAAATCTGTTATCCAGAATAATGAGATCCTATATCCATGATTCTGTAGGACTGGTCCCTTCACTTGCTCCTGCAGTTCATAGATGGGGTAGATGTTTATGTGTACAAACTCAAAGACCTGCATCTGGGCCTGGGTGGTAGCTGAGTTGGTCAGCTCTGCATGGCCCCTGCACCCTGTGACAGATGAGTAGGGGCCAGCTCTTCCACCCATGAGGTGGGGTTAGCTCTCTCATACCCAAGCCACCAAGGCCAGCTCACCATGCCCAGGACTCTGAGCAGCAGACCTACCAGGGCAGGGCCAGTTCTGCAGAGCTCTTGGACATCAACATGGCTTCTGGTATTATTCCAGACTACATACATCTACATGACTTTGGGTGGTACTCTGGACCACATATATCAACACAGCCTCTGGCCATACCTGTACTACCAACCCACTCATGGCCCTCAGGAGATGCACTGACCTGGGGCCTCATTATGACCTCAAGTAATTACCCATCAACGTAGTCCAAGGGGTCAGCAAAGCATGAGGCTATCACCATGCCATCAGTCAGTGGCACAGACAGCTCATATCCACATTGATTTCAGGCTTCATCATGGCTTGGGGTAACAGCATGGACCACAGACAAAATCATGGCCTCTGGTGTCATCATATAACACAGTAGTCCTTTGAGGAGGTCCAATACAGAAAGTAAATTTTTCTTCATCTCAGGCCTCCATCATAGTCTAGATCCAGGTTAATCCTACCCCTGGAGCAGCAGGTTTTGAGGCCAAGTCTGCATCTGTATAAGCTCCAGGGTGCTGGATCTTCTCTAAAGACAGACAACATTTTTCTATCTTCTCCATCTCTCCATCGAATATTTGGTCATTGTAGTAGCATCCGCCATCACAAGCTACATGGCAGAGGCAGGCCTGGGTGGGTACCTCTTGATACAATCTTTCTATACTCATTTTCCTAACCTCTGGAAATTTAATAAGGCAACATTTTCTTTTATTTTATGTTTAATTAAATTCCATCAATTTTCAAAGAAAAAAATTTAATCCTTTGTAGTTTGAATTTACAGTTCCATTGAACATTCAATGTTAGTCAGAATTAAAATTATTCAGCATTCTTTGCTCAGTCTGTAGACATATTTTCCTGGAAATTTTAAATTTACTGAATGAATATTTTTAATTGTATATTATAGTGAAATAACTATGTCTCAGAGTATGTCCTAGGTACTTTGTTTTAGGGTGAAAGTTTATATTATATATATATACATTTTATGGTCACACTTTATGGTCATTCTTAATAACATCAATGAATTGAACAAAATATCTAATACAGAACACAAAATTATTTTCCATTTTGATTGGAACAGTCTTACTAGACTCTGAGGAATCACAGAACACCATCCAATTTGGATATGCATAATTATAAGACATTCACAGCATATCTTTGGTTCTGAAATTTTTTCATGAATAAAAAATTCACTGGTAGCAAAAGATGAACATACATTTTACTGTAGTAGATACAACTTTATAATATATCATTTTCCTAATGGGGGAAAACAAGTGTTCTGAGTCTTATAGCTCTGTGTTTCATGATGCCAAAGTGAGTCACCCACATCCTGATTAGTAAGGCCTTAATCTGGGTCCCTCAGTAAATAGTGTGCCTCCTTTGCCTAAATTGATACTTTGAAACCTTTTAAGAATAGTTAATATTTTGTTGCCTTTTAATGAATACAAGCCCCAGAGATCAAACAGGTTGCTCATTCAAGAGGTTCACAAAAACAAAAACATATTGGATTGATATTTCTTTTTTGCCACAGCTTGAAGTCTAATTTAATGATCAAATGTTCATGACTTCAATGTTGAACTAATGAATCTGACATTGCAAAACATCATGAGACTTGCATGTAACTAAGACTTTGAAGAGTCTGAACCCTACTGTGTTTGACATTGTCCTTGTTACTAAACTCTACCAGCAAATTCTAAAGACACAGAGTCCTGTTCTGATAGAGGTCACACTTTAGAACAGGAGTTCTAGAAATAGGTGGAAAATGAGCTGAATTATCCAGCATATGCGATGATAAGTACAGAGAGAAAAAGAAAAGTCAACCCGGGTGAGAAGACCAAGAGCACATGTTTGAAATGAGAGCACGCCTCAGTTCTAAATCAGCATCAGTGCAGGTGGTGGGGAACAGGCGAGAAGAAGGTAAGAGTTTTAGCTCTGTTGATTCTCTAGAAAAGCATTCCGAGCAGATGGAACAGTTGACATGAATCCCAAGGGAGGTTAAAGAAGGACAAAGAAGAAGTCACTAAGTTAAAGAGAAAAGGCAAGAGGCCAAACGTCAGGTCCTCAGGGAGAAGTCAGTGCTGAAGATGGACTGTGACGACTGTTCATGGAGCATAAATTTCCTCATTGTATTATGCTTGGTTTTATATGGCCTTCCAAACCTCAGTTCCAGCAATAATAATAATAGTGCTCATCTATTTGTTATAAATAAATGTTACATCCGGATGTTTTGGTTACCCTGTTATTTCCAACTTATTTAACTGAATGAAATTGAGTAGAGTCTAATCATTCAAAAACAATGAAAGACATAGTCTTTGTTCCTGTTTGTTAGGGGAAGGAAGAGAATCAGCAGCCATGATCTGCAATTATTCTATTTTATACCTTATTATTCTAGTTTATACCTTATTGTGATAGATCAATGTTCTGGCCCAGAAGACTCAGAGCAAATAAATTTCTTAAGTTTTACTATTGAAGAAATAGCTACCAGGGATTAGAGATCTGAAGCCAACTCCAAGGGCTACCATGACAGGCTATCATAGAATGAAAGCACACAGCAATCGCTTTACCTCAGATTGAAATTGCAAAGAAAGGAAGACAGGAGAGAAGCTCGGATGGGAAGAAGATACAATAGTGGAAGCAGAAAGGCTACCCGAGGAATGAGCATGCCAGATGCAGAGGAAAATGTGGCCGGATACTGTGACAAGGCAGTGTAGTGCTTAGATGTAGAAATTGCCTCTGTTTGGAAAATGAAAGGAAATAAGCAACATTTGCTTTTCCTAAATGGCCACAGTTTAGTTGAAACTATGAGGACATTAAGATGAAATGCCTCTGGCAGTTTTCAAGTACCGTAGAGCATTTTAATTGGTGATGCATTTAAAAAACACAGCACATTGTACCTACATAGTTCAAACTAAAGCCTTTCCTTTTCCAATGTGGAAATGACTGCCAATGATTGTTTCCTAACGGAAATGGCAATGCACCCTATGAGCAGCTAAGCTTCCTCGACTATGTATTGCTTGCCAGTTTACTGACTGCTGTTTCTCTTTTATCTGGTGTAAGAAGTCTACTGACTATGGCCAAATTGTTTGGGGGATTTGTTGTTTACAAGGCACAACAGAGTCAGAGTTGTATGTAATTGAAACCTTGAAGAATCTGGAATTCGAAGTCACAGAATTGAAAACTTAATGCTTATCAAATTTCTTCATTACTAATTTAGAAATATGCATCAAAATAAATAAACCTTTGGAAAAATATAAAATAAGCAGAGCCAATAAAATTATCTTTTGCAGCTTGCTCTTATGTGAGCAACTGCATTATTTTATTTCATTTCATTTTAAGCACACGTACATGAACCTGTGTGTGTTAATGTTATTGGCATGTTTATGTATACAGAGATGTTGACATCAATTGCCCTCCCCAATTGCTCTCCATCTCATTTTTTGAGCACTGTCTCTCACTGAACAAAGAACTTGCCAGTTCAGCTGGACTGACTGGAGAGTGAGTTCCAGGGATTGATCAGTCTCGACTCCCAAATGTTGGGGTTAAAAATATGCACTGCTATGTCAGGCTTACATGTAGGTTAAGGAGATGGGTCCTTAAGTTTGCATAAGAAGTATGCTACTGACTGAGTCATCTCCCCAGCCTCTGGTTTAGCCTATCTATACAGTTTAATTTTAATGTTTCAAAGGGAAAACTATGTGTTTCAACTACGCTTGAACTTTGCTTTGAACCCTCCATGAAGTTTAGTTCTCATACAGTTAACTTCGAAATATGACCAGTTCAAAGCCATCTACCACGCTGGGCACATAGTATTGTATGGCTTTTTTTTTAAACTTGCAGTAAATACTACCCTTCAAGGGCACTGGTAATTATGGGGTTCAACAAGCTCATTTCTAAGGAGATAATTCTCATTTCTAATTACAGCAATGAGAAGTGTGGACATAAATTAATAGAGTTGTTCACCAAACTATTCTCTGCTTGATGACTGGAATAATTCTCTTCCATTTAGAAGAATTTAGCTTCTACATATAAAACAGTGACCTTATTTTATAGTAAAGCCCATGGCACCCAACTTGCATCAAAATAAAGTGTCAAATCTGGAAAAGGCACAAGCAACACGTGGTCTCTGAGAACTGGCAATTGTCAACAGTGAGAATTTGGGTCTTTTCACTGTACGTCCTCTCAACCAATTAAAATCAGCGAGTTTGTGCCTCAGAAATCCAAGCTAAGTCTTTAGTAGATGCTTGCTGGGATGATGGACACCTTTTCCAAATGTTAAGAAACTAAGGCAGGGTGGAGGGTCTAAAAGAATCCTGGAGTACACAGTAAAACTCTCCCTCAAAATGACAATAACATCAAAACTTAAGCAGTATCTCTTAATAAGGAAGAGCATGTCACATAACTGAAGACTGATGGCCTTCCAGAATACAAATGAAGAAAATATTTCTTTGTCAAACTAGGAAATGCTCTTTAATTTTTGTAGTGGTTTATATTGGTTGTCAACCTTACAGGATCCAGAAGCCCCAGAGACAAGCCTCTGAGTATACTTGTGACTAGTTCCCTAGATTACATTTGTCTGTGGGCCTACTTGTGAGGCATGCTCTTGGTTTTGTGAACAGAAGTGGGAAGACCAATGGATCTAGGTAGCATCTTCAGGCAATATCCTAGCTATTCAGAAACTCTAGGAGAATGTTTTTGTCTTTTGTCTACTCCCTTGCTGTCTTGCTAGAAAGTTCATCTACTTTGTATAGGTTACTCTATCCTGCTGCTGCTGCTGCTGCTGCTGCTGCTGCTGCTACCACTTCGATACTAGAACCTATTTTTTTAGTCTCCCAGTGTGGTCTGAGAACTATTGTTTTCCTAGCAGTCTTCTGTTTTTTAGCACAAGGTTGAAATTTATAAGACATCCAGTCTATGAACTGAGGAGCTCCTGTTTCGTGATCTCTATAATGTGAAAGCAGTTGAGTGTTGGGCTACTCAGACTGTGTTGTGTAAGCCAACCTAATAAATCATTTTTTGATGTGCATTCTATCAATGTAGTTGATCTATAGAACCCTGGCAAATACAACTTGTTTATAACAGAAGCATGGCATTTCGACTCCACTCTATTTTGTGATACCAATTTACCTCTGCACATTTCAACATAAATCAAATGTGTCTAGTAAAAACAATGAAGACACAAGAGTAGAACGTTAGGCTTGATATACCCATATTGAAAACAAGGCATCGCTAGGAATTCATCTTACTCTTAACATTGTCTTTTACATGATGAATGATTTTGTATAGAAAAATATATCTCTAAATTTGTGCTAGGACACAATATGTCTTGTGGAGTTCATATGTGAGAGTTCAAGAGTATCAAAAGAGCATTAGAGGAAATTAACAATATCATGGAGGTTGGTGTTAAACTTACAGAAAAATGAAGAAAAGCCAACTTTTGGAAGCAAAGTTGTAGTATCTTGTATATTACAAAACTAGAGAGTTAATAAATGGTTATCTCAATAACCTTAACATATGCGACCATTTTCTTCTCTTCAATAATATCATGTGCTCAGTTTATGGAATATATTTCACTCTGGCACACTCAGCTCCCTTTATTATGCTTGAGAGTTTTTCCATTCATTGGTTCCCATTCAAATTTTTCTTGGGTACCACTCTTTGATGGACCTCTAATGGTGTATTTTGAACATTTAACAAGCCTAGGTAGTGTAATCTTTTGTTTTTTCCCTCTTGATATCTTCTATTTGAAAAAGTATGGACTAATACAACACTTTGCCCAAATCATAGCCCACAACTATTACTAGTGTAGAGTTATGACAGTGATACATCAGCATATAAACTTTTCAACTGTGATGCTTCTATGACAAGTGATGTCCAAATCCTTGAATCAACCACATTTGATAGACTAATTATCTATAAGTTTCATCTATGGCACTTATACATGTAATAGTACTTTGTAGATCCTGTGGACTTGCTCATTAAATCCACAAGCTATCCAAAAACTTCATGGTAAGAATCTGCCTCTCAGAAATCTCTAGCCATCCTGCTTCTATCATCTTCCATCAGTCACCATAAAGAGCAAAAATGGGGAGCCCTGTAAGCATTGCTTCTTACTTATACCTACAAGCAGATGAATTTTTCACTCCAGCCTCTCTAACAAAGTGTAAGAAGCAATTGAGTAATTCACTGAATGTTTTCTCAGTGATTTCTGTACATAACAATTCATAGCAGCACTTTTAGAAGAAGCTGAATAAAACTCAAAATAAGAGATATTTATTTTCCCCTGGATGGGCTCAAAACACAAATGAGGACCAGAAGCCCCTGAAGTTCATTCGGGTGAGTGGAATCTTTATAGACTGGGATACTATCAGAGATTCTTATTTCACGAGGACAATGGTAGACACACTAAGGTAGAATGGGGGAGGCACACAGGCCTCAAGACTACAAGAAGAACCTATAGCAAATAAGGAAAGCTGAGAATGAAGGATAATCTTCCCCAGATAAAAGCATAGCAATTGGTTATCTAATACGAAATGGTCAGTCCTGATAATACACATAAAAATAACATTATGTAGACTGAGCAAATTATATTTAGGAAATGTATATATACATACATATAGATATTGATGAAAAGGAGGAGACAGAGAATACCAAGAAAACAAGGCTTTTAAAAATCAATAAGAACAACACAAATTGATTCACAGAGATTGAGCAGGAAGCACAGGGCCTGCACCAGATGGAGTCCTAGAGCTGAAAGGAGAAGTGGACACATTCCCTGATCCCCAACCCAAAGGAATCTCTAATTGACAACCATTTGCAAATGAAAATTTAGTTTTCTCCAAGGAAGTCTCACTGGAGAAACACACTACTCTAAAAGGTAGGCTGCATGCCCAGGAATAAATGTTCCATATACAAATAACTCAACAGCATTGCTGAGATTTCATGTCATAATATCTAGCCAGGGTTTTTCTTTCTTTTATTTTTTATTAAATTTTATCTTATTTTTTAACTTTATTTTATGTTATTTTATTTATAATTTTTCTTCTCTCTTCTTATCCTATCTGTCCTTTGCAGTCATATTCTGGCTTCTATGTTACTGTTTTTAATAGGACTCCTGAGTGTGTGGATAAGCAGTCTTTGTATCTTTCTTCTGTTTTTGTATTGGGCTCTTTTCCTTTTGTTTGTTTTGTATTATTATGATATGCTAGTTTTGTTTTACATTATTATTTTACATTTTATCTTAGTATTATCCTTTAGAAGCCTTTTCATTTTCTAATGAGAGACAGAAGGAAGGTGGATCTGGGTAGGAGGGGTCCTGAAGAGGAACTGGGAGGAGTAAAGCGAGAGGAAATATTAACCAGGATGTATTTATTCTGTGAGAAAAAACTATTTTTAATAAAAATGGGAAAATTTAAAAATATTATAATATCAAAAATAAAATAAATAAGACTTTTGTAGTGACTCTAATCTTCAAAACATCATTTTCCTAAGAATATAGTGCTAGGTTTAGAATTAAAAGGAAGAACCAAGTAGACATATTATTTATGATATCTAAGAGTTTTCTTAAATATCAGTGGAATATATTAGTTTTCTAAAATGATTCATATGCATATATAACATAAATATTATATTTAGCTTGTAGTCATTCTGCCAGTGTAATAAAACACAAACTTAGGATAAAGTCAATGATTTTCAACAGGTAAATAATTAATTCAATGAGACATTCACTTGTTACTAAGTTAAATACTACCCACTGAACAATGACAATCCTGAATGTCCTCAGCAGCCTGATGTGGTAGAAGGAACTGTTAATGTAGGGCACATGATGAAGGCAGTTTCATGGCTGACTCCAGGTGACTGCTGACATGACTTTGGACAACTGAGGCTATTTATTATTTGAAAGCATGTTATCATTTTATCTGCCTTATATACCATAGAGTGGTATTTTAAAGTTCAAAATAAAGAAGAAGCTGGGTCTCCTGCCCCAGATATGGAGAGAGCGAGAGCGAGAGCGAGAGCGAGAGAGAGAGAGAGAGAGAGAGAGAGAGAGAGAGAGAGAGAGAGGCAGAACAGACTGAAAGCGATGTGACAATGAATAAAGTAAACCAGAAAAATTTCCAAATGTTTTCTTTTATGTTGGCAAGGTGTACCATAGAGGAAAATGAAGGGCAAAGGGCATTAAGGAAGTCACTGCAGAGTCAAGGTGACAAGGGAAAAGTCATCTTTTGAAAATTAGTTTAGCTTCATGTTTGCATCTTCCTATCTGGTTGGTCACAGGAAAAACAACTGCTATTCTTAAAACAAATAGTTATGAAACCTAGTTCAGCTTCATTACAAAATGTAATATTTTTATCATTTGTGTGAGAAAGGATTTCAGCTGATTATATATGAAATTAACTCATATTGATCTCAGATTCTTCTCTGCTATGACATTCGAAGCTTGCATGAATATTTTCAGGCAATGACCGTAAAAACAATACTGAGTTGACAGGCTAGGGTTCTGTTCTGAGGTTTTTCATAGGCTCTGTTATATACCTAAAATGACTTATTAACTCAACATTACATTATTATAAATTTAAGTATGGAAAAATGGGGCTTGCTCTTCATGTCAGAACCTAGATTTAAGGCTGTGTTATGACTCACTTGTTTCTGACCACAGGGTCCACATTCATTTCCAAGCATCATTTAGAAGGGCACTGTGAGTCTCCACTATCATAGGAAGTAACAGATTTAATAGATTACATGTGGAGTAATCTTTGTCCTTGAAAAATATGATTTAGACCAGAAAGGTAGGTGAGCATGTAAAACTGGGAAACACGGAACAAGGATAGAACAAGTTACTGCTAGGCAATTTTTTATGTGACATCAATTTGATGCTAGACACCAAACACCTGAAGAACACCATAAGATAACTATGACTCTGGCATCCGGCTTACAGGTAGGAAGAACAAGATTTGGAATCCAGAAATGATTAATCCAGAAAATTAGATGTCAAGGTCATTTGGATGGCCACCTTAATAGAAGCACAGAAGCCTTTTGGAGGCCTGATTTTGAGATAATAAGTCCCCTGTTAGCAGGCAGTAAGGTAACAGGGCAGATAAGCTAGCTTAGCTAGTAAAATTTGGCTTGTCAAATCAACTGGAGATCCGAGTTTAATGTAAGAACCTGTGTAAAAAGCTGCATTAGACAGAGGTCTGAGTACTTATCATCCAAAGTACTGATGTCCAAACTAGGGTTACTACTACAATGTGAAGCACTATACCAAAAGCAAGTTGGCGAGGAAAAGGTTTATTTTGTTTATACTTCTATATTGTAGCCCATTTTGAAAGAAATTAGGAGAGGAACTCAAACAGGGTAGGAACCTGGAGGGAGAAACTCATACGGAGTGCATGGAGGGGTGCTGCTACTTGCTTGCTCTCCGTATGTTGAACAGCTTGCTTTCTTTGAGATCCCAAATGGATTTAGCCCTCCCCCATCAATTACTAATTAAGAAAATATGCTACAGGCTTGCCTTCAGCCCAATATTATGGCGGTATTTTCTTAATTGAGGCCCCCGACTCTCAGATGACTTTAACTTGTGCCCAGTTGACATAATACTAACCAGCACAACTGTAGCATGAGAAAGAAGCTGATCCAGGGTGCTCACTGGCTACCCAGTGAGATGAGCATAGTCTGTGAGACATGCTTCTCCAGTTTAAGGGGAGACACCACGTCAAAAATGAAGATGGACAGTATGGGAGGAAGAACACCTGAGACTGACCACTAATTTCTTGAGGTCTACGCACACACATTTATGCCTAACTCCCCCAACACACACATAAAGACATTTCACAGAAAATAACTAAGTTACATTATGTATAGAAAACTCCGTAATAAAATAACTAACTCACATCTGTATAAATAACTTGAGACTTTTAACATTTTTTTTTTGTCTAAAGATCATATTCACAAACTTTCTGTCTAGGAAATAGATTACTTTTGCCTGTCAGAATCAGGGTCCAGAGGGATGCTATAGCTACTCGAAAGTGAGTGATCACCACAACACACAACAAACCAGAGTTCAAACCTTCAGGCACTGCTGGGCTAAGAAAACAGGCTGGTTTATCTTTCTTCAAGTTGCCCTCTGACTGTAGTTACTGGTCATCAGTAAATTTTTAGAATTAGTGGCAAATGACAAACAGCACAGGAGGAGTGAGCTAGATCTAATTTTTCAGAATTCAGGATGCAAATAGGTTCATTCATAGTAGATGTATTGGAACATACCTAATGAAGCAGTTTTGAAAATCATCAGCTTCAAAGGGAAGTCTGAGAACAAGGAGGGTGGATGTGGATAGGTGTGTTTGCTGAATCTGCACACAACAGATTACTTTCTTCTAGTTAATACTTTTTAGCAGCAGTAGAAATAAATTCTTGTACAAGGAGGTCCTAGAATACATATATTCAACATTTGAAAATGGAGCCTTAATAAGTTAACACAAAGAGGCAGTAACTCTTTGGTTCCTACTTACTCTTCACTCATTACCACCCTATCCTCATCACATCCTTCTCTGTTCCTTACCATTTCCAAACTTACCCCACCGCTTCATCCCTACTCCACATCATATCCTCCCCTACACTTCAGCACTCCCTACTTTAACCCCAAGCTAATCCTTATCCTTCAGTACCCAAAGCATGAATTTCGTGAAACAAAACAAGCTAAAGCATGCCTCAAGAGTCCTGACCCATGTCATTATAAGCGATTTAGCGCCAACTGTCTAACCTAATCCCCAAACAAGCTATAACTCCACTAAATGTTTTCTAATTTTCCGGGACTGTAAACTTGTATATTAATATATAACTACTGTATGTAATTAAATACATTTACCTTAGAGTACTCTATCTGGATATAAGGTCAAATACCTTCATTAGTTACATAATTTCTATTTAGCTGAGTGTATCTAAGCAACAGTATGGAGGGTGGATGAAAATAACTTACAGTACCTTCAGAGCCCAGTTTTCTGAGATACTAATAGGGAGTTATTTATACAGCAGCATGCACCTAACAGAGAGGTTATTTGACTCTGTTTAGTTATTCATAGTGTAACTAATAGAAATGGAATTTTACTGAGACAAATTGCATGTTTAGGGCATTTTTATTTTTACAGACTCCATTAGCATATGGTTTCCTATGATTCTTACTCTATGAAGGTAATAATACAGATATTACAATAGTCTTTGCATATATATGGAAGCTCTTTGTAATTCACTGAGCTGATTAATGGTAGAAATGTGAGGAACTCTCGTATTTTCTAAATCCAAGGATCATATTTTCATGGGTTTTGATACTATTCTTATCTGTGTGGTATCATCAACATTACTGCTTAATTATCTCTGTGACACATTAATCAAGGACAGAGAAAGAAGCCGCTGAAGTAGGAGAAGACCAGCGTGATAGAAAACTGGATAGATCAGAATAAGAATATAAATATGGGATTGATTCAGTGACTTTTTCTACAAGGTTGAGTAAAATGGTTACACATTGGTCTTCCTGCTATGGACAATTGTGAACAGTCAAACCCATCAAAGTCTTGGACAGAGCCAAGGATATTGAGAAGTGTGAGGTTCCACCCGATCTTCAGGATTTCTGGACTGAGTGTCCCACAAAATGTTGCTCCTCCTTCACCTTTAATCACCCTAGAAATTGAACAAGGGTAAGTAATAACCACTATATTTTTTATATTAGAAATCCTATATTTTTATTTCCATCACAATATGCTAAGTCTAAACTACGTGAACAGGAAAATCTACTGGTAATATCTCTTGCCCCTCTTTCATAGTGTTCAATGAAAAGTTATGTCTAGGGAAGTGTTTTCACAAAGGACAGAGAAGTGTGTTGTCTGCTTTCAGGCTCAGGAGGTTGGTTGATTGCTGATGCTGTTACCATTTGAATGATGTTTTCCAAGGACAATTGCTCATACAGGCATGGCAGATCTTGGTACACCAATCAAAAGGCAGGCCACAGGGCTGGATAGAAAGTTCACTTAGTTAAGTGCTTGCTATACAAACCTAAAGAGCTGAGTTTCGATCCTCAAAATCCTCGTTAAGAAGCTGAGCATGCAGTAGACATGTTTAATCCCAACACTGGGGACACTGAGACAGAAGGATACTGTGGTCTGCTGGCCATCTAGCCTAACCAAAACAATGAAGCAGTGAGTTTAGGATTCAAGGAAAGTCCTTGTCTCAAAAATTTAGATAAAGTGTGACAGAGAAAGATTGCAACATTGACCCTTACCCTCCACAAGCACACATACGCAGTAATAAGTATATAATAATGTACTATATACATGCGCGTGTACACGCACGTGCGCGCGCACACACACACACACACACACACACACCTGTATATGCACACATACTCAGGTTAATCATCCCTTAATAAGTTATTTATGTTAACAAGCTCATCTTTAACAATTCCTGGGGTTAAACTTGAATTATAGATTTGAGCACTAGTAACACTCAGGCATTGCTGGAGAATTCAATCTTTGTGAGGTAAGAAGATGCAGAGAACCAACTTTATTAAATTTAAGGAATTAAACTCTTCTTGTCATACATTTTATTTCACTTTTGAGAAATAACTTAAGCTTTGGGTTCATTTTTTTGTTCGTGTATTTGTTTTTAAAGCTATATTTTATCTTTGATGTATGTGTTTGTGTCTGTGTCTATGTATGAGAGGTAGCACAAGTACTTGGCTGTCTGTAGAGGCAAGAACAATGCATCATATTTCATAGAGATGAGTAACATGTGACTGTGTGCTGCCAGCTGTGATTGCTGAGAACCAAACTCAGATGCTCTGTAAGACCTGCAAAGGATTTGGCCACTGAGCCATCTATCGCCTTAAGCTCTGTTTTGATTTATACTTGAAATTACAACTAGATATTAATCAAAGAAACTTTTAAAATAGTTTCAATAGGTACATAAAGATTTTTAGTAGCAGTTAATACAAACACTTAAATTTAGAAACAGGGTTGATTAACGAGATTCATGGGGAAAATGTGCATGATTTTTAAAATAACATTTTCTTGCCCTGGGTTATGTCTTAGCTGGTAGAATATAAACTTGTTTCATAAGTTCTAAAGTTCTGGTTAAAGCTGCAGAAGGTAGTTCCCCAAAAAGGAGAAGACAGAAGGTACAGGAATTCAAACACATTTTCATCCATGTAGCTGGTTTAAGGAGAGCCTTGGATACATGAAGCATAGTCACAGAAAACCCTAAAAGCTAATACAAAAAAATAAAATTAAAGCTTAATCAAAAGAAGAGGAGTCTGAGAGATGGCTCAGTGCTTAAGAAGACTTGATGAATTATGTGTTTGGGTAAGGAGAGCAAGGAGACTGTTACCTCACTTTAAAAGACAACTGTGAAGACTGTTGAAGACAAGGCATATTCTTTGGATTAAGGAAGAACCACATTTCCTGTATACAGGGTAACTTTGGATTGAACGTTTTGTTGCCTGTCCATGGGATATGGTCTTCTAGCTGGGCTGCCTTGTCTGGCTTCAATGGGAAAGGAAGCACCTAGCTTCACAGAAACTTGATGTGCCAGGGTGAGGGGATATCCAGGGGGCCTCCACTCTCTCAGAGGAGAAGGGGAAAGGGAATGAGTGAAGGATTGTGGGAGGAGGTGACTAGGAGGGGACAGTGAGCAGGATGTAAAGTGAATAAGTAAAAAATTAAATTAAAAGAAAGACTCAAAGAACCAGAGAGCATGCAATGGATCTGGGTTCACTTCTTTGAACTCCTATGGTAGTTCAGTAACTACAGTTCAGAGGGTCTCATGTCCTCTTCTGACCTTGCAAATGCAAGCACAACATTAGCACACAAAAATGTAAAAAATAATCCTTAAAAAGTAAAATAATGAATCTATTTTCATGATCACACAGCTCTGTAAGTTATCACTACTACACAGGAGTTAAAACCATTATATTCTTTTATGACACAGAAAGAACTCTCTTCCTATCAATGCCCTGATATCACTTATCTTCGTGATATCATGCTCTTGAGAATGTCTGTAAGAAAAAAAAAGTGTTTTTACCTTTCTTGGTGGCATTAAGTGGTAGTTAAGTTCAATCACAATACATATTACAAAATGGTCCTGTCCATAAGTTAGTTATTATTACCTGATCTTGATCTTACCTAGAAATTAACTTGAGAGGTCAGTCTTTTTGTTTTCTTTCTTTTTCTTTTCCTTGTCTCCACATCTTTCTCTTCTCCCCTTCTATACAAGCTGCTTCCCTCTTCCTTGTCTCAAAAGTCCCATGTCACCATCTCCAATAATTAGACATGTGATGGTTTCCACAAAGTTGGCAATGCAAGACTGACAGATCAGATCTGAGATTCACAAAGAAAGAAGGTATAGGCTAAGGCTACTTGTGATATGTCACAATATCTTCCACAGATCCCTTTACTTGACCCTATACCTAAAATTAGAATATTGCAATGCAATGTCTGAACCATCTGGGAAACAAGAGATGTGGCCTGCAGCTCATTGGCTGCTTGTTTAATTGTTCTCCAACTGTTACACCTGCTTGCCTATACGTTATCTGACAATCTTTTTTTTTTTTTGGTGTAACACAATAGATGTTTGTTTCTTTGTTGATCTCAACCTCACTAACATTGACAGGAGTGTGTGTTCCACAAAGTCTTTGTAGGATTTGTGTCCCTTTGTCTAGCTGGTGTACACAAGGCTAGAGTGCCTGTGTATAGTGTCGGTTGGAAGAAACTGTTGATGGAAATGCCCTACATACTATTCTTTTTGACACAAACCTTCAAGTTGAAGAACTTTAATGTATATCATATATAACTAATATAAATAGCAGGTAACTGTAACATGAATAAACACTAAATTTTACTTAAAATTCATTATTTGAGTAGAGGTGGAACTTTATTGAACATTAGTCAGAAAACTATCCACATTCCTTTTAGTTGAGTCACATCGACAATCTTTTCTAATTAACTTTAAGCCAATCATTTATAAACATTGGGCTTTTTAATAGTCATTTCTGTTTAAAAGAATGGAGAGTTTGGGGCTGTACTTCCAGTGAAGGACTTGGAAGAACACAGAAAACAAACAAACACTACAGGGAAGTCTGTAGCAGGAACTGCATTGGGATTTTGCACGCTAATGGGAAGGGGTAATTTACAAATTTCTAACTGCTTCTCTTGGCATGTAGCTAGAAATGGTCATGCATAATTGAAGGACATTGGCTTCTTGACTCAGTGTAAAGACTTGTAACGTTGGTCTATGATATTGTTATTATTACTCAAATTTTCATTTTCCTTTAACGTGTTTCTTTAAAATGACACATGCTTAAATTCACTCCTTTCCCCATCTTTAGATTTTTAATGGAATGTTAGATAATAACCATTTAAAAGAACAAGATTTCTGGGATATTGTTGTGATTGTTGCATTAAAATTTCTGAGGATCTCAGGCTGGAAAAATGGTTTGAAGGTTAAGAACATTTGCTTTATCTGCAGAGGACACAGGCTCGGTACCCAACACCCACATGATGGCTCACAACTCTTTGTAACTCTAGTTAGATGATATCATCACTTGAATATGCCTGGCCCAGGGAGTGGCACTATTTGGAGTTGTGGCATTGTTTGAGTAGGTGTGCCCTTGTTGGAGTACGTGTGTCACTGTGGGTATGGGCTTTAAGACCCTACTCCTAGCTGCCTGAAAGTCAGTGTTTTCCTAGCAGCCTTCAGATGAAGATATAGCACTCTCAGCTCATCCTGTACTATGCCTGCCTGGATGTCACTTTGTTCACAACTCGATGGTAATGGAGTGAACTTCTGAACCTCAGCCCTAATTAAAGAGTTAAGGGAAGGACTGAAGAGCTGAAGGGGTTTGCAATCCATAGGAAGAACAACAATATCAGCCAACCAGACTGCTCAGAGGTCTCAGGGACCAAACCACCAACCAAAGAATACACATGGAGGGACCCATGGCTCCAGCTGCACAGGTAGAAAAGGATGGCCTTATCTGGCATCAATGAGAGAATTGATGCCCCAGTGTAGGGGGATGCTAGGGAGGTGAGTCAGGAGTGGGTAGGTGGGTGGGGGAGCACCATCATAGAAGCAGGGTGAGGGGGAAGGGAGAGGAGATTTGCAGGGGTAAACCAGTAAAGGGAATATTATTTGAAATGTAAATAAATCAAATATCCAATTAAAAAAAAGAGTTGCCTTGGTCATAGTATCTGTTCATGGCAGAAAAATCCTAACTAAGAAAGATGGGCTCCCCCAGACCTATGAGGAAACCAGATGTGCGTGCAGATTGTCTACATACTTACCATGCAGTCAAAATGTAGATTAAAATAAGTAAATATGGAAAAATATTAATGTATCAGGATAACATAACATCCTGTTACCTCTACAAACTCTAATTTTTCTCACTATAATGAAAATCAACAAATGATTCCTGACAATTACTGGTCACAAGGATGAGAATAAACGTACATGCAAATTGTTATCACCCAGAGTTCCATAGTTTCTAGTTCATAATATAAGCACATTGCCCTTGAAAATATATTATTAATAAGCAATATTTTTAATTTTTTAATTACATCTTAACATTGTGTGCATGCACATATGAGTGTGTGTATGTGTGTGTGTGAAACACACCAGAATATCTGTATGAAGGTGAGAGAGGACCATTTCTGGGAATCAGTTCTCTCCTCCTTTCACCATGTATGTTATAAAAGTTGAACTCAGATCTTCAAACTTGTTAGTGTCTGAACCCCCTGTGTCATCTCTGTGGTTTGGATAGCAAATATTTTGAAAAAGACTAAAGAGAAAGAACTTATATATATGCATAGTTTGTAAGACAAATAGACAAAGTTGCTTCACTAAGCTTCATGGATTTTCTTTTAAAAAGGCTCTTGACTATATGACTTTAAGTATTTATAAAACAAGGAGCAAAGATCCAAAGAAACAGAAAAATAGGTTATTGCCAGAGGAATAGAGGGGTTTTTTATATGTATATAAGGAAAAGTTAATGGTTGGGATATTACAATAGAAATGACTTTTGTGAAATTATGATAATAGACTCTATTTTCTAAGAGTAGCTATTAACTATCCACCAGGAGGAGTGATTAATTATACATATAGGATTATGTTTAAACCCCTTGTCTAATATATTAAATCTTTAGTTCAGAAATGGAAATATTCCATTTTCTTTAGCAATGTCTAATTTACTAAATATCAGCCTAGGCTTTTATTACTCAATATGTGCAGTAATATTTGTGAACTGTTTAACTAAATCCTCAATATCTCTGGTTGTTATAAACAAAGGAAGCATTTGAAGGGGATTAGAAATATGTGAGTGAATTTCCATTTAAATAAAGTTGATTCAGTCCAGAAGGGACAATAGAAAAGTGTTCAGTCTCTCTAAATCCACTTTAATGTCAGTAAACAAATGGCCCAAAGTAGTTTCCACTGATTCTGGCTGTGACGGTTGAAATGCAAGAAATAAGACTTAGAAAATCGTACTTTCTCTCTTGTGTCCAAGGAGAGGAAATCTTAGGTTCCCTGGCTTCAGTTCCCTAGTTTAAATGTTATGTTAAGTGCTATCTCAAAACTCAGTTTGTCCTTCTATGTCGTTCTCACATGTAGCCCTATTTTCTCTCTACTGGCAAAATAAAGTCTATAGATAATATGATGCACTAAGTACTTATAAATGGTATAACTCAAAGATTCAAAACCTACTATTCTTTGTGGCTATTTAAATTCTATCAGGTGGTGTTGACACTAGTAACTGACTTTTGTCACCAGAACTATGTATCATTATTTCTTCAGATGTTCCCAGGTACGTACCTCTATAAAAACTACACATTGAAATATATTTGCTTTTAAATATAGAAGCCATAAAGGTGATGATTATGCATGTGTGTGTGTGTGTTAAAATTTAGTTAATAATAGTAATTCAATAGCAGTTTGTAGAATGTGTCGATAAAATTAACTGGAACATTATATTAAGGATATAAAATCCTAAAGTATAGTTCACGGCTCTACACTTCTAGGGAAGTAAAAACCTTTTATTTACACTATGAAGTTTCCATTATTTGAATCTCTGGAACAAATTTACAGCATACTGATTAACAAAAGAAAAATATACGAATTTGCTGTATCTGTGTGCACAGGAGCCACCTCAAATATAAGACGGAAAGAAGAGAGATCATAAAAGTTCATATTATGTTCTTAACTGTTGGAAGCAATAGGGGCAGAAAGTTCCCAGGATGAGATAGAAAGAGATTATGGAAAGGTGAAGAGAGGAAAGAAAGCTTGAATAAGGGCTGTCTCCTTATGAAGACAGAGTATTAGGTAACAATCTTGAAAGAATAGACAAGAAGATGTGCCACTGGGCTGAGCAAGCTGGGCAAGAATCTGCAGTCTTCTTTCCAGGGATCAATTTGATCTCTATTTGATGAGATCCCAGGAGGGGAGTTTATGACACCTGTACACAATCTGGAACTACCTCTGCCAGGCAATGTAAGCTCAGAACTTTTTCTCTGGGTAAAGGCAACAAGGCATGTTCTGTGGTTCTTTCTTAATATACAGAGTGTACCTTGTCTCCAACAGTCTTGACAACTGTCCCCTAAATGAGAAAACAGTCTCATCCCTCTCCTTCCACACTTAAATGAAGCCAAACACATAATTCAAAAAGTAGTTGAAATATTCTAAATAAATTGAGGATTTGGGCTCCAATATGCAGTATTTAGAAAGCATACATAATGTAGGCCAATGTTTCTTTCTGATATCTCACACTAAGTGAGATCTGTCTGTGTTAATTAAGTGATTTTATAAGACTTAAAAGAACAATTTTATGATTTATTATTTCTCATTTGAGGTATCTAGACTAACAGTAAATTATATTTAGGGTTAAGCTATCATGCTGCTCTTCAGCTTCAGCACTCCTTAACAGTGAGATACCCAAGCCCCTGTATTGAGAACATTTTTCTTTCTAACTCTTTACTTATGGAATATTTCAATTTGCGAATACTTTAGAGTTTTGGAAAGGCTTCAAAGATAATAAAAAGATCTCTCATTAAACGTTGATGCACTTCTTCTAAAGTCATCTGTGAAAGTGTAGCACATTTATGAAAATAAAGATCTTAACATTGGCATCACAGTGTTAACGCATGTTTTGTTTTAGTGTCAAGGCTTCTTCCCTTGATCTTGTCTTTGTATCTCTGTGGACAAACATAGGATGCAAGGAACAGATCTGCATTCAGTCTTCTGGCCTGTGACAGTTCGCCAGTTTTCCTTGTTTTCAGTTGCATTGACAGTATAAAATATTACTGATCAATTAGTTTAGAGAATGCCCTTAGTTCTATTTGATGTTTTCTAGGAATTAAACTAGGGTTGTTGGCTTGGAGATGGGCATGAGGAACGTGTAATGCCTTAGCTATGTTATCAGAGCAGGGGATGTATGATGTTACTGTGGATTTTCAGTGATTGGTGCATATTTTAATGTCAATCTATGCTTAGGATAATGGTTCCAGGTTCCTCCAAGTCAAGTTACTCATTTTCCTTACCTTACACTACTCGACAGAAGTGATGTTCTAATCCTAGTCTATCCTCAAATAGAGGGGAACTGATTTACATTCCCTAGAAGAGAAAGTATATTCATATTTAATTTAGAAATTTTCTGCAAAAAAGAATAGGAACAGAGAAGTTACTAACATACTATTACTATTCACCACCTAAATGACTCTACTCAGCTGATAAGTTTCAAAGTTCAGTCTTGCTATTGAAGTAGACTTTTGACATATACGACCATTGATCATGATTCTCACTCAGCTCAATCAATGTTCTTTGTCATTGGGGATCTTGAAAAAAAAAATGTATGATTTAACTTTAGACATACATTTGTTGTATCCCCTATCCTAAAAGGAAAACCTTAACTTCTTGCTTCTCTGATAAAGATAAGTTGTCTACAAAAGTACAGGCATCAGTAATAGGGTAAGGAAAAAAGACGGACATGAATTTGGTGCAGATAAGGTCTTGATAGTGTCTACATGATACATGGCTGACATAGGACATAGCCCATTTCCACCTAGGCCAATTCTGAGGAATTGCTGCAAACTCTTAGCTACCCTCATTAAAGTAGCCAGTGAGTATACTCAGTGGGTTAGAAAAGGGAGATTCTGTGAAACTGAAAGTATCTCTCATGGCATAGGCTTCATCAAACAATGCAAATTAACAGATATTCAGGAGGACTAAATAATGATTCACATAGGTAGCCCTATCACATTGTAATTCATTTCAATACTTAATTTTGTATAATATATAAATGGTCCAACTGAGATATTTATGATATAGCAAGTATGAATGTCACTGTTCCTATATCTGTTTTTATATATGCGTATGTAATTGTTTAGTGTAGTCTTTTTTAGATTCATTGTTTGTTTTTTACACAAAGTAGGCTGAAGTCTAATTTTAATGGACCTGAATCAAAATAATACGAGTAAGGCTGAATGTTTCAAGAGAACCTCCTCTGAGACACTGGAGTATGTTTTTATAATCTATACAGCCCTAAGAACAAAACAAAACACTTTTTTATGAAAAGCTAATGCCACCTACTTCCTGTGTAAACTGCATGAAATTGTCCTGATAGATAAGGTATCTGCTAGCCAAGGGGAGTGAGTTGTCTTAAGCCAAGCATGCAAGAAAAATGGCTCAGCATTAGAAAACATCATAGACCTTGGTCTCCAAGCAGTAAGTTTATGAGCATCCATCAGTGCACATCTTGGGACTGAGGAAATGTGTAAAGATGTGCTGTGTAGCAATATTTCAATAAATGAGAACAATGGAGGTGCCAGACATGGTCAGTTGGTCACATACAGAATATAAATTCTATCACCAGGGTGACTGGTGTAAATGAAGAAAACCCTGGACCACCATGATGAGACAGGGACTCAGAAGTCATTCAGGCTAACAAACCCATAGGTACAAAGCCCACACACGAGAAAGCCAGTGTGCTTTTTGGAATACAGAGAATAGAATAGCTGCCTTCAGGAATACAAAGGTGTTAACAATAACTAATATCTATAATTATGTCTTAAAGGATTAGAAAATAGGAAAAAATCCTCAGAGTTTTAAATAAGTTAAGTGTACGCCACAGTTAATAATGTAGAGAACATATTTGATTAGAGTATTGTCTTTGTGACACAAAGGTCTGGGATTATAGACTATGCTCTAGTATCCCCTGAACAAATTAGTATGGGTCTAGATGAATGAAAATCTGCCAGGAAGCTATAGGACCATCATCCTTTCTTAAGTTCCATTAAGTATAACCTGCCACGGTGCTTGGCAGTCCTGCGTCCCTGTGCTGCACCTGTTAACAGCTGCCTCTATGACCTTAATCAGCAGGCTTCACCTCGCAGAGCACTCTTGTTTCATTTGTAAGACAAGTTATTCAAAAAAAGATTAAAGGTCTTTGGCAAATCTGAGTTTCTAAAATTTGCTCTTTAACTACAGCTACTTTCTTCATGCCAAGAAGTTGAGAACAGAGAGGATCCGGGACTGAGGAATCATAAGCACATGAACTTGGAATTGGAAGTCTGGAGATACAAGTATTTACTTAGACCCATTTCTACAGTCCTTTAGCCACCAGATACTAAGTTGACTATTTAATGGTTTTTATGTAAAATTAAAAGGTATTTGAAGTGAAATAACCATGTGATAGTTATTACATAAACCCTGGCTCTTAATGAGTTTATTCAACTACTGTTACTAAGCCTCCTCTCAGAGAACCGTCTATATGGCCATTCTTTACGTTGTCTGAAAACCAGGCCCAGTATCATTTTTTCAAATTAGTATCGTCATAGAGAATATTATATAAGAGCAGACATGCAGAATTTTGATGTTTTTTTCAAGTACAAATATACAAAACAACAAACCCCTCTGTGTTTTTGTCATGTACTTTACGGGGCATGGAGCCAAGCAGCTTCTTAGCTGGTACAATTATTTCATGTAAAATATGAAGGGATTTAACCCTGATTCCCCCTGTCCGATTTAGGTGATATATTGTGAACTGCAATCTCTAGGCATAGCACAGCTACTGTGTCATGAACTCAGAGCAGCAGGAATTGTATGCTCTGGACATGAACAAATCTGTCCTTATTGTCATGGATACAGAGCTGTTCATGCTGCCCTACCCCTCCCTTTAGAAACTATTGATTATGGATAGATGCTGGAAGCAGAGGAGTTACTTTCTTCAGTAGTGTAGTGAGTCCACTAGGCTCCATTAGGTAATTCCATACCTGATCATGCTAAAGGCCTCAGTTAAGCCCAGTGGATCATAAAAGAAAAGAAAACATAAACAATGTGGGAAAGGTACTTGTACTAGCAAGGGGCATGAGTGTGGGAAGGAGGTGAGAGACAGTACGAGATGAGAGTAATCAGAACGTTTACTACACAGGTGTATGAAATTGCCAGAGAATAAATTTGGTGATATTACTTGCATGAAAACTTGCAAAATAAATACATTTTTAAAGGAAAAGGAAGATTTTTTCCTTGAATATTATTTTAATAAAGTAAACACAAAATAGACATTCTTAAACAAACAGACAAACAAAAAACCGCAAAAGCAGTCCATGATTGTTAGTTTTATTCTTGATCTAATGCATGCTGGTTCTTATGACAGGTCATTAGTACTAGCCCATTAATAATTCTTTGTTTCTTTTTGTTGCTGGTGATGGTGGTTGGTTTGTTAGAGAGAGGTTCTAGGTTTCAGATAGCCTGGGCTGACCTCAAATTTGATATGTATCCAAGGCTGAATTTGAACTCCTATTTTTTCCCCACTTAGCTTTTCAAGTGCTAGGAATACAAACATATCCTGTTGTGCCAGAGTTAAGTTCCTGCTTTTACCCACATAGTAGGTGAGTTTTTATGGTTCCAGACAATCAATAGAAAGTGTGTATGTGTATGTGCATATATACATGTATATTACAATTCTCTCTGTGTTTCACTTTCTTTATGCTACAGAGCCCTCAAGAGCTTATTCTCAGAAAACATGTAGATAGTAATAGTATTTACAAAGCTGAGTACTCCAAGAGTGGGTAGCTCACCTATCCTGAGCTAATTAGATTCCAAAAATTAAAGGCAGAGAAATTCAGGTTGTCAGTGACCAGTTTATTATGGTGACATTATTAAATTTATTTTATTCCTGTCCTTCCTAGTCAGTCAGTGACTTCTTTCTATCTTTCAAATGTATTCTCCTTTTCCACAGCAGAATAATAATTAATATCATAGAAAACGTGCTTATAAGTATGCAGTCAGTGAAAACACTTGGAAACGTGCTTTGAAAATGTATCTGCCAAACTTTTTAGAAGTTGAGAAAGCAAGAGTAGAATCTTCTCAGAGGTATTACATTTTATTGCCCTCTCTGAAAAATGTATTCGACAAATATGTATTTAGTGCCTGTTATATTCTGAGCTCTGTGCATGATACTGGGAATTCTGAGGACAACAAAACAGATTCAATGTTAGTCTCCATGGCACATAGTAGAATACAAATAGGTCTAGGCACTCCACAAAGTCAACTGTGTTTAATTTTCAACTTAGAACCAACAGCCAAATGATGGTTGATAGCTACACTCTCATAACTGAGATGGCTGAGATTCAAACTCTGTCTGCCTTGCCTAACATGCCAAACTATGCCCAACAAAAGAACAGTCACACAAGGCTAAAAAGGGAATTGAGAACTTGAGTATAAAAGTGAAAATAGCCTTTAAGATTTCATATTTACTAGCTATCTACAGGAAGGTAGAATTAACAAAAGCTATCTAGTAGGAAGTAAAAATAATATTATTTACTTGTTTATTAAAACATCTGACAATGGGAGAGACCCCCAGTAGCATAATACTGTTAGTTGTCTGTCTTTTTCCAGGGAGTTAGGTCAGGGTTAGTGTGTATTTGTGATTTTATTCATTCAACTTTCTTGCCTGGGTATTTTCTTCTGCCACTAAAAGTCACAGGGTTTTTTCTTTTTTTTGGGGGGGTGGTGTTCTTTTTTCTTTTCTTCTTTTTTTTTTAACAGTTAAAAACCCATGCAGGATCATGTAACAGAATATGTGGGTTCCATAACCCTCATTTAACAACACTTCAACTTTTCTGAATGTCCATCAACCAAAACTCAATTCAAAGGCAAAATGAATCCATGATATTCAGAGCAGTATGCACCATGTTTCAAAGAGAGAGGGACTTCATTGCAGGCTGAGTTCTGACTCTACATGGTACATTCCATCATGCCTTGCTATCTCAACAAATAATACCTGAAACACCCCATCACAGACTGGATATTCTTCTGTTATGGACTTCAGTATTTTTACCTAACACATATGTTTCTGCTATTTAAGAAATATGTTGACTTTTCTTGTAGAAAAATAAGGACTGAATCAAGAAAACAGAAACCTCTAATACATCCCTACTTTCATCCTTCTGAAAGTAAACCTTGCATACATGTGTTTAGATTGATTTGCATTTGAGTGTTTGATTAGAAAAGTAGCTGTTTGGCTTCTTGACTTGAGTTTTATTATAAACAACCCTTAAATATATTTTAGCTTGAAATCCAGAAAGAATTTTCAGCAATGTCTGAAATGTTCCTACATACACTTCTAACACTTTGTAACTTGTATTTATGAAAATCAGTGCTGTCAGAATCGATAGTTTTAAAATCAAACCATTGATAACCCTGAAAATTGCTAAAAATATGCTTTTTCCTACAGTGTCAAATTTTTAGCCAAGACTTAAGTCTTTACATTAGAAGTCCAGCAAATTCATCTTATTGTATGCAAATTTCTGTTTTATCTTTAATAAATTGCAAGACATATGTATACCAAACATTTGCTTTAAAATTATTTTAATGATTTATTAACCGTAAATGTGCACCTATCTCACATTGCCACGTTCCTTGATCACATAAAGATTTCTTTGGCAAAAGGGAAATGGTGAATGGAAAAAGTTAAAGAGGCCCATTATGATTCAGGAAACTGATCAAAGGCTAGTGGCCCAGAAGGAGGATGGGCCCAAACTTTATATCTTACTTCAAAGCCTTTTATTGAAATCACCAGAAAGGGAGGGAGTGAAGACAGAAAAAAAGCACAATAATCAAAGAGTTTGGACCCCCTACAGAGACCTTGAACTTACACTCTGTGGGATGTTTTAAATTTGGAGTTATGAAAATTTTTCATTCTCCAATGCTGAGTTTGTGATGTACTTCAATATATTGGTGAGTTTAAAAGAGTAAACATAAAACTCTTAATATAATCATCTTTTCTCTTACTTGATATTTGCACTAGATCTTGGGATTGATCTTGAATCAATATTTGAAAGTCAAGTTCCTTTATAGGCTATGCTCACAGTGAGAATTTTGAACAGAGTGGTAAATAGGCATGGTTTCTAAAGTGAATGCTTTCAAAATTTATTCTTACAGTGTGTATGTGTGACTATGTGTGAGTATGTGTGAGAGTGTGTGTGTACATTTGAGTGTGTGTATATGTAACTTGTATGTGTTTGTGGACATGCCCATGTATGTGTCCACACAAATGTGTGTGCTGAATATCCATGGAATACCTGTGGAGGTTAGGAGAAACTTTGCCATATCAAATCTTTCCTTCAAATTTTATGAACATTCTGTGGATCAAACCCAGGTTCCAAGACTGAAATAGCAAGCACTTTTTCCTGATAGCCTTGTACTAGTCCATGTACACACTCAGTTTTAAAATGATTTAGTAGGAACCACTTCAATATTTCTTATGATATGGATGTGAAGTGTTCCACTCAATTGGTCATGTATTGAAGGTTTGCTTTGTTCCAAACACTAGGTTCAGAGTTGGGACTTTTGAGAAGTGATTGAGTCATGAGGGCACTGGTCTAAACAATAGATTAACCCATTGGTGAATGGACATTTGGATGGACTGTTTGGAAATGGCAGAATCTGTGGAAGGTAGGGTCTGATTCAAAGAATCATGTAATCCATCTTTCAAAGTGGCATTTTATCTCTGCTTCTACCTCTCAGTACTTGCCTGCTTATCTCTTATGAGGTGAGCACACTCCTCTGTCCTATCCTCGAGATGGAGATGTTTTAATCTCATGACAGATCTTTGTCAAGGAAGCTAAGTGACAAAGAACTGAAACCTCTTTTACTGTCCCTTGCCCTCTTTTATGTATCATTAGTAACTTTGCATTGCATGTTGGTAAATATAAGAGAAACATTTGTGAAGAAAATTCTTTCAGAGACTTGAAGAGATAGATCTGCAGTTAATAACACATAATATTGCTGTAGAAGACCGAATTTCTAAGTGCCCACGTTAGGCAACTCAGAACCACATATAAATCGTGCTCCATGAAAGTCTGATGTTTTTGGCCTTTGTGTGTACCTACACTAAAGCCCACAGGTATACACGCACATGTCCCCACATACAAATTAAAAAAATAAAGTGCAATTCAATATTAATAAAAAATTCTTTAGAATGTAATAGCTGATAATGTAATATTGGGAGATTCTAAAATTGAAAAATTAATTTGTGTACATCAATATTATATATATACACAATATATTGCAGGTACAGATGCAATATATAAATATATAAATTGCAATGAGTCTTCAAACTACCAATTTTATCCATTGCCATTTTCTCAGAGGTATAATAATTGATACATTATCTTAATGAATACTGTACTTTCAATGAGTGAAAGAAAGATGACATCAGTATCTTTCTCTAGGTACAGCTATAATCCAGTTTAATTTGAACAGTATATCAAGAAACACTGTTAGAATTTGTGATAGTTTGTATATGCTTGTCCCAGGGAATGGCAATATTTGGAGGTGTGGCATTGTTGGAGGTGTGTCACTGTGAGCACAGGCTTTAAGACCTTCATCTTATCTGCTTAGAAGTTAGTCTTCTACTTGCAGCCTTCAGGTGAAGACGTAGAACTCTCAGCTCCTCCTGCACCATCCCTGCCTGGATGCTGCCATGTCATTGTCTTGATGATAATGGATTGCACCCCTGAACCTATATGCCAGACCTCACTTAAATGGTGTCCTTATAAGAGTTGCCTTGGTCCTGGTGTCTGTTCACAGCCATAAAACCATAACTAAGACAGAAGTTGGTACCGGGGACTGGGGTATTGCTGTGATAGGCCTGGCCAGGTTTTTGTTTGGAAGAATGTGGATTTGGGGATTTTGAATTTGGAAAGTCATGGAATATTTTAAGCGGGGCTTATATGGAAGACTTTATTGCTGTGAGTGATTTGAACTGTGCAGACCTGGCTCAAGAGGTTTCAGTGGAGAAGGACTTCAGTATGTGGCCTAGACACTGTTTTGTGGTATTATGATGGAGAATGTGGCTACTTTTTGCCCTTGTTTGAAGAGTCTGCCTTAGACTAAAGTGAAGAGACTCAGATTAATTGCATTGACAAAAGAAGTTTCAGAAATACCCATCATAGACTTTCTTCTCTGGCTAAGTCTCATGAAGTACATTTCAAATAAACATAGCAAGCTGAGAACAGAAAAATATAAAATATATGGCTCGAGGATTAAAGAGGCACCAAGAAGTGAAATGGAGCTGAATCCTGTGTTCAAGGAGATAACAAATTAAGGGATTGGGTCTTTGAGGCAAAATCCTACCCAGCTAAATTTTGATCAAGGCCTGGTGTTATGCACCTTTAACCCCAGGTGATAACATCAAGCAGATCTCTGAGTTCAAGGCTAGTCTAAAACAAATTAAGTTCTAGGTGAAGAAAAGCATAAATCCAGGTATGGTAGTACATATCTTCAAACCCAGGAAAGAGACATGCAGGTCTCTGAGTTCAAGGTCAGTTTAGAGAGCAAGATCCAGTACAGCCATCTTCAGCAGTGAAGAAGTTGGAAAAGAGGAAGCTAATGATAATATAATAAAACAAGGTGGCCACGTTCTGCAAGCTCCTGTAAGCAGCAGAACATGGCAGCTTCTTCCATGTGGCTTTGGCTTTAGAGTCCAGAATAAAAGGGACTACTGGGACAATTGATTCTGGTTAGTTGAAGCTATGAAAGTAGTGGTGATTAAGAAGAAACCAGCATCACTGAGGTAAAACTTCTGAGAAGTGTTTTCTGAGAGCACAAAGAAGCTGTGTTCCAGAGATAGCCAAAGCTGTACTTCCTGCTGCAGCTGTACTTGGTAATGGGCAAGAGTCACCCAGGTAGTACTGGTTTTGAAGACATGAAGGAGTCATGAAGAGCAGCTGAGGCTTGGCACTGTGAGAGTCCAGTGAAGACCATTGGTGATGGCCCAGGACCGAAGAGATCATGGAAAGGATTTGAGACTTTGTGCAATGAATAGAGCCTATGAGAGGATATTGATGAAGCTTAGTTTTAGCAGAAAACCCCAGTGTACTAGAGATGCCAGTACCATGAAATGACTACCATGAATAGCAGCAGCAGTGGATTGGATCAACCTGAGCTTAGAGTGCTACAGAATGCAGAGCTGGAGAAGTGATGCCAGCCCTTTGAGGGAGCCCTGAAGACCATGTCTGGATTACAGACATTGAAACAAGAAGCTGTAATACTGAAGTTGCCTTGGAGACCTCAACATTTTCAATAAGCCAGAGACATAGAATATCTCCTGTGGAATACTACTAACAAGGAATGGAACAAGTCGAGGAAAAGAAGTTGTTGCAGTCAACAAAGATGAAAAAGAGTCAGAAATCTGAAAACTGCTTTGATGTCAGACATGGAGATGCAGAGTATGGTGTTTGTCTAGATGGTTTCCTGTCTTGATTGTGGGATTACATTTAAGTAATAGGATAGATCTCAGAAGAGACTTTGAATTTTGAACTGTTATAACATTGTTGATACTGTTCTAGACAATGTCGACTTTGGAAGTTAGACTAAATGTACTTTTTTTAATGTTATGACTAAATATGGCTTCCATAGACTCATAGGTTTGAACAAGCCTATTGGGGTCAGAGAGTAGAATGTTATGGTTTGAATATGCTTGTCCCAGCCTTATTGGAGGTGTGTCACTGTGAACATGGACTTTAAGACCCTCATCTTGTCTACCTGGAAGTTAGTCTTCCACTAGCAGCCTTCAGGTGAAGACATAGAACTCTCAGCTCCTCCTGCACCTTGCCTGCCTGGGTGCTGTCCTGCTCCCATCTTGATGATAATCGACTGAATCTCTGAATCTGTAAGTCAGCCCCAATTAAAAGTTATCATTATAAGAGTTGCCTTGGTCATAGTATCTGTTCACAGCAGTAAAATTATAACTAAGACTGAACTCAATATAAATAGTCAGAAAAAGATGAAAGAAATTAGTATCTTTTAAGATTACAAAGGTTATTGTTATGATTTTGGGTCTTATAACCATGTGGTATGTCTCAGTTTTGATCCATACTCTGTGATCCAGATATAACTATTCTATCAAATCCAATGTCTAACTTAAAAGTAAATTTTTTTGTTTCCAGTTAATTAAACACTTCACTGTGCTATTTTCAAATTTCAATGATGAGATTTTATTTGCTTTAATAAAACTCAGCTTGAACTTAAACTCATCGCTTAGTCTCATTTAAGTACACTGTGTCTTACTACAAAAGTGTCACTGTGACAATATAACAACACTATGGAGGTATCAAAAACCCCTCAGTGGCCTGGGAGCCCATTTAAATGTGATCAGCCTCATTATGTAGCACTAGAGATAACGATCATTCTTTCTATAGGACACATTGGAAAAAACAAGTTTCACTGCACATCACATATTCCATATGCATAGTGGTACAGTTCAAGAAGATGAAGGGTTTCTGAGTAAGCATGCCCCAGAATGCTAACAGAATGCTCTCTGCTTTAAGCCACTCCAGCCTTTGCCATTCCATTGAATCCAATCCAAAGTATTCAAAATAGACCCAACCCTGAAAGTAATGGAAGAGTGTATGAAAGTGTATTTACAGAAAATAAAACTCCATCTAGTATATTACATTGACAAGTACAATGTGTTGTGAGAAGAGAATGCTATATGCTTTTCTTTGTGGTCATTCTTGAAATCTTATTATAAAACATTGCTTGCCTGTGAAAGTAGAAATGTTTGCTTTGGTCATACCCACCCCATGTACTTGGTTTGCCAGCTTCACAGTAAGGGGTTGGCCTTTGCTGTGCAAGGCAGATGAACATGACAAACGACTCATGCCAGAGAAAGGGGGCTTGTCACTCTTTTTATGTTGTTGGTCTGCACAGCTTAACTCCCACTGTGCTTTGGTCTTTTTCTTTATTTTTCTTGGTATTCACTTACTCTTTTCCTGCATTTTACAATCTAATTTTTAGAAAGTGCACACAATACGAGCATAGAGAGTGAAGAAATACAGACTGTTGCAGAGGGAAAACAATCCATCATTCCAAAAATGTCACCAGTTTTGGTTTGAATATAATGAACTTCTCTTTCTGATGCTTCACCAATAAGTGGAAGGAGAAGAGAGTTGAACATGGAGGGACTTGGGAATGAAGATGTGGAAGAAAGGGGTTCTAACCAGCAAAGCAAGTATGTTTCCAGCCTATTTGTTGAAATGATTTCTTTCCTTTATCTTTCAGCTCCACCATATTTTCCTGAAGACTTGAAAATCTATGTTTTATTTTCTAAATTTAAAAATCACAGACAGACACCATCCCTAAACGTACCTAAGTCCTTGGTGACAGGGCAGAAAGCTGTCTGATTCTGATTTGTGAGGGGTGAGGGGATGCTTCTTTTATTATATTGTTTACAACTATTTCCTCCCACTATAACTGATTTGTCATATACCTGCTAAAATTCTAGATGAATTTTCATTGATTCCAACATATTTTTCACAAAAATTCATTTTCATTATGGGGTATATTGCTTAATCCTGGTGTGCTGGAAAATACTTCTCAGTTTTCTGTGTTTGTCCATCACTCTTTTGGGGAATCTATCAATACATTGCCTATTTCATAACAACTCTTCTATGATAACACTAGGGTGGACCCTCCCAGGTTTCTCTTTTTATATTAAGAGCAAATGATAGCAGTCTAACGTAGGCTCCAGAATCAGACAGCTTGATTATATTCCAGGTTCTACCATTGTTTAACTATTAGACTTTAGGTAAATTAATTTCTCTGTATCTTAGTCTTCCCATGGAGATGACACTATCAAGACTTGGCTTGGGGTTTGAAAAGTCAATGTAGAATATTACATAGTAGATGTTTAATAAATTCTAATCAATACTTTTAATTTAATAATTGTTCATTTATGTTTTACTTTCTTTTTTCTGGTTATGAATGTCTCCTATAAATAAACATCTTTGGGTCTAGAGTGCTGAGTTCTACAATGTTTTTCATTTAGTGTAAGGGCAGTTACAATCTCAGTTGTTGATCCTCATCTTCTTGGCCAAACTCAGTATTTAACATATGGAGTCAAAATAGTTTTAGAAATAGAATATTGTGACCATAGTATTTAAAGCCAACAACTTAGACATCGATGATATGAACTATTAATTTTTTCTCCACTTCTCTTAGTTACCTTCTGACCACGTGTGTCAGAAAGGGGTGGGGAATCACATGCATGACTGTAAGCATTAAGAGAGACACAGAAAATAACATCAGATGATCCTCGGGCCTTATTTCTTTGCAACAGACTCTCTCCCTACCCCGGAATTCAATAAGAAAGATATAGTTGCTGGCCAGAGTGCCCTAGAGATCTACCTTTCTTTGCCTCCCCAGTGCTTCGTTACAAGCTCATCCCAGAGCACCTGATTTATATAATATGATCTGGAATCTGAACTCAAATAACTTCTTCCCTCCCTCTCCCTCTCCCTCTGCTTTCTCTGCCTTTATTTTTATCTCTTAAGGCAATTTACAATAATTTAAAAAGCCTTGATAATTATGCAAATACAAGTACTCATATTGAATATGTTTTTTAAAGTATGTGTTTGTATTCTAACCACTTTGTTTTAATCCATGACAAATAGAATTCTCTACAAAAAATGACAGACAGTAGAAAATATTTCAAACTTTCCTTTAAAACAACACAGGAGGGAAAACCTTCACTCTTGATTCTAAATGTGGTCAGCCTGAAATTATTATTCTTCAGTTGGGTATAAAAGACACTGAGATGTATCATCTATATTGCTTACAGTTAGTGTAGCCTGCCTTGCCTTTCCCTGCTTAGCTGGTAAGTTGCAGTTACTGTACTCACCTGGTGCTCTGTCATGGAAAGCCCCACAATGACATCAATTAGTCCTAGATGTTTGTTCATTCATCAGTTCTTGTTTTCTCACACAAGCTTGTTTTGTCTTCTCTTATTGTTGTTGGTTATTTATTAGTTTCATGGATGCCTTGGTTCCTATATGTTTGCAAAGAGTTTCTATGGTGTAACTGAAGTTAAGGTATATAATCTAACTAGGACATCACATTATTTTGTAATCATTCATAATTACAGTCTTCTTTAATAATAAAGTTGGAAGTTATGAAATGGAGTCTGCCCCTTTTATGACTTCTAGTAATAAATTTTTTTCATTTTTCCTTACTTTTCTTTTAATTATTTTACTTATTTACATCCCAAATGTTGCTTCCCCTCCTTGTTCCCCTCCCAGAGTTCTCCCTCTATCACTCTTCCTTCTCACCTCTGAGAGGATCACCCCCTCAGCAATTTCCCTTCTCAGATGCATCAAGGCTTTATAGGTACATTCTTTCCCACTGAGGCTAGACAAGGCAGTCCTCTGCTACATTATGTGCCTGGGACCTCGGACCAACCTATGTATGCTCTTTGGTTGGTGCCTTAGTCTCTGGGATCTCCCAGGGGTCCACATTAGATGACATTGTTGGTCTTCCTATGGGGTGGTCATCTCATTCAATTTCTTCAATTCTTCCACTAACACTTCCATAGGGGTCCCCAACCTCAGGCCAGTGCTTGGCTATAAGTATCTGCATATGCCTAAGTCAGCTGTCATTAAATCCTCTCAGAGACAGTCATGCTAGGCTTCTATCTACATGCACACACAACAGCAGTAATAGTGTCAGGGTTTAGTGCCTGCCCATGTGATAAATCCCAATTTGTGACTGTCACTAGCTGGCCATTCCTTCAGTCTATGCTCCAGTTTTGTCCCTGCCTTTCTGTTTGACAGGAAAAAATAGGGGTCGAAAATTTTGAAAGTGGATTGCTGTCTCCATGTCTTCACAGGGGGTGCTGTCTAACAACTGGAGATGGTCTTCTTCAGGTGCCACTGTTGGGCATTTCAGCTAAGGTCACCCACATTGAGCCCTGGGGCCATTCATTATCCAGAATCTCTCGGACATTCTAGAGGTATCCCCCAAAACCTGCCCCTCACAGCTGCATATTTCCATTCATTCTCCCAGTCCTCTGGGTTTCACTCCTGTGTAATTCTCATAGCGATCCTGCCAACTTTGTCCTTCCTCCTCCCTCTACCTCCTAGTTCCCTCTCTCCATCTGCCTCACTTGATTATTTTGTTCCACCTTCTAAGTGCGATTGGAGCATCCTCACTTGAGTCTTCCTTCTAGTTAAACTACATAAGGTCTATGCATTGTATCATGAGTGTTCTGTCTTTATGGTTAACATCCACTTATCAGTAAGTACATATCATGCATGTCTTTAGAGTCTTGGTTGCCCCATTCCGGATGATATTTTCTATTTACATCCATTTGCCTGCAAGGTTCATGATGTCTTCATTTGTAATGGCTGACTAGTACTCCATTGTGTGAATAAGCCACATTTTCTGTATCCATTCTTCATTTGAGGGACATCTGGGTTGCTTCCAGTTTCTAGCTCCTAGGAATAAAACTGCTACAAATGTAGTGGAGCACATGTCCTTGTGGTATGGTAGAACATCATTTGGGTATATACTCAGGAGCAATATAGTTGGGTCTTCCAGTAGAATTATTTCCAGTTTTCTGAGGAACTGCCAGATCGATTTCGAAAGTGATTGTACAAGTTGACAATCCCACCAGGAATGGATGAGTGTTTCCCTTTTTCCACATCGTTGACAGCAGGTGCTGTCACTGGAGTTTTTGATCTTAACCATACTGTATAGTACATTTCTTGATGACTAAGGATGTTGGAAATTTTTTTAAGCGCTTCTTGGCCATTTGAGATTATTCTATTGTGGCTTCTCTGTTTGTGTCTCATTAGTTTGGGAATGTTGTGCCTTCATTTTCATTGAATTCTATAAAGTATATTTTTCTGTATTATTTCCCTAACCAAGTTATCACTGAGTACAGAGTTGTTCAGTTTCCATGAGTATGTGGGCTTTCTGTTGGTTTTGTTATTAAAGTCCAGCCTTAGTCCTTGGTGATTTGATAGAATGCAAGAGATTATTTCAATCTTCTCGCATCTGTTAAGGCTTATTTTGTGTCTTATTATATGGTCAATTTTGAAGAAGGTTCCTTGAGATGCTGGGAAGAATGCTTATTCTTTTGTTTGTGGTGAAATGTTCTTTAGATATCTGTTAAATCCATTTGGTTCATAACTTCTTTTAGTTTCTGTTTAAATGGCCTGTTCATTGGTAAAAGTGGGATGTCAAATTCTCTGACTATTACTATGTGAGGGTCAATGTGTGTTTTGAGATTTAGCAAAGTTTCTTTTACAAATGTGGAGGCCTTTGCATTTGGGGCATAATGATCTGAATTGAGATTCATCTTGGTGAATTTTTCCTTTGAGTATAAAGTGTCCTTCCCCATATCTCTTAATTCCTTCTGGTTGAAATTCTATTTTTTATTGGATATTTTCTTCATTTACATTTCAAATGTTATCCCCTTTTCTGGTTCCTCCCCTCCCCAGAAAGCCCCTATCCCATCCCCACTCCATTGGTTCTGTGAGAGTGTTCCCCAACCCACCCACCCACTCCTGCCTCCCTGCCCTGGCATTCTCTTACACTGGGGTATCCAGCCTTCACAGGACCAAGGGTCTCTCTTCCCATTGATGCATGACAAAGGTATCCTCTGCTGCATATGCAGCTGGAGCTATGGGTTCCTTCATGTATACTCCTTGATGGTAGTTTAGTCCCTGGGACCTCTGGGGGATCTGGTTGGTTGATATTACTGTTCTTCCTATGAGGTTGCAAACCCCTTCAACTCCTTCATTCCTTTCTTTGACTCCTTCCTTGGGGACCCCATTGGAGACCCCATGCTCAGTCCAATGGTTGGTAGATATGAGTATCTGCCACTGTGTTTGTCAGGCTCTGCCAGATCCTCTCAGAAGACAGCTATATCAGTCTCCTGTCAGCATGCACTTCTTGGCATCCACAAATATTGATAACTGTACATGGGATATACAGTCCCCAGGTAGGGCAGTCTTTGGATGGCCTTTCCTTCAATCTCTGCTCCACACTTTGTCTTTGTATTTGCTCCCATGAGTATTGTGTCCCCTTTCAAAGAAGGACCAAAGCACCCACACTTTGATATTCATTCTTCATGAGCTTCATGTGGTCTATGAATTGTATCTTGGGCACTCTGAGCATTTGGGCTAATATTCACTTATCCGTGAGTACATACCATGTGTGTTCTTTTGTGATTGGGTTATCTCACTCAGGATGATATTTTCTACTTCCATCCATTGGCCTAAGAATTGAATGAATTCATTGTTTTTAATAGCTGAGAAATATTCCATTGTGTTAATGTACTACATTTTCTTTATCCAGTCCTCTATTGAAGGACATCTGAGTTCTTTCGAGCTTCTGGTTATTATATATAAGCCTGCTATGAACATAGTAGAGCACGTGTCCCTGTTATATGTTGGGGCAGTTTTGGGGTATATGCCCAGGAGTGTATTGTTGGGTCCTCAGAGAGTACTGTGTCTAATTTTCTGAGGAACCACCATACTGATTTCCAGAGTGGTTGTACCAGCTTGCAATCCCACCAACAATGGAGGAATGTTCTTCCTCTACATCCTTGCCAGCATCTACTGTCACCTGAGTTTTTTATCGTAACTGTTCTGACTTGTAAGAGGTAGAATCTCAGGGTTGTTTTGATTTGCGTTTTCCTGATAACTAAGAATGTTGAACATTTCTTTAGGTGCTTCTTGGCCATTCGGTATTCCTCAGTTGTGAATTCTTTGTTTAGCTCTCCACCTCATTTTAATAGGATTATTTGATTCTCTGGAGTCTATTGGGTATTAGAATGGCTACTCCAGCTTGTTTCTTGGGACCATTTGCTTCTAAAACTTTTTTTTCTGGACCTTACAATGAGATATTGTCTGTTTTTGTTGCTGCAGTGTGTTTCTTGTATGTACCAGAATGATGGATTCTGTCTTCATATGCAGTCTTTTAGACTATATTTTTTTATTGGTGAATTGAGTCCATTGATGTTGAGAGACATTAATTACCAATGACTGTTACTTCCTGTTATTTTGTTGTTGGAATTGGTACTATGTATGTATGATTCTTTACTTTTGCCTTTGCTGTGATATAATTAATTTCTTATGTTTTCTTAGGTCTATTTACCCTCCTTCTATTAGAGTTTTTTTCTAGAATCCTCTGTAGGGCTGAATTCTTAGAAAGATATTATTTAAATTTGGTTTTGTCATAGATTTTCTTGGTTTCTCCATCTATGGCGATTAAGAATTTTGCTAGTAATGGTAGTCTGAACTGGCATCTGTGGTCTGCAAGACATTTGTCTAGATTTTTCTGGCTTTTAGTGTCTCTGTTGAGAAGTCAGGTGTAATTCTAATAGGTCTGCATTTGTATGTTGCTTGGTCTTTTATGCCTTACAGCTTTTAATATTCTTTCTTTGATCTGTATACTTAGTGTTTTGATTATTTTGTAGTGAGAAGATTTCCACTCCTGAGCTTCTCTCTCCAGTCTCTTGTATTCTGTTGGTGATGATTTCATCTGTAGTTCTTGTTCTCTTTCCTAGATTTTCTATCTCCAGGGATGCCTCCATTTGTGATTTCTTTATTGTTTCTATTTCCATTTTTAGGTCTTGGACAACTTTGTTCAATTCCTTCACCTGTTTGATTGTATTCTCCTGTATTTCTTTAATGGATGTTTTTTCCTCTTTAAGGGCTTCTACCTGTTTGCCAGTGTTTTCCTAAATATCTTTAATCTTTAAATATCTTTATTTATAGCCTCCTTAAGGGCTTCTATCATTTTTATACAATGAAATTTTAGGTGAGAATCTTGGTTTTCATGTGTGTTAGAGTATCCATGGCTCGCTGTGGTAGGAGAACCAGGTTCTGTTGATCATATTCTTGCACTTGCCTTTTGCCATCTGGTTGTTTTCAGTGTTAACTGGCCTCAGATTCTTGGATTGAAACGGGCCTCTTAGGAGGCATGTTTAGCTGTTTATCCTCAGACCAGACTTTCTGGGAGAAAGACCGTACTGTCTCTGATTAGAGCATACCCATTGTGTCTCTGGTTAGAGCAGGTCTCCTGTTTCCTGAGTTAGAGGAATCTTACTGTGTCCCTGGATAGAGCAGTTCTCCTGTATCCCTGGTTAGAGCATACACTCTGGGATACAGGCATTGGTTGTAGGTTCAAGGAGCAGGCATGCTGATCTGCCATGGGTGAAGGTGGAGGTCCAGATCTGAAGGGCAGTAGGACTCCAGTAAAGTAGGATAGAGCCAATGTCTGCTGGGCTCCTTGAGGGTCTCAGCTGGTGTGTGTATTTCAGTGGGAGTACCACCTGTGTCCCTTTTAAGGCAGGGCTGTGGAGTCAGAAAACAGGCATGCCCTAGTGATGAACATTATATATCTTGAAAGAAACTTCAAAAAATAAAATCACTGCATGGTATCAGTATTTACTGAGTCCCATGTCACATCAGTAACATCTCAATATTTACAGCATTTAGAACTTGCTTCTATATGATTTAGAACAAATGGAGCCATGTACCTGACTTTCAAATGCCCTCTCAGATAATGCTGATGACTTGCCTTGTGAACTAAGGGATGGAGATTCCAATTTATAAGATCCAGAGAGTAAGAAATACATCTAAATATGTAAAATTAGTCTTAGGCATAACTAGAATTAGAAAGAGTTCTTTCTCTATGATACAACATTGTCTTCATCTCTGTGAAGGTCACCCACAGCCTCTTCAACATATATATTTTCTTTATGAAGGGAGAAAGGATGGGAAGGCAAGAAAGAACAAGGGAGAAAGATAAAAGAGAGAGTGGTAGTGGAAGGAAGTGGAAAATAGAAAGGAAAGGGAAGAGAAAGAGAGAGAGAGAGAAAGAGAGAGAGAGACAGAGACAGACAGAGAGACAGAGACAGAGAGAGAGAGAGAGAGAGAGAGAGAGAGAGAGAGAGAGAGAGAGAGAGAGAGAGAGAGAGAATGGAGAGATAGACAGCTGGGCCGGGGGTCACTTCCACTTCTGTCTTTCCTGACAATAGATTCTGAGTAATATTTTTCTTAAGATAATTTGAATTGAATTTTTCATCAGTAAAGTAAGTGACCTAAGCATTTCATAATCATCCCTAACACTGATTAGGAGACATCCAGTATGTAAATACAAGAAACTCCATGTGTATGGGCTTTGCATAGAAATAGTTTGGCATGACACTTAGTCCAAAGACGCAACACACTGATTAGTGTTGAGCAGCATCCTGCAGGTAGGACATCCAAGTATCAGGGTTCACATGGTGAGCCGATATGAAAGCAGTGTGCCAGATCTATCTGTGATTCCTGAGCACAGGGTAAGTCACTTTTGTCAGTGTTTGAGCTCTCCTTTTAGACATAAGCATCTCAGCATCAGATACAGTCATCACAGTCCACAGGTAACCAGAGGCCTGCAAGAATACCTGAAGATAGAACAAGACCAGAGAAGAGAGGCAATATAAGGAGGCAGTTTGCTTGGAAAACCGGGATCAGTTTTCCACATTAGAATAATCCAGCTGTCCCAGCATTGTGTCTTTGGCACAGAAAGAAGGTAGAATTTGTTCTTTTAAGTAAATGTTAGTTTTACCTTCATGGAGAAAACTTTCAATGTCTAAGCACAGCCACAAGGGGCATATTTGTGCTTGAACAGGAACTCCCTTGGGTTCTCGAAGGAAGTTTTGAGATAGAAAAAAATTCTACTCAAGAAAAATATATTTGACATGAGCAAAAGGAGTGAGAAGTAGTAGAGAAGAAATGAGACTGCTGAATAAGAAAGAAGTAAACTAAGGGCTGACATCCACATCTCCAATCTCTGGCCTTAAATATATCAAGGGCAATGGGAAATATATGAAGTGTTAGCTGAGTGGCTCTTAAAAATGAAGCTGGCTCATATGTAATTCCCATTGCTAGAGAGCATTAATTATTTACAAATGCCATTCACTGTGAAGAATTGATGTGTGAACTCTCCTCTGCTCGGCATCCCTTATCAAGCATGACACGAGTGATACTAAGAGAGTGGTCTAAGGTACAACAGCCCTGTAGAACTGAGAGGACAACTCTGCAGGTACATAGAGAGTGAAGGAAACAGTTCAAATGCACCCGTAACAGACAAGGTGAGCATGAAGGGGCACGTTCTTAGGAGCTTGGACACCTTAGAGTGAATAATATCCTTCCTCAAGGAGACAGAGGTTGGAATTAATTTGATTTGAATCTGAAAGGATAGAGGACGTTATACCTACAACATGGCTGGAATTCAGTAGCTTCTACCCTATGATCTACTTCTAAGCACATATGCAAGGTTGCAAACATACTTGGTTTTTAAAGTAAAGATTTGCCCTGAGTGCTATGCATCTGTCAAGTATTTCCAATAGCACCAGTTGGTTCCATGTTGAAGGCATGGGGATATCATGATGAACCCATTTGATTGGCATCCTTTAAAGGGTGAAAATGTATATTACTGTATATCAACTGTTGTCTGAGGGGAAAGAATATAGCCTATATACAAGGTGGTCATGGTAAAATTTTTCTAGGTAGTAGTTGTGAAAGATCTAACAAAAGGTTTGAAACTTTATCAAAACAAAAATAAAAGCAAGAACCAATCCCATTAAGTGTTTAATCTAAGAAAAATCCAAGACACTTGGTATAAAAATATCTATCATAACGAATTACTTGACAAAGTGTTACCACACTCATACAAAAAATAATGTAAAGAGATACTTAATCAGCTTTCATAAGAGTGTTGAATGGGTGAGAACTTGTTATATAGAGTGTGAATCATAATCTATAATGTATATTAATATTTTAGTTTTAGAATATCATGTGTGTATTAACTTCTATACTGTTTTCTGTAGTGATTATATGAATTCCAACATCCAGTGCCTGGAGGAGAGCTTCTGTGTATCCTGTGGGTGGAGGTTGGGTTGACATTAGTATCTGTGATCTTGGAGCTCCCAAATATAGATGGGTATGGCCCTGAGGCTAGCAAGGCAAGTTCTAGTTGGCACAAAGATTGTGTCATTGGAGGCCTTGTTTGGAGAGCTGCAGGGCATCGATGAGAATTCTACTCCCTAGAAATAAACTAGAGTGATTCTTCGGAATTTTTTATAAATATTTATAAGTCTGCCTGCCCTGAGCTAAGAAGATGTTCTTTATTAGTTCTAGTATAACTAGTTCAGGTGGCATTGAGAATTAGAGGCAGTGATGCCTGTGTTTCTTGTGCCCCCAGCCACAGCCAGGGTCTTTTCCAGATCCCAAACAGAGAGCCCAATATAAAGTCAGAGCTTTGCTGCAGAAGCTATATTTCCAAAGAGGTAGGCTTGGAAGGAGACCTTCTCCAGTTCTCATAGGACACCTGAGAGTAGAACATAGGCTTATGTCTATAGTGGCCACTGATACAGAATCTGCAGTAGGCTGCTTTTAGACCCCTAAGGCATAGTCCAGTGCTTAGCTTCTCATAATGTCAATGGGCTTTCTAGGCAGGAGGCACCTAGCAGAGGGGTTGCTGTAATAACTTGGAGTCTAGGAGCTGGAGAGACTCACTCAATGTCAAGTCTTTCTATGGCTCAACCAGATCCCAGACTGTATTGAAAGCTTGTGAGAACTGCAGAACAGCCCTGTAGGTGGACTGTCTATGACTGGCATTTTGTTTTATTTTTTTCCTAACAGTACAGGGGTAACCCTGCAGAGGAGCTAGATGGAAGCTGTGCCCTGTTTTTTTCTTTCTTCCAGGCTGTCTTTTATATTCTTCATACAGTTCCAGGTTCCTGTCACTTCTTGCTGATTTCCAAAGCTCTCCCTCCATCACTCCCATAGAAAGAGATTTTTCTTTTGTTGCTGAGTTTTTCTTTTAGCTGTTCTCTGTGACAAGTCCCTTCATAGGGCACTTCTCTTCTGCTCTTGGCTTTCATCCACCTGAGGTAATTGCTATTAAAATGCATAGATTTATACATATTTATAGACAAATTTAAATAAATGAATATAGTGAATTTAAGGTATAAATTGGAAATGCTGTTTCTCTGAATTTTTGTCTCAATATTGTTCTTTCCTTTCTGTTCATAGGAGTATATCTTCTGAAAGGCATGCAAATTGTTTTATTTTGTTGATGAGATAGAATTTGCTCAGTCATCTACCACTGTATATTAGTTGTTTTGGGTGAGATTATTTCTATAGTGTCATTAATATGTGTCCCTTGAACAAATGACAGTACTTAATTTACTTGACTCTGTGCATGATTTAGGGACACTTCTATGGAAGATTCTTCCATTTATCCTTCACTTACTCATTTAGGCAGGATGGATGCTTCTTGAGTCAATTAAGAGTATTTATTTTGATGAGGCGTTTCCATCTCATAATTAAGAGAACTTCATGTTCACTTAAAAATTCATGGAACAAAACAGAACAGAACTCACTGTTACACTCTCTTGACAAACATCAGTACTCCTTTACAAATTTATGAGGTGGATTCCAACTTTTAAATGAGGTCAGTATTTTCTCAATTTTAAAAGCACTTGATTTCCCTCCTTTGGTGGATATTATCAATGTTTTCCTTCTAAAAGCCCTTTAAAATATGATTATTTTATGAGTGTAAAATCATGCCCCTAGATTACTGAGATGATACCTCAGCTGTTTTCAAAAAATGAGGTCCTATATCCTAATACTCAGAACCTACATAAGAAGCAGTGAACAAGGGTATATGTCTGCAGTCTCAAACACTGGAGAAACACAAGTCAACCACTAGATCTCAGCGTCAATCTAGCCTAACTTTATTGATGAGGTTCAGATTGCACAAAGAACTCTGTCTCAATAATAATAGTAATAATAATAATAGTGATGATGATGATAAATTGGAGAGCAATAGAGTAAGACAACTGATGTAAATCTTAGACCACTTCAGGCACAAGTATACAGGCCCCAAAATTATGTCCGTATTTCACACACACACACATGAATGTGAACACACACATACACACACTCACACACAAACCCTCCCTGAAACATTGGTCTAATATTGATGTAACAATATTATCTGCATCAATTGGTTGCCATTAATAATAGTCATTCATGAAAAATAAAATATGGTTGTTTGAAAACTCCTTGATTATATTTCACTTTTCCTGCATGAAAATCTTAAAGATACAACATTGTGTATCAAATTTTTGTACAATTTGTCCACAAACTATTTGAAAAGTCATATATTTAGCAAGATATTAGCCTCATATTTTTCTTAAATTTTTATTATTATTTTAAATTTATGAATATGGATATTTTATTTGAAGGTATGTCTGTATGCCATGTGCACTCCTGGTATTTGCAGAAATCAGAAGAGGATGTTGAATATCTTCTCATACTGGTCATTGTTGTGGATCATGGGTGTCACAGCTAGGTAGAACTACTGATTGCTTCCATCTATTGACAATTTGCATAGTATCTTCTGATACTATGGCAACTAGACCACACTGGTAGGAGGTTTAGATATAGGTCAAATATTCTGAGTCCCATGTCCTTAACTGTTTTGTGTCTTTAGCTATAGGAACTTCCTTCAACCTCTGAGAGGCAAACCAAGGGCAACAGAAATACTCTATTCTGGAGTTTCTTGAATTCTCCTGACCTACAACCCCACAAGAAAATGTTCATGCCTATTACTGGCTTTTCTGTTACAGTCTATGTACCAGATTACTGTGGGGATTACTGTAAATACAAATAGCATAGCTCCATCCATTCTTACATATACTTTTCTGTGTATTGTATGTAATTTGAATAAATATATAATAAAATGATTTATTGAAGCTTTTATCAACCAACCATAGTGACATTTATCCCTCTTCTATCCTCCTTTTGCACTGTCCTTCCTTATCCCCAATTAGAGTACCCCCTTATTTTTTCCATTTCTCCTAAATATATCCCAGCTTCTTACCCCACCATCTATACCTCCTTTCTTTGAACCATTTATTTGCTAATTTTTTAAATGATCTCTGTGTTATGTAGGCTGAACTCTACTTCACCAGCTTCCTGCCTTAGCCTTGTAAGTAGGACCATACTTGGTTTTGTTTTTTATTGTTTATTTATTACTCATATATGTATGGGTCTAGTACTAGTGATTATTTTTTTACTGGTTTGTATCCTTCAGTAATTTGTTTTCAGATGATGTGGTAAAATTTTCTCTGTTTGCCCATGCATTTGACCTTACCTCGTGAAAGGGGATAATCTGGAACTAAGAGAGTTTTCTTCTGATGTCTTTCTTATATTTGTTATTTATAGAAACCACCCTCACAGCATTCGTCATATGTATTTTTATTTCCATGGACGTAAAATTTTCTGTCTTCACTGCTCCCCTTTCCGTTAAAGTTTTCCAAATTTGTGGAATTCTGAATTGTAACTAAAATCATGAGTGTGGGATATTTCTGCATTACACTTCGGGTAAAGGCCTATAGAGCCAGGGAGTGTAATATGGAGGTTTGAAAAAATGGCCCCAAAGGCTGATAGGGTGTGGCACTGTTAGCAGGTGGAGCCTTGTTGGAGTGGGTGACTTGAGTTGTTAGAGGACATTGTCTTGGCTCACTTTCTGCTGCCTGCTGAACTGGATGAAAAAGTCACAGCCTCCACTCCAGCACCACTTCTCCCTGCACGCTGCCATGCTTCCTTACATGATGATAATAAACCAGACCTTGGGAAGTGAAAGCCAACCCAAAATACTGTTTTCCTTTATAATAGTCTCCATGGTCATGGTGTCTCTTCATAGCAATGGAAATCCTAATTAAAACAGTGAGAAAGTGGATTGTTTTGTTTGTTTCATTTGCAGCTAGATGTCTGTTCAAACACTGTTCCCATTTAAGCTTGTCTCTCTTTTATAAATTATTTTTTAAGTTATTTGAAAGTTTTACACAGTTCATATTCATTCTTTCCTCCCAACCTGCTTTTTCATGACCCATCCATTTTTATGGGCATTTAAAAATATTCTTCAAGACTAACTTGTGCTGTTCGGATATTATTGGATGTATGGTATTCAGCTGGAGAGGGATAGACTTATAGACGTATAGACTTATACAAGCCAATCAAGGGATTAAAACACTTCTGGCCATATCACCATTCTAGACTCCAAGTTATATAACAAAGTTTTAGTGATGAAAACAACATAATAGTCACATAAAATCTGACTCATTGATCAGTGGAATAGAATTGAGGACCCATGCATAACCCCACGCTCTACAGCCAACTCAATTGTTTTTTACACACACACACACAGACACACACACACACCACACACGGGCGAAAAGAGTGTGTCTTCCACAAATAATGCTGTTCAAATCATATAGCTACATATAGAAGAATTAAACACTCACAAATTGATCAAGATCTACAACATAAAACCTGATACCTTGATCCTGATAAAGGAGAAAGTAGAGAATATGTTTGAACACACTGGGCACAGAAAGAAACTTCTACAGAGGACTCTAATCAGGGACTATAATCTTAACAAAACTGTCCTTGTCCCGTCAACTAATAATTGCGACTACCTTCATAGTTTAGGGTGAGATTGTGTGCCCTTATTCTCATTACTTCCCAGGATTTGATTTGGCCTGGGTTTGTACAGTTTTTGTAGATGCTGTCACAAGTACTATGAGTTCATATGTACAGCTGCCATGTTATATGTCCTTCTACTGCACCAGGTTCTACACTCTTTTCATTCCTTAACTTCCATAATCGTCCCTGAGTCTTGGGGTATGGTAGGGAAGTGTGTTTGTGTGTGTGTGTGTGTGTGTGTGTGTGTTATAGCTTATAAATGCATTCTTATTTGAACTATAGCCAGTTCTGAGTCACTATTCAATCACCATCTATCACAAAGAGAAGCTTCATGTACAAAGGATGAGAGATGCATTGCATTGATATATGGATATAGGACAAGTCATTAGAAGTCATTTTGACACTGTGTAATTATGTGGATTCAGAAACATAATAATAGTATATTCTTACCTAGGGCCTAGGGCCTGTCTAGCCATAAATTCTTAGCCAAGTAATGTCCCAAGTATGTGTTTCATCTTGTGGAGTGGAACAAAAAGGCATCAGAAAGTGGTTAGTTAGTCCCCTGATGTTTGTGCCAGTTGTACCAATGGGTGTGCCTTGGGAGGCCAGTAATTATGGTATCTCTAGGCATTCATAACTGCCTGATGATTACTTTTCACCTCTGGTAATATGCATAGTAGTTTCCAGCACCATGGAAGTTAGCCAGCTGGGATGAAGTTCCCAGGTTTGTACTCAAGTACAATGCATCTATCCCAGAATCCATTCTGCCTCCTAGATATCTAACCTCTACTTCCTGCCTAACCCATGGATCATTGGCATTTTAAAAGACAGGTGATGCATTCATACAATACACAGGTTATTCTCTCTACAGTTTCCATTTGACCCTTTATACCAGTGAATTTTCTTGCCCCTTCCTGAAAATTCTCTCCTTAATGGTGTCTTGACGTCTACTCTTATTAGAGGCCAGAGTAGGCACTGGAACCCCTCTTCATTATTCCTGTCTTTAATATTACAAATGAAACATATTCATATGAAAAGATTCAAAGGTACAATTCAGATGAGAGAAAATATATGAAGCTTGTCTTTCCAAGTCTGTGTTACATGACTCATAATAATTATTTTCATCTTTTTCATTCTTTTATTTTCAAATATCACAATTTCCTTTTCTTATTAGTATATTCCATACTAAGACATACCATATTTTCATTTTCTAGTCACCAGTTGACAGACATGTAGTCTGTTTTCAATTCCTGGTTATTATGAGTAAAGCATCAGTGAAAATGGAAAAACAAGTGTCTCTAAAGAAAGGTCAGTACCTAAGAGTTTGGTATCTGGATCTTAAGGAATATTTTTGGCTTTGTGAGGCTCCTCCACATTGGTTCCTATAGTGGTTCTTTCACTTTTTATCTCCACCAATACTGGGTAAGTGTTTTCCTTTCTTTGAGACCCACACCAGAATTTGTAATTATTTGGTGTTGCTTTTTTTAAAAAAATGTTATTGAACATAAATATTTGACTAGAGTGAGAATAAATTAAGAAGTTTTAATTTGTATTTCCCTGTTGGTTAAGGATGTCGAATATTATTTGTTTCTTAAATGCTTGTATTCATCTTTTGATAGCTTTATTTTTAGCGTTATTCTCCATTTTTTAAAATTTGGTTGAATTTGATGTTGTTGCTGTTTATTCTTGTTATTTTCAGTGTTGTTGAATTTTTGGATGTTTTGCATACTAACCGATTGTCAAATGGATAGATAGTAAAGATTTTTCCCACATTATGGGCTGCATCTTTACTGGAATGATGGTGTAAAAACAACTTTTGTTTTATGAGGACCCGTGTAGTGATTGTTGGTCTTGATGCCTGTGCTATTTGGAGTCCTCTGAAGAAGTTTCTTTCCTGTGCCAATGTGTTCAAACATTCTCTACTTTCTACATTATCAGAATCAAGGTATCAGGTTTTATGTTGTAGATCTTGATCAATTTGTGAGTGTTTAATTCTTCTATATGTAGCTATATGATTTGAACAGCATCATTTGTGGAAGACATGCTCTTTTCGCCCATGTGTGGTGTGTGTGTGTGTAAAAAACAATTGAGTTGGCTGTAGAGTGTGGGGTTATGCATGGGTCCTCAATTCTATTCCACTGATCAATGAGTCAGATTTTATGTGAATAATATGTTGTTTTCATTACTAAAACTTTATTGTATAACTTGGAGTCTAGAATAGTGATATGTCCAGAAGTGTTTTAATCCCTTGGTTGGCTTGTATTATCCTGAGTGTATTTGTATTTCCATGAGAAAATTAAGATATTTTTCAGTTTCTGTGAAGAATCACATTATAATTTTGATGAAGATTGCATTGAAACTGAAGGTTTCTGTTGGTTGGATGGCCATTTCTCAATATTAGTCCTGCCAGTCTATGAACATGGGAGGCCTCCCAATCTTTGAACATTTTCTTCTATCTCTGTTCTTAATGTTAAAGTTTAAGACTTTCACTATTTTGATAAACTTATTCACTGATAAGTTATGAAGGATAACTTATTTATGGATAAACATAAAGTCATGTAGATATATAATTATTCAGATATATTCATGTGGATAAATATGTTCAAATATATGAATAAATCTAACCAAATATGTATTAATACATAGACAGACAGACAGAATTAGAAATAATATTGCTTTTAAATGCTTTTATTTCCAATCCTTTGAGTCCTTTCTGTGTGTATCTCAATTGTTTTTTAAAACAAGACTTGGTTTTAAAGAATAATGTTTGAATCTTAAATGGATTACTTTTCTAGTTTGTTTTTTTTACAGAGGGCACTTAATTTAAAAGACCTTCTGATTCTTCTCTCTTATTCCTGTCTTTAGAAGATGAATAGCACTATAAATTAGATTTGATGAGGGAATGACTTCTTTATCAGACTTCATTTCTCAAACATGAATTATGAGGATAACATTGCATTATAAATGCATCCTAAAAGTACATATGTAGGAAAGTAAGGAATCATTTAATATTTTCCACTCATTCTGTACTTAAGTAGAAGAATTTTGGTTGAAGCTAAATATTTACAATTTCTCTGATGAAGCCAGGACCTGTCTCCAGGACCTGTGTCTAAAATTTTTCCATATTATTAAAATTGTTTTGTTGCATACTGCCATTGCAATTTAAGGAACTCATTATAGGTAAGGTCACCAAAGAGCTCAAGGATGGGAAGTGCAGCTTTGTCTTGCTGCAGGTAGACTAACCATTCCTGGGCCCATGGATAGAGATTCTTCAGGATACACTCTGTCTATGCTTTTACTTTTGAATTAAATTTCTCTAAAATACTGAACTTATATCTTAAAATGATACCAATGGTCCAGTTTTACAGCCATCACCAAGTATTATAGAATGAGATGCAATTGAAATCAACATGTAACTTTGTGCCACAGATTCTTAGCTTTCCTACAAAGTTGTTTAGAAACTTAAAACTTTGCACAGGAACTCTGTATACTGCAAATTGGGGTTCTATATGAATATTACAAATAAAGTAATGGAATTTATTTTTGAGTTCTAGTAATAATGAATAATATTTTAATTCTGTGTTTTTACATTGGGGCAATCATATCTTCAACTGACAAACTGATGAGTAAATTTGCTTAATGAATGACTTTATTAATTTCAAAGCATGGAAATTATATGCAATCCAAAATGTTCTCTAAAATTAAATGTATGACTTATTTATTCTAGAACTGTGGTACATGAACATTGCTATAGGCTGAATTGTATCCCCAGACATTTTATAGCATATGACAAACCCTCAATGTTCAGGATTTTAGAATATAAACAAATGTGAAAACAAAGTCTTTAAAACCACAATTAATATGGATTATTTTTGTTGTTTAAATTGATTACTTATTTGTGGGAGATGGTCTTAGACTATATTCTCTGCTCACTTAGACCATTCCATATTGCATAGGCCACCCTGATGTTCTGTGATCACTTAGACCATTCTATATTGCTAAGGTCATCCTCAAACTTATGACAATTCTCCTGCCTCAGTATTTTGGATGCTATGGAGAGAAATGTAAGCCTCTATGCCCTGTTAATATGGGATATTTAATGCTGTTTTAATTCTCTCCAGCTGGTGGTCATATAAAAAGAATAAAAAGCATATTTTCTGTGTGCAGAAAGTAGACAAGTCAGAAGAGGAATCAGACTGCTAAACGTCAATGAAAGAGATATCAGAAGAAGTCAGATCTGCTGATATGTGGATCACCCAGCTGCCAGAACAGTGAGGAAATGGACATGTAGGTCAGATAATAACTTTCCAGAATTGTTTCTCTCCTCTCTTCATGTGGAGTACGGGAATTGAACTCAGGACATCATGCTTTGTGGTTCACACCTCTACCTACTGAACCATCTTGCAACTACCACATAAAATACAGAGCTAAAGTACTCTAATAGCATTTTAAAAATACATAAAATACAAAATAAAAAAACAGAAGTATCTAATTAAAACTGGAGAAATATTGTTAAATGAATATACAAGCACAGAACATTCACAGTAAGAAAAAATTGAAGATTCCAAAATAATGCCACTGTTTTACTAAGCATTTAGTATATATTAGTTTAAATTGCTCAAATTGGAGTAAAATGTACAGCAACAGCATAAAAGGAGTATTCTATGACTTACAGTATTGTTTTTTTACCTTCCTTAAACTGTACTTTAAGCCTGTGTCTACCATCTCTATTTTACTGTCCTCAGCAGATGTATCAGGAAAATGATTTCTTGAATGTTAATCTCTTATTCAAGATTTCCATTTTTAAGTAAAAGGAGGAGGCTTTATTATTTGTCTAAATTTGCATATCCAAGAAGTGAGCAATTGTATTCCTAGTCACCAAAGAAGGTGGCCCACAAGTTGAAAACTGTAAGCACTGCACTTTGTATCAGTCAACATCTGAAAGAGAAGACTAAACTTTGATCTAAACCCAACAGATAAATTAGGAGAATGGTCAACTTTTTCTTCAAATCAATAATTACCCAATTGAAGTTTCAAAGGCAGCAACTTAATAGATATCTGTATATTGTGACCTCGTTATTGACACTTTGGATTACCAAAAGGGTGGAGAGGCAATGATGGGTTAATTAATACATTAATAGACCAAGATTATAATAAATATATTTTAAAAAATTCCTTCAGTAAATTGTGGAAGTCTTTTTCCACAACTTTTCAAACTACTGTCTACATCTAGTGGAAAATGTTTTTAAAAATATAAAAGAAATACAGAATGCTCCTAAAGAAAAACTAACATTTCAAAATTAACTGAATGATTAGGGGAGAGTTATTTTATGCTGATGAACTCATAACCCCTTACTGTAATCTCTCTGACCATGCTCAGATCAACTCTGCAAAGAGAAGGAAGAAAGGTTTAAAATAGAGAGTTTATATTCCCATGGAAGAAAAGGAGGTGGGACGTGTAAGACAGAGCAAGAAATGCAGGCAGATGGGAAGTCAATTAATGTTCAGATTCATTGTAGCATGATAAAAAGAGTTAGGATGGAAAGTTTTATTCAGTGTCTGACTCCAGATTGTGAGGAAATCTTCTAGCTGTAACTGCTCTTCAGGTGATTTGTTGCCAGTAATGAGATGATTATATTTAGGCTAGAAGTTCAAGGTAGAATAAATCATCACTCCACAGTTAATCAGCGAGATAATCATTCATGGAAGATTTCACAAGGGGAGGTTGAAAACATATCTCACAGAATATTAAGGAACTATATAGATCGAAAGTTTGATTTACTTTTAAAATAAGTCTGCTGACAATATGGCTCTCACATCTGTAACAGTAAAAGGATACATTTAAGAAAAATTATGTTGCTCCTTCAGCCAACCTCCAAAAACATACTTCCCCGAAGTGAACATTTTTGGGAGAAATAAGTCTGTTATAATGAGACTATACAGATAGACACACCTCTTCATTCTGAAATCTGTATTGCAGGAGAAAGTTCCCCAAATACGACGTGACAGGTCAATGTGGGAAAAATTGGATGGTCACAGTTTCTTCCTGTTTCAAACCATTTAAGTACTTACTTTATCCAAGTTTATCAAATTTTCAAAAAGCACTCCAGTGCTTTGCTTCTTTTCTCCCATGTAACAGTTCTAGTTCCAAGGAGTTTTGCATTCTAACTGCTTACCTGTGGATCTCCCAAAGGCCAAGTACCCCAGGTTTCATCTCAGATTAATGCTATACTGGGCGGGATTGGAAGCTTCAAGAAGCAAAGGGTCTGTGAGCATGGGTTCATAATCCCCACCAAGGAAACATCACCAGTACTCAAAGAGGTAAGGAGTTTCACTCTGCCACACTCTTTCGTCTTGGTCTGCATTGAGAGATTCAAAGATATTGGACAACCAGTCGTAGGCTGAAACCTTTAAGGTGTGGAGCCAAAACTATCAGAGGTATTAATTATATTATGATCTATCAGGTATATTACTAATATACCTGAGATACATTCTATCTCAGGTATTAGTTTAACTGACAAGAAGCTGATGAACAAAAACTCAAATAAGGCTCTTGCTTCCTCATAGTTTGCATTTTGCTAGGAACCCAAGTAAGATTCTCTAAAAGAATAGCAAGTAAGCACTCTTAACTGCTGAGCCACCTTGTCAACTCCCAAAGTGACATTTTAAAAGAAATATGATATTATAACCTAGAGTGTCTTATCTTAGTGAAGTGGAATCTTTCAATATTTATGTATTTCAATATCTCATTACAAGGAAAATTAAACACAAGCTGTGCAAACGAGAATGTCTGAGAAAAGTGCGTTCATGGTATAGATCCTTAGGCAAGGAGGAGTCTTCAGGTATGTATCAGAATTTAAAGGTTGGATGCCAGGGAAGGTGGCATATGCCTTTAATTCCAGCCTTTGCAAGGCAGGAGCAGGTGGATTTCTGTGAATTCAAGGTCAAGCTGGTCTATGTAGAAAGTCTTTGTGTCAAAAAAAAAGGTTGTATATAAATTCAAGATAAAAATCTAATCTACTTATAGAATGGATTTTTCTAAAAATAGCATATTATTCCTATGGAAGTAATCACACTATACATTTATACCTACTTCAGATAAAAGGCAAATACAAACAATATTCTCTTATGTTCTCCCGCATTCAAAAACAAAGGCAAATACAAAAACAGTATTAACCGTAACACAACTACATTCAGTCTCAAAGACCAGATTAGACTCTGAAAATCCACGGCTGGTCTTCTCTCTTGTTTTATCTCATCTGGTGAGGATGTAACACATTTTAAAACATGGATTTTGTTTCTCCAGCTTTATTGTGCTATCTTTGATTTTCAACTGTAACCTCTGAAATAAAATTCTAATGCTGAACTCAAGCAGGTTATATCCCTACCTCTATCTATGAGCTCAGGTAGATCTGATTTCTATACTGATTACATGGTGGTACTGCCCATGATATTCATAGATACTTGATATGGCCCAAACCTCATGTGTGAAGAATAAATGATGTTATTACTTTTAAGCTTAGTTTCTTAAAATCTACTTTTAAAGCTGGTTCTCAAATGCTTCCACCCCCCTCTTCTAGCCCACCATCCAAAGGTAGGGGAGAAAAGAGAGTAAATAGGACAAGAGGATCCAGACTTGTTTAGAAGTAAGTTCATTGGGGCAATTTCAATCTCTGTTGTAAGGATACCAGCAGTTCAGTTCAGTAGTGTCAGGATAACAAACCAAATTAGCAGCAATGGCACCACCAGAAACAACTAGTCCTCTGCTCCCAAATCCACATAAGTAAGCAAGAGTGACTAGGACCAGTGGAAACACCAGTAGAAGTTCTCTGCCATGCCTTTCTCAGTGAAGTGAAGATCAGTGAAGATGAGACCAAGGAAGCATTGCAAAGCTAGCTATGCAAGCACACCACCACTGTCCATTGAACCCTATTTATACATTCTCCAAACATAATATGTCTTCCCATGGGTCTTGCCTCAGCAAAGCATCATGTGAGTCTGTATCACCTCATATATCCAGAAACTTGCACTTTGATTACTTACAATGCAGCAAGCAAGACTAGCATAGGAACATTTTTTTTCTATTATCCCTGGTCTCAATGGCATGTATGTTACACATATAGAAGTATGAATTGGAACTGAGAGTATGGAGCTAGGGGAATCTTTATCATTTATGGCATTCAATACCAATGTATTAGATCTGCTGTAACATATTTCCATTTGTTTATGACAGTCCTGTGTATTGAGCCAGCAGGACTGTAAATCAAGTCAGAGTACAGCATCTGATTGAGCACTGAGTTCATACAGTTATTTTCTTATTGTCCTAGAAAGACTGAAAAAGAGATGACCTATTATACGTCTCTTTTATAAGGATGACAATTTCTTTTTAAAAGGGATCCACCATCATTATCTAGTCAGTTCCACCATCACTGTGGTGATTAGTATCTCAAGATAAGAATTTAGTTATGGCTTATGAGGAAGCAAGACTTCTGTTGTGTTGGCAAAAGATAACATTGCCTCTTAGGGATACCAGATGTGTTTTTGTAAAATCAACAGTAGCTCTGATAAATAACTGAAATAAGATCTTCAAATCATTTGGATGAAACCATCTTGATCTTGTTAGATAAGCTTTTTTATTTTTCTTTGAATTCGGTTTATACGTATTTTTTTTGTAAACTTTTCAATCATATGTTAACATGTAACATTGACATATAATTTTCTTTTTGTAGGGTTTTTGTGTGATTTTGGTACTAGGATAAGAATTCATAAAAAAATTAGACAAGGTTTCTTTAGTTTCTGTTTTATAGAATAATTTGAGGAGTGTTGGTATTAGTTCTTCTGTGAAGGTCTGGGAGAATTCTACATTAGATCCATCTGACCCTGCGCCTTTGTGGGTTAGGAAGCATTTTTGTTACTTCTTCTATTTCACTAGAGGCTATGTGCTTGTTTTAGTTAATTATTTCATCTTGATTTCAATTTGGTAATTCACTATATAAAAAAATCATGGATTCATTTTGAGTTTTCATGTTTGGTAGAGTACTGACCTTTACAGCACATTCTCATGATTCTCTGAATTCCCTCGGTGTCTGTGATAATGTCTCTCCTACCGTCTTAATTTTATTAATTCAGATCATCTCTATATAGTTTTAGGTTAATTTAGCAAAACATTTGTCAATTGTGTTGATTTTCTCAAAGAACCAAATCTTCATTTCATTGACTCTTTATTTGTTATTTTTTTTCTATTTCATCCCCGACTTTCATCGTTTCTTCCCATACATCCTTTTATGGGTATTATTTATTTTTATTGTTTTAGACTGTTTGTGGGTATGTTTACTACACTCCAGGGCAGGGCAGGCAACATACCTAGAAGTGATTGTGGTTTTGATGTTTGTGTGCATATGTGTGCTTTTTGTTTGTTTTCTTTTGCTTTGCGTCTTACTGATTATACTTTTAGTTTGCTTGTTTGTTTTGATTTTTATTTTCGGTTTGTGAGGTTTTTTGTATTTTTCTCTTTTGAGAGAGAAAGAGAGAGAGAGAGAGAGAGAGAGAGAGCACAAAGTTGGGTAGGTAGAGAAGTAAGGAGGCTCTGGAAGGAGTTGGGAGTACAACATATACGGACAACTACATTTCATATAACATGTCTTAATAGAAACTATTTTAAAAGCAGCTTCAATTCTCACAAGGCAAAAGACACAAAAGAGAGAAAGAAGCCGAACGTGGACTATCTTTACTACCTGTCTCTTCAAACATAACAAAACAAAAAAAGAACAATAAGAGAGAGGGCAGTCTTGGTAAACAACAAATGAAAACAGTCAAAGCCCTGCTCTTGTCACTCTAGCCTTGTTGGTCTTATTTCCCTTATTTTCTCATGTTTTTAACTCAATGTCTTTCTCATTTCTACTCACTACTGAGTTATATGTCTGCCTGAAGTATCTAGTCAGTCTTTGATTGCCATTGAAGCCTTTGGGTCTCAGACCCTCTGGAATCTTCTTATAAAGCACCTTATTTAACTTTCTGCACAACATTGCTACTGTACACTCTCCCAGGCTCCCATTCTCTACCTCAGTCATCACTTAATTTTCCCTAAGAAAACTTCCCATAATATAAGATATATGTATGTATAGTTGTTATTTGCCTGGCCTTTTACTAGCCTCTTAGCTACATTCTGAAAGGAATGTCTTGTTTGCTTTTGTGTCTCTTGCACTTGTGTTGAACAACACAACCTCAGACAATGCTTAGTGAAGGAGAATAAACATGGCATAGTAATCCATCTGTGTGTCTAGAAACAGATGAACAAACTTATAAAATTAATCATAGTAAAAAAAAAAAAAACACTCCTTTTGAGTGGAATTGAGAGATAATGAGAAGCAGGAGCTGCTCTCTAAAATAAATCTTTTGGAATGTGGCCTAGGCATTTCAATGACAACACTGTTCCAGCATTAAGTTTGACTTGGTGTACTGCATTTAGCTCAGTGTGATCCATTCAAAGCATTACTAATTTTAAAATAGGAGAAAGTCCAAAATAAATTGGAACTCGAGTGGGCTCTTCATGAGGCCTGAATTTTCTTCTTTCCTGAGTAACACTGATAGACATGAGCTTACTGCTGCTGGTGCCACTGCCTCTCCTTCTCTGCCCCTCCCCCTCTCTCTTCTTCCTCCCTTCCCCTTTTTGGGGGCAACACTCTGATAAATATACCAGGCTGACCTGAAATTAATTTGCTAAGTACCTCAGCCATGTCTTGAACTCAAGAATAATTCTTGTACCTCACTCACCAGAGTGCCAAGATTACAAACATATACCAGGGTGCACGACTCAAAGGTCTAACTGACTCATTTTAGCTTTCATGGTTTCTTCCTACAAACTAAAGAAGAAATTACTAGGGCCTTTATTAGACTTTTCATATTTTTCTGCATATTCCATTTTACTTCTGGTGTATTGTTCAGTACTTCATTCAATAAAAGCATTAGGCAATAAAAGAGGAGATACATAATTCACATGATTTTCTATAAATTCAGTTATTTTATTCATCAATAGAATTAGATATAGTTGCATATAAGCACTTAAATACATTTTGTTCTCATCATTTCTTTTGTATGATCTACCTATTTTATTCCAGATCCTGTGATAGTTGTTGGGGAGAAATAATGAACAAAACTGACATAATTTCAGGTATCTTAGGAACTGGTGTGATATGCCACCAACACCCATGCTGAAGTGAAAAGTTATCCAGAGTTTATCTGTAGTTACATTTGAATTCATGGTCCCTATGATGGTCAATCTTTTTTTCCAGTAATAATATGCCTGAGATATTTAACTTATAAGGGGAAAAGGTTAATTGCTAAGTATATTTTATTCAAGGTTACTTGGGCTCAACCATGTATGAAAACAAAGTATTCCAAGGAAGGAACATACTATAGAGGAGATCAGTTTATCTCATGTCTGGAGGAGGCAAAAAGACAAAAGGGCCTAAGTCTCAATATTTTTATTTTATACTTTCTTGTTCGAATAAAATTAGCATCACAAACTGGGATGACACAAATACCCAAAACATGACTTGTTTGAGTTGGTTACCATAAGTAATTTGAGATTGTTGGATACGAAGTGGTACAACTCTGGACAGCTTCATTTGTCTGAAAGCCACATTACTTACCTTTACAAGCTCTGCTTATCATACTCCTGTTTTATATGGCTCAGAGTCTACACATAAAAATGCAAACTTTCATTAAGACTACTACCAAGTATTAAAGCAGCCGAGATGATGGCAGACACAGACAAGATCACACCCATAAAGAGGTGTCTTGGTGTGCAAATAACTATTGATTCACTGAAGCCAAGTATGTGAAACAGTCAACTAGCAACTTGTAGAAAGTTAAGTACAATGATTTGGTTGTAAAATGGTCCTATGGAGTCATATGTTTAAATACGTGGGCCTAGGTTGTGATAGTATTTTGAGAGACCTTTGAAAGAGCAGACCTAAGTGGATGATTGTAGGGTGGTTCACTGAGGTTTACAATCTGGCTCCAGGTTCGTCCCCATCTCTAAGCTCCCTAACTGTTGCTGTTCTGATATAAACAGCTTTCGCATTGCCCTGTAACCACTGAGCCACTTCTGCCACCACGAGTCACTCCTGACACCATGACACAGTGAGCCAAAGTGAGTTTCTCCTTTCCTTAAGGAGAGGCTTCTCATTGGGTATTTTGTCAAAATGATCAACCTGTAAGTAACTAATTCAGAGCAGTGGGACCAGAAAGTAAGGTCATTACTATGACTACCTGACCATCTTCTTCCTAGAGAAGTTGTAAGCTGTTACGAGAGAGAGAGAGAGAGAGAGAGAGAGAGAGAGAGAGAGAGAGATTAGAGGAACATCCTGGTAAGCATATGTATTGTGTTTAATAAAATGATGGTAGTGGTGCAGTGAAAGGAAGTGCCTCAGTGGGACCTGCCAAGGTATCGCCCTGAACAATAAAGCCATGCCACAGGCCCAGTATAAAAGGATGTTTATTTGGGACCTGGAGGAGGGGCTAGAGTCAGAGAATGTGGGACAGAGAAAGACAGAAAGAGAGAAGAAAGAGGAAGAGGTGAAGAGGTTGGCTGGAAATGCATGGAGAGGGGAGAGCAGATGGGCAGATGGGCAGATGGGGGAGAAGAGAGAGAGAGAGGGAGAGGGAGAGGGAGAGGGAGAGGGAGAGGGAGAGGGAGGAGGGAGAAGGGAGAGGGAG
>NW_021604665.1:11010092-11015448 GCF_004785775.1 Grammomys surdaster | reverse complement strand
GAGGGAGGAGGGAGGAGGGAGGAGGGAGGAGGGAGAGGGAGAGGGAGAGGGAGAGGGAGAGGGAGAGGGGGAGGGAGAGGGAGAGGGAGAGGGAGAGGGAGAGAGGGAGAGCGCCAGGCTACTACCTGGCTGTTGGGTAGAGCCTAGAGAAAATACTAACATTGTAGAAGGCCAGAATGCTAACTGAAATACATTATAGGGAAGTTCTGGGTTACAAACTTTTTGAAAAGAATGTAGACTTTATTGGATATAGGACAGAGGCCATCCTATATTCTCAACAAGAATCTAACTGCATTCTCCCTATGTGCTGAGTACAAGTAAATTTGAAAGTAATGGTCTAACTTGTTTGGTGGAGGAAATTTTGAGGTACTCAGTTCATGGTGTGGAAATTGCTCACTATCCTTAGCTATGCTACATCAAGGGTAAGTCCCATGAGGAACAGAGAGAAAGAGAAAAGTACAAGTTGATGAAAAATAAGTAGATGGAAAAGCTTAAAGTTGTGGAAAAGGAAGCTTCAGACAAGCCATCTACAGTTGTCAAAGAAATGATCACAATTAAAGAGAAACCTATGCACTTTGCACTGGCATAATCACACAGGTATTTTCAGGACAAGACCTCACTCAGTGATAGCTCCTGCTCACAAAAATAAAAATGTATTTGAAGAGGGAACTGAACTTAGAATGAACCTAAGGGAGTTCCCTGCATGAATACAACTACAGAGAAAGTTCTTTCCAAGATTTAGCTGCCAAGAAACACAGAAGCCATTTTTAAGTGTTGTAGAAAGGGTTCAGATTGTATTTTGAGCTGGCAGCAGACTTTGGAGCATCCTTTTCCTACTGCTCTATTTGCAATGCAAATTCAAAGAGGAGGCTGGTCAGGGAGACTCTCAGGATAGTTCCAGAAAGGAAGTGTGGTAGAGTTTGATTTCCTGCAATGAAATTCTGAGATCTCAAGGTAGAAACTGTAAAGGTGTGAAGGCTAAATCTGAGTTGGAATAGGAATCCCAGGACATTGAACGTGTCAGGAATGAGACATCAGCCAAAAAAAACCTATATAGGTAAGCATGGAATGGAGCTAACCTAAAGAACCAGACAGGCCCCAGGCAGCAGAATCAGAAGGGCTGGGCTAACCAAGTCCATTGGAGCCCAAAAGATGCCTCCATACGCCTATCTATGTACGGTACATGCATGTAGCTTCAGAGATTAATGTTTATTTTGCTGTGTTTTTGCTTTGGCCTGATCTTTTCTTGCAATGTTTACTCTGTTCGGTTATACACTGGAAGCATGTGATTTGTGCTTTGTTTACATCTCACATTTAAGAAATCGCCTTGAGTCTAAGAAGAGACTGAACTATTGAATCATGTTAGAGTTACATGGATATGGGGATGTTTAAAGTAAGCGTGAAGCATCTGACATTAAGAAATACTCAGAAGCCTGCGGTTTCAGAAATAAGAAGCTAAAGTTTGAGTGTGAAGTGTCACCCTGAGGCTAATGTATAAAAACACTTGGTCTGAGGTCAGTGGTGTAGTTTTGGAAGTTGTAGGAACTTTGAAAACTGAGGTCTACTTCAAGAAGGTATGAAACTGAGGGTAGAGGTTTATAAATCACTCCAGTTTCACCTCTCTCTTTTGGCTTCCTAACTGAAGAGTGACATAACCAGCTTGCTCCCTTTTCTGCTGCCACAGGGATGAGCTTTCATTAATGTTATACCTTTCCTGCCTTGATGCAGCCTATCTCCTGAAGCTGTGAGCCACAAGGAACTTGTCCTTCGCTAAAATGTTTTCTTGTCAGGTATGTATTCACGGTGATGAGAAAGGATACAAACACACACAGTAACTCTGAATAGCATCCAAAGGATTAGTTTTAATATAATCTCTTTGTGAAGATGCCCCAATGACATGAGTTTTCCCCAGGAATCCACCTCCTATAAGGTTCACCACCTACAGAGTCCACCACCTCTCTTGAGTGACTAAGCCTTTGGTAAACAGGTCTTCAAGGATATTCAGAGTCACATTTTAGCGCTATCATTTTAGCCTCATCTTTCCTAGATAATACACAATTTTTAGGAGATGTAGATCAAGATTGACATTTAATTTACCACCAGATAAATCAAAATTATGAAATATCTATTTCTTATGACTTAATAATTAGAACAAACCTTATCACCCAAAGAAGTTGAAAATGACATAGGCAGTTTCGTCTGATTCAATAATTAAATTATTTCTTTAAGTAAAGTAATGTTGTATTCATTTGTACTTCTTGTTGAACTTAAAAAACCTAGAGAAATATCTGTATCCTTCACTTCAGGTTGTTTAAAAGACTTGTAAAATATCTCCCATATTATATGATAATTAAACAAGCATTCTTCTGCTGATATGGTATAACGGCTCTGTACAAAGAGAATTAGGGAACATTTGAGAATGAGGATGCTATCACTTAGGAATTAAGTATGAGATGGGTTAGGTGTCACTGTTTATGGTGTGAACCATGATTATTAAGAGCAAAGAACACTTACTTGTATCTGTACATTCACTTAACTTTCTAATTGAGATTAATAAGGCTTTTAATTTACTCAGAGATGAAATCAGTGGCTTGTAGAAATAATCTCAGGATAGACAAGATTACATTTATTATCAATCAGGGGCATCTTCTTAGTAAGTTCACATGTAATAAAGACTTTATTTTCAAACCCAAACTATGAAAAAATATGTTTATTAGAACCATAGTATGTGCTTTTCAACTTTCTTTCAGTTTTACTTTCTCAAGGTCATAGCAAAAGACTAACAGCATAAAGACTACAAAAACCAGGATATCATAGTAAATATCTACTTTAATCCATGGGTGTCCCACAGTACATACCTGTGGATCAAATGGCACTACCTGAATCTATACATATGTGACCCCAAAGTGCAGGAAGTACATATGGTTCAGACATGTAATACTTGTTTCTCAGAAAATTGCTTCTGTCTACCAGGTGAGCATGTGAATCAAAAGGAGCTTCTCCTCTCAGAGAACAGTAACAGATGGATTCTGTTGCAAAGTTTCTGTAAGGCAAAGGACACTGTCAATAGGACAAAAGGGCAACCAACAGATTGGGAAAAGGTCTTTACAAATGCCACATCCCATAGAGGGTTAATATCCAATATATACAAAGAACTCAAGAAATTAGACTCCAGACAATCAAATAACCCTATTAAAAATGGGGTACAGAGCTAAACAAAGAATTCTCAACTGAGGAAACAAGAATGGCCAAGAAGCACCTAAAGAAATGTTCAACATCCTTATTCATCAGGGAAACGCAAATCAAAACGACCCTGAGATTCCACCTCATACAAAAAAATGTGATACATTTACACAATGGAGTAAAAACAATGAATTTGAGAAATTCTTAGGTAAATGGATGGAACTAGAAAATATCATCCTGAGTGAATTCCCATTTTTATATTGTATTTCAACTGAAAAAAGGATGGAAATTCATGAAAAATATAATGGCAAGATTAAAGATGAGGAAAAATTAATTTAAGAACTTTATGGAACAAGTAAATGAATAGATAATACTCCACACAGATACCATTGGAAGAAAGGGCTTATTGCTTCTCCCTAAAGACAAAACGTATTAGAGGGATCAAGAAGTGTAATGTTGAATTCACTAAAAACAAAGTTATGTTAAAAGAACAATTATGTAACATAGTTCACTGACTAATTGAAATCAATAGTTGGTTAGGTTTGTCCTAACCACACAGAAAAATATCTTCTACTAGTATTTTATAAACATTTTGTATTTAATTATTGTGCATGAGCTGTTACTAAGTGGATATGAAGAAATAGACAATGTAAAGGCTTTCAGCCAGATTTTCTCACACTTGAACTAGGATGGTCTTCTAAAGAGATTTTAAAAACATTGGGTTGGTTTAGAGCTAGAGTAGTGGCTGAGCAGTTAAGTGCTCTTATAAGGCTGCCCTTCTATAGTTTTGAGGTCTGAGTCCTAGCACCTACTATGTGGCTCAAGACTGTCTGTAAGCTACAGTTCCAGCAGATCCAATGCCCTCTTCTGGCTTTCTCAGGCACCAGCTATGCACATGCTTTTCTTACAAACATGTTGGGAAAACAGCCATAATAAAATAAAATAAAATAAAATAAAATAAAATAAAATAAAATAAAATACAATAAAATGGCAATGGGTCTATGGAAACAGTATAAATTGTGAAAAATAGAAGAGAAATATGAGAAATACAGGCCAGATTACATGAAGTCATTGCACTGCATTAAGTTATTGAAATGCATCCAATAGGCCTCTCGAGCTATGTCTCTTCCTTCACCCTGTTTAGAAGATCTGCATTTACTATGGCCAAATAATTTTATTTCCTTGTCTATTCTATAGTATTTAAATGAATAAAAACAAGGTGTTAAAATGTAGTTCTGTTTATACTCATACTTCATATTATTGTTACATTATTTTTGCTATGTGAGAAGAATGAAGAAATGAGAAATGATAAGAATTGATCCTTTATCTTATAGGTCTTTTCCATGGAGGAGAATTTTTCTGGATTTGATTCACCATTTAAGGATTTATACTATACATATCAAAGGATGTTAAACTAGCTTTTTAGGCACGGGTGGAATGGATGCAGTTCTCAGAGCAACAGACATGGTCAGGGGAAGCTGGAATCTGAACAAGTTACACATTGAAAGGAAAACTAAAGATGTAAGAATAACGATCAATACAGGTGCCATTGTTTTCAGAGAGAACACAAGGATCTGTCAGACATTTGGAAGTAGAACTTCTGGACTGGGAACATTGTCTTGGATTAGAAAATAACAGGCTTATGTTGTGCTAAGGGCTCCTTGGACAGCTGTATTGTCAGATATTTATTCTTCCCAGGGTAGATTCTAAAGAGCAGTGTGGGAAATGGATAATTTGATCACTGTCAACAATGTACACACTGTCAACAAATTTGTCACTCTCAATGGTGTTCTACATTCTACCTACAATAGTCACATATGTTTATGTGCAAAGATTTGGAAGTAACCTCTGTTAGAACATGACAAACTTCTGGGTAATATTTTATTCTAAGTGATAATTTTATTTGGGCACAATTGTTTGCTTATTATTAAAAGGGGAACTAAAAATAGAGACTGCTGCACTCTTCTATTAAATTGAAAGTATCACGGAAGTTAGATTTATGTTATGTTTTGAAGCTACTTGAAGCAATTTCAGATTGGCTTTGGCATCATGTGGAAACTTTAAGTGAAAGTGTATACCAGTATGTACTGCCATTACCATTCTCTATTATACATTGTGCGGGGATCTCTCTCTCTCTCTCTCTCTCTCTCTCTCTCTCTCTCTCTCTCTCTCT
>NW_021604665.1:10992122-11010082 GCF_004785775.1 Grammomys surdaster | reverse complement strand
TCTCTCTCTCTCTCTCTCTCTCTCTCTCTCTCTCTCTCTCTCTCTCTGTGTGTGTGTGTGTGTGTGTGTTATGCACACATACCTTTTACCTTTTCTTTGCATGTGTATGGAGATCAGAGGACACCTTGCAGGAGTCAGCTCCTCTGTAATGTCTGTAATGTATACTTTGAAAATTAAAGTCAGGTCATCAGGATTGGTCACAGGCAACTTTCCCCACAAGTGCTGACAACTTAAGTTTATTTGTTTATTCATTATTTAATTTTTCATATAATTTATTTTGATCATATTGTTTCACCTCCTCCCTCAAATCCTCCTAGATTTTCCCAATGTCGTTACCTTCCCAACTCCATGCTGTTGCCCTCTCTTTCTCTTTCTCTTGTTGAAGAAAAAGACATAAGCAAAAATGAAAGTCTAAACAGATTGGTACTGCAGAACATAAACATATCTTTTTTGGAAGGCAAAACATTACACGTTTCTGGATTTCTTGATTCAGATACTTAGTTCTTCCTTTTCTTGATGGTTTGAGTTCTCAGCAATAGGTTTTACATTAAATATATCCTAAAATTCACTCGTGAAGCAGATATGAATCCAATTTTTCACAGCTCTTTGATTCATAAATGATGAATTTCTGTAGTTTTAATTTAATGCTTCCTCATTCAAATGTCTTCATATATTGCTTATTAAGGAGAGTTACAAAAAACATACTGTGCAAGTAGCTGCAAACTGAATGACTTTTATGAGTCCAGCATTCTTCCAATCTAGAGCTTTTTCTGTTTCCCAAATCACTTCCGTCTCCACAGTTGATGAAATATTTTCTTTGTATTTCCCCCAGCAGAGGGTGCAAAATATTAAACCTTGGAAGCACCACAGAAATGGGTAAACTTGAAAACCCTGAGAAATGAAGGCAAAAATATAATCAAGGCATTGGACTTGATCATGAAGAAGGGAAATGACATGGCGATGTAGCTCTGAGAGATGGGCATGGTTGTCAGAAATCATGAGAAGCTTCCATAGGGAAATGTGCAAAATGAAATCACTATTACTTAAAATGTACTCATGAAATCACTATTACTTAAAATGTACTCATGAAATCACTATTACTTAAAAATAATTAATTAATAATAAAAATCAAATAGAATTATTTATTAACTAGAAATAGTTAAATAATAACTAATTAATGTAAGTAAATACCTTGCACAAAGTTTTCACAACATTTCAGTATACACAAATAAAAAATTTGTATTTAAATGCAGGAAAGAGACAACTGGCATTAATTCAGGCAATATTCAAATATGATTCAGTATAAAACCCCCTATAGCTATTTTTGATACAAAGCACAGGCATCCTAGATATATAATAGGTAAGTTGAAGTCTCCTGATATGGTTGGTTGAAATAGTTACAATTCACTCCTGCCTATAGCTACGCTTTCTTCCTGGAGACTTTTCTGTTTTCTTCACAGAACCAATGTATATTCTTACCAATACCCTTGAGTTTAGTCTTCAGCACTTTGCTTTTCTCTTTCTGTCTTTTGTTTTCTTCCTCCCTACCTACAGCTAGATGCTAATATCATGACAGAAGCACAAGCTTCAGATCTGTTTATGTAGGAAGATTTACTCCTTGGGACCTCTGCCATTACAGTGAGATAAAACTATCCTGAGTAATTGCTGTATCATCAGCCAGATTCTCAGAAACAACACAAGTAGTGTAGACCAAGCCAAATTCAACAAGGAGCAATGCCCAGTCAGAACCACACTTGAAGCTTTGCTCTCTAACTAAACACAGCTATATCAACTCAACCACGAGTATATGAGTATGAATAAATGACTTTTTTAAAGCCAGAGATTCAAGGAATATTTTTATGAATTAATATTAAATTTATAGTTTAAAAATACAATGTAAAGCCCCACCCCTCGGTACTATTCATTCATTCATCAGATCAATCTGCAATTGAATATAATTAGTTAATTTATAATTATTATTATTATTATTATTATTATTATTAATCTTTCATTGATTTAACACAAAAAAATAAATCTTGGCCCCAAACCTATGATCAAAGCAGTTAGGATACAAAGTGAATAACACAATAGTTCTGGCATTTGGAAGGACATCTGAAATAAGATACATAAACTAGTAACTGCCTCTGCTGTGGACAGCTCCATCTGACTGAGAGTTATTGAGTGTTGGTGAGAACTCTTTCTCAGCCATTCACTTCTGTGCAAGTTCATGGGAGTCAAAGTGAAATGTGAATTTCATCACCTACCTTAGTTTAAGATATGAAGATACACAATTGAGAAGGCTGAATTCTTTTTTATTGAAATCAAATTAAAAATTTGGCACAGTTTCCAACACAACTTAAAAAGGAAAAGTTCATGTCAGTTCAACAAGAATGAATTATCTACCTCCTCATAACTCAGATGCCTGACCTGAGATTTTACTAAATCCAATAATCAGTGACTCCAGCTATGCCTTCTTAGTGACTCTTACAGTATCAGAAGGTTTAAACAAGTATATAATAAAAATATTCTACACATGTGATTGTACAAACCATACATGAACTCCAGGAGTTTATCAAGGATGACAAAGCATGAACAGCAACTTGAATTGAAAGCCAGATGGAGTAAGTCTTTCTGAGGAGGCCAGAACCTGTTAGAGAAGTAGGAGGAGGCATTCTGACAGGTTTAAAAATGAAAAAGATGGGGCTGGAGAGGCAGCTTAACAGTTAATAGTACCTGCTATTCTTTCCCAGGGCAGAGATCTGGCCCAAGCACTGGCTTATGGTCCCTCACCACCACCTGAAACCCCAGCTTCTCATGATCTCAAACCTATGGCCTTTGCAGATGCTTAGCTACAGATGTGGCCATGAACACCTATAAACACACAGATAAGTAAATATAAAACCAATCTTGTAAAAAGAGAGAAGGGTGAAGTTCAACATATTTAGGGAGGCAGAACAAGCTAAGAGTAGAGGGTGTTTAAGAGTTCAACTTTAGTTATGGTGCATTTTTAGCATTATTTCTTACCAAATTAATGGGAATGACATAATTCAGAAAAGCAGCGGCTCTTTGAAAAAGTTTAAAAGTGAGGCAATTGTATTAAAATACTAATTTATAATATTTCATGGATGCTTGACATAGTCCTCTAATCCTTCCTGCCTCAGGTGTCCTTGACAGGAAAAACAAAAACAATAAAACAAAAAACATAAAAGGGGGGATGGTGTGGGACTGGGCCTCATTTGTATTGGAAATGAAACAGGAAATAATTTAAAAAGCATTAAACCTAAAGTCCTCCTCAACACTGGCAGTACTGAATGCAGTGCCGACAAGTTCTGCTCATGGAGATTATAGCACTAAAGAAAACCTCAGCTTCAGTAGAATCAACTATTGTTCATCTGGGACTCTGTCAGTTGTATGTGACAGGCTTCAATATCAATCCTCATCCCCAACTATAGGAACAGAGAAGAGGACCAAGGTCTCCTGGATTCATGGGAGGTAGCAGGAAAATGTACTGAAGCACTACAGAAACATATTCCCTGCTGATTGTCCTAAACAAAACCACAAAAAATGGATTCCCAAAGTGTCTGTGATATGTTCACTTCTCAAGGTTCTTGTGCATCTTTGTGTGTAGTTACCAGTTGACATCAGCAGGCTCCTACCCCCTACTTAAAACATACAATCAAGAGCAATGACTATACCATCCTGTGTTTGGCTTTCCATTTAACAACTCATATCTTTTGGGAGCATCATTGCTCATGCATGTGGGATACTTCTGTTCAAATTCATATTTGAATGAATATTTTCAATGTATATTTTAAATCATGCTAAGCAGTGGGGTTTCTTAAGACTCCTTCATCTACCCTTACCTTTTGGTAACCATCCCCTAACCCTTCTTTTTCCTCACTCTATCTTCATCCTCTTCCTAATTGCTGTGATCTATTATGAGCTAATGCCATAGATACATGACATGAAGTGCTAAAGACTCTCCCAGGGTGGGTTTATCTGACATTCTGTACTTCCCTGGTAATACTGATCCTATCTATCCTCAGACCAACATTTGAGGAGCACAGATCTTAAAGAAATGGAGGAATGACAAATCTTATTTATCTCATTCTCCTCTATATCATACTCATAGGAAACAGACATGGGATTGAATCCAAGGATTCTTCTGAGGTGAGTATTTATTATTACATCCTTATTTCTTTTAGAAGATTTACAAATTAACAGAACTTTCTGCCTTTAAAACGGGTCCTTATATAACCCTGTGTTGGAGGGCGAACATACATCACATGGAGACTCTTACTTGACCACTACACTCTTGTGAAGGTCTGAAGAGCTTAATTAAAACAGGAGGCCCCAGGGGTTAGAAGCACTAGGTTATCATCTGTACTTTGGGATGTTCAATATGTCATTCAACTTATATTGAGTATATGATGAAGCCTTTCAGAGAGGCTAAAATCAGTGAAACACTGGGACAAATTTAAGTCTTCCCATAAGAGAAGTCATGTCTCCACTGAATCCTGCCATCTCAGGAAGGGACTGTCTTAGTTAGGATTACTATTGCTGTGTTGAAGTACCATGACCAAAATCAACTTTCATTCACAGTTCTATATAATAGTTCATTATTAAAAGCAGTGAGGACAGAAACTCATGCAAGGCAGGAACATGGAAGCACGAGCTATTATGGAGGCCATAGAGGGATGCTTCTTACTAGCTTGATCCCCATTGCTTACACAGCCTTCTTTCTTATGGAACCCAAGAACACCAGCCCAGGGATGAAACAGCCTACACTGGGCTTCCCTTTCCCCTTTAGATCACTACCTAAGAAAATGCCTTACAGCTGGATATCATGGAGACATTTTCTCAATTGAAGATCCCTCCTCCTCGCTGATGACTATAGTTTGTGAGAAGTTGACATAATACTAACCAGCACAGGGAGTAAGCATCCTCATATTAGAATCAAAAGTCATGGTTTCCACTCATGCCCAGAATCTTCCCCATCACACCTGTGCTACCTCCAATCAGGGATGATTTGTAAACAGATTTGCTTGGTTTTTTTTTGTTGTTGTTTGTTTGTTTTGTTTGTTTGTTTTTCTTGTTTTGTTTTTGTTGTTGTTGTTTTGTCTATTAATTTTCTCCCTTGGTGTATAGAGGAAGAAAAGAAAAAGAAAAAAATTGTATGCTGTAGCTTCTGATAGAAGCAGATTCAGGGCCTTTAGGACGTTTCCTGTGGATATGACAATCCACATAATTTTCATGTGCAGTTAACTCCATGACTTATTTAAGTCAGGGAATACTGACACAAGACTATTGTTAGTCACAGCATCATCTCTCTTTACCAGCAGAGAATGGTTCAAGTATAGGAATAATCTAGGATAGACTGATGGTAACCTTGGGCATATTTTATTCAAACGTCTGTTGGAACTATTGAGGGGTGGTCTCTGTCAGATAGAATAAAGGCTTAGAGAATGTAAGTCTGGAAGAGCTAGGAGTTACCAGTAGAAAGCAGGTAACAGATACTGAATTCAGTACAAAGGAAGAAGAGAGGTTTCATGCATTGATGAGAGGATTTGAGGCTCTGAATCCAGAGTGTCTGAAATTAATGTCAACTCTGGGTTTTACATTTCTATGACAAATAGGTTTTTCTTTGTGTTTGGGTATCTATTATTTGATATCAATGGCTCAGTAACCTTGAGTACTAATGAGAAGAACCAGAGTGTAGAGTTGGATTTGTACTTAATTCAGAATGTAGTTGCAAGTTTCTTGAACTGAAGATGTGGAGTGGAGTATAAGAGAAGTGACAGGCTGTGAAATTAATTTGTTATAAGTCAATTGCAGTTTACTTTAAAAAAAATAAAAGGGGAAGACAGAGTGGCATATGAGTGGATAATAAGAAAGTTAAATGGGCAAATAAAAGAATTTTCTCTGGACATAAATTGGATATTGATTAAAATACATAGATGTCTTCTGATTCATTTTTTATAGCTTGGTTATGCTGATAGGTGAAGAATGTGCAGGAGGGAAATATGCCACTTAACTAGATGTATACGGTTTGTAGTACATAGCTATGAAATAAGTTTTAATTGTATAGAGGACCAATCCCATTTAACTCTGATTTGGAAAGACAGCAGTGCTTACCAAATATCTAATCTACCAAACATTGCAACAGATGCAGGGGGTGGAGGCTTGCACAATTCTATTTAGAAAGCAGTTAAGAGAGAAATAAGGGAAATGAGACAGTTTTCCTCTGCTCCTGGTTTTAATGTCTGGAATACTTCTGATATATTGAAGTTCATATGCCGCTACACTCTTAATAGTTCAAGTTCAAATATTTTATTCTCAAATCGAAGGTAGTCTGACCAAATGGTTTTCAAGTTTCTCACAAGCCACTAACCATTTGCAAACATCATCCACTCCTTCCCCAAAGGTCTCCTCAGTAAACAGATATGCTTTCATAAATGTTCGTATCTTCCAGCTGACATTTCAGTACACAGTTTTCCAGTATAAAGAAAAAAATCATAATCTAGGAAAATCAGGTCTTTGCAAGATATTTACATTTAAATCTGCATTTAATTGGATGCAAGGGATAACTGATACATGCAATATAATAGAAACATCTCTAGGTCGAAACACACACTCTCTTTCTATCCCTTAGCCTTTGCTTTATAGACCATCAATTTGCTTTCAGAAGTGGGTTCTGTTTTTGCCTTGATGGATCTCAGTCACTGATGAGAGTTCCTATGACTATTCATTACTTGCTACAGCTAAACCTCTGGTGAGGTGTGAATATTTATGAAGACTGTTCCTGGTTTTGATTGGCTCTGATCCTGGTAGCCTTATGAAGAATGAGGTTTACAGGAGATGTGTGCACTTGGGAAGAAGGGCAGCATACCAAATATGGGGTAGAGTTGAAGTGTTTTCAACAAAAGGAGCACCTGGGAGTACTAAAAATTGGAAAAGCTTGCATAACCCCTAGGCTGCATTCTTGTAACGTATGCCAGTTTTGAGATTCTGCCATTCCTTGCTCAAAGTTAATGATCTAAATTTTAATGCAAGAACCCTGGTTTTTAAAATTAAGAGTCTAGAGGAAAGTAGATCAACATGGAAAAAGAGATAGATTTATATTCTCAAAGGTCCATTCCAAGTATCAAAGTAAGTCTAAGAAACTGATCACTTATAAAATGTGTGGTATAAAAATATTCTTCAAGAAATATACAACAAAACAAATAATGATACTAATTAAAAGATAAGTAAATCAGATACATGTTGAATATCTGTGTAGTTATACTTTTATCAATTATATAACAATTGTCTGCAACTTATTAGATAAACAGTACATATGGGTGAATTTTTTGACAGCGTCTGGTACATATTCTATGTAACTACCAACAGAAAATTTATAACACTATTCAAAGAAAGAACTCAGGGCAATGAAAATGCAACTATACACTTAGCTGGCATATATGTGCCTACTTCATATAAGGAAAGATTGATCTTTATTAAATACAAATTTAGATAGAATGCCTAAAAGGTAAATCAAAACAGTTTTTAAAACAAATTCAAAGCCCCTATTAGCTTGAATTTCTTCAGCGTTTAGTCATTCCACCTTTTTCGTTCCTTTCATTAGAACCAACTTTAAATATAACTTCTGAACGCAAGGGGAAATACAACATTACATTTGAAACTGTGATTATATGAGGGAATTGTCCAAGGGCTTCAAGGCCTGCCCAGTTCCACAGAGATGTGAGTTCATAAAAGCCCGAATCTTGTTTGAAAGCTATGCTGCCACTGCCATAAGATGATTTCTACGTGTGTCTTTGAACTTATGTCTTATCAGTGAAATCCAACTGGTCTATGAGTGTGTGCTTCAATGGTGATTACATGCGCACACAATCATTGTGTCTGGCATTCCTTGCAAGTAATTTTCTCAAAGGCCTCTGGCCAGAGATTTCGGTGCATTGGTGCTATATATGAGATTGTGCCAAATGCTGGCTGGTTAAACCTGACAAATATCCCAGACAGGAAAGAGGAGAATGGTATTCCAAGAAATGCTAAATAACTGGGAAGCATTATTTTTTATCCCTTTTTATCCTTTATTCCTTCACCACCAATTTGAAAATTACAACATAGAAGGACTTCATCATATCCAGGAGCACATAGCTATTTTCCATTGTTTCCTCTTCAGTAAGACAAAGAAAAGAGGAAGGGTGGATGAGAGAGAGAGAGAGAGAGAGAGAGAGAGAGAGAGAGAGAGGTGTGTGTGTGTGTGTAAAGATTACATATCTGAGTTAGCTCAGTCCACCATTCCTATTCCTTATCAACAGAACAAAATTTACACACACATAGAAAGTTTAAAAAAATAAATTGCTCAATTTACACTGACTTTGTATGTCAAAAAGGTGCACGAGAAAATGTATGGAAGTAATAATTATTTTTAACTGTTCCTAGAAAGACCAAAGTGAAAAAAAAACACATACACAATTCAAGTGACCATTAAAGAGATCATTGAAAGGAAAAGGCCTGCATATTCATTCTCTTGTCTAGCATACTAAACTGTTTTGATTGACAGTTTCATGTATTTATATAATGAACTTTAGTCATGTTCATCAACCCCATTTTCATCCTCCATCCCCTCTCTCCTTCATGACTTGATTTTCTCAACACGTTTCCCACCTGTATTTATGCTTTCTGTCTTTTTCTGTGTCCCACACTGAGTTTAGTAAGAGTCACTTGTTCTAGCGTGAGTGGGAGGTTAATGACCAAGAGCAATTTCTCTTCGGCTACACCACTCAAGAAAATGCCACCGTTTGGGAGAAAGCACATGGCAGGGTCCCAGGACCTTGCAGCGGTGACCTGCAGGGGGGCGGCGGAATTCCGGAGGCTTTCCTCGCTGGCGGGTCCCACAAACAAGAGAAAGTCCAATGTTCCAAAGGCTGGAAGCTTTGTCGGTGGCAGGCCCCAATAACCCGAAAAGATCTGGAGTTCCAAGAAGTTTATCGTTCCTGGCGCGGTAGTTGGATATGTATGTGCGCCTCCCAGTTAAGCCAGGGGAGAGCGGGTTTAAACAGGGGAGGAGGAAGAGGGACTGTGAAAAGGAATAACTTAACTGAGCTACAGCCCCTGGTCTTTAGGTAACTCATGAATATGGAAATTTCTCAAGGCTGAAGCCTGCTAGTCATGCCTTATCTAGCCAAACGTGACTGCAAGGTGCAGATTAATGGGGATGTGACCTCCTGTAGAAGCCTGGATTCTGGGGGGCGTGGCCAAACACCTGCCGTTTCTCCAATGGGAGTTGAGGGTCAAAGGCTCATGTCCACCCAAGAATGAAGACATCCTTCCACAGCCTGACACCACTGGTCTCTCTGGGAGGGATGAGGAGTCATGGACTCCTCCCCTTTTCATGTTGCAATGCTACGACTCACATTCTTGTGCAGGCCTTGTGCAAACAACCACAGCTTCAGTAAGCTTACAAGTGCGGCACTAGGTTATGACCTGGGACACAGTCTCACAAAGAAATGTCTTTTCTGACTTAGCATTCCTGATTTTCACTTTGCACAAGACACCTTAAACTCTATAGTCAGTAGTTAGCTATGTCTGCAGTACATTGGCTTTCGATGGGGGGGTGGGGGGCAAACTTTCATTTCAGTTATTTAATGAGTATTATCCCCCTCCTCACTTTTCTTATGTGTATTTTCCTGCTTCTGGATCCTGAGAATTTTAAAGCTAGAAATAGACCCCAAATAAATTTGTCTAGAGATCATAGTAAGAAGATCCTATTAGTGACTAGTGGTTATTTTGGGGAGCTAGCAGTCTGTCAGAAAGCGTATATGTTTACATGCATATGGATCTGCTTTTAAGTTTTCCTCACATCCATCACATACTTCATTCACTGGAGTCATTTCCATGGTCCCTCCTGTAAGCATCAGTTCTGTTGACCGGAAGCAGCGCTACTATAACAGCACTTTACTACTAAGTTGTTTGTTCATAAGCAAGCCATACTTACACATAGTACCCTGGTGATGGAGATGGTTTTTATAATAGTTTGAGGGTTCCTGAGTGAATAGAGTTCCTTATTCTCATATTTAAAAAATGGCCTGCAGTTTAGGGCTATTTTAAAGTTACTGAAGAATTTAAAGAAGGAGACTGTTTTATGTCAAACTATATCCAGGACCCATAATTTAGGACAAAGTATTCAAGAAAAACAGCAACTTCTGGACTATGGAGGTGTCACAGGGACTAACAACACTTGTTTTTCAAGCACGAGTAACTGAGTTAGAATTCTCAGTTCTCGTATAAAAAACACATGCCTCTTACTTTCATGGTGGTGGTAGTAGTGGTGGTGGTGGTGGTGGTGGTGTGTGTGTGTGTGTGTCTGTATGTCTGTCTGTCTGTTGGTCATCTTCCTTTGTGTGTGTCTGTAGTGTGTGTGTCCAGAAGAGGAAGATAGCTGTCTGCTTGTGTAACTTCAGGTTAAATGAGACTCTGTTTCAAAGAAATAAGTTGGTGAGTGATAACACAGGATATTTGATTACTTCCTCTGGCTTGTTCATGAGAGCAGACTGACACACATGTGTGTGCATACATATCACAGAGGAATGACCAGGGAGGGAGGGAGGAGGGGAAGGAAGAAGGGAGGGAGGGAGAGAAGGAGGAAGGGAGTGGAGAAGGCAGAGAGGCATAGGGAGGGAGAGAGTTAGTCCAATTTTTAGTTCTCTGCTTTAAAAAATTATTCGGTTGTACCTATTGTATCCTGAACTACTTGAGTGAAGTGACCCACACTCTATTTTGTAGGCATGATTGGAACTGTGAGTAAACAAAGGCTTGATGCAGCACACAATGAAATCTAACTCCTGAAACAATGATTGGGGAAAATGTGGCATCAAAGTAGGTATTTTGAATTTCGCATCTTAATGAGAGTGTTGAGGCATGAAAACAGGGTAACAGGGCTAAATAATTTATTTTGGCATAGTCAGTGAAAATAGCTATTAATTTGGAACCACTCACCAGTTCAACTAGATGGGGAAATGAGAATGAAGCAGGGGTTGAGTGAGGAGAGTTTTACTTACTACAGTTGAGTCTCATCGTTGGATTAACTAGGAAGTGCGGAGTTCATTTTTTGTGCCTGCCATAGCTACTTATCGTAAACACAGCTGCCTGAAACAACAGTGATTTATCCTGTCAGTTAAGAAGCTCGAGGTTCCAGAATCAAGGGATCATCAGCAGGGTTAACTGCTCAGGGGAAGAAACCATCCCGTGCTTCTCTCCTAAATTCTGGTAGATTCCAGGACCCCTTTCAGGATCTTAGCCCGTAGGTGCCCAGTGTCAACAGCCTTCACTCAACCTCCACGGTCACATATCTTCTCTGTCTCTGCACATTCTCTTTCTCTTTAACTCTCTGTTCAATGCCTCTCACCTTATGAGACTGCCAGTAATTCGACTTGGATCTACTGTAATCTAATATGATCAATTACAGCTTAACTTAATAAGGTATGGGTGGAAAGATCTTGTTTCCAATTAAAGTCGCATTCAAAGGCATGTGGGGCTAAGATTTTAACACATATTTTGTAGTAGAAACAATTTAGCCATCCCACAAAAGGTTTTTTGTATTGTTTCGGTTTTTTGTTTTTTGTGCAAGTACACACATGGGCTCTCTATCTGGAATAAAAAGGAAGGGTGTTCATGCCTCAGCATAGCCATGAGATGCTAAAGTTAGCAATGTGAGTTGAAGCCAATGGATCTATGGAACGGTTTCCTTGTACCACTGGTGATTTGAATGTGTAGTAAAATCTAAATCCAGGTAAAGATTCTAGTTAGTTGTCTTTCAAAAAGGTAATTTAGCATACAAAATGTCTGTTCCATTGAGGAAAAATTTGTCTCCTTTCATCATTTTGACCAAAATGAAAAGAAAAAATGTCAAAAGCCAGTGGTCTAAATGTATTGCATATATTCAAAAAGAATTTTTGAAATCCAGCTAAGCCTTGTGAATGCTTTGAATAAGGATGTGAGAACCATTATTGTCATATTGTTGACCAACTTCAGGAGGAAGCAAATGCTTATTTTACCTCAGTAAATAAAATTAGGTATATATAGTATTTGCGCTCAAAAGTTATTTGCAAATAGTGGACATAGATTTTATTTATTTCTAACAGGTGTCCAAAATGAGAACTGTGTACCGTTATGTGGAGCAGAGGAAGCCTTGAGTTATTTATTGTTGACATGAGCACAACCATGTCAAGAACCCCAATGCCTCAGACCCAGGAGAGTGGCAAACCCTTACCCAGGTGAGAGTCAGAGGAATAACAGAATCTTCTTCTGGTCTTAATGACAATATTGACAGTACATGTAGAAACTATCAGTTATAGCTTCCTTCCCCAGGGGACTTTAACCTGAGATTTCTTCCATTCAGAGATCTCCTACCCAGAATTGCTAAACTTGTCTCTGGTTCAGATGTATATCATAAACCCTCCTCAACAATTCAGATGGATAAAATAAAGACTGAGATTTTCAGATGCCATTGGTGCCCTCCATCAGACTAAGAACTAACCTTCAGATCCCAGCTTTTCTGTTTGTTTCTCTGCATATTCTGTTTCATTCTCTAGTAGCTCCAGTTAAGTAAATCCCTGAAGCCTTGCAGAAGGCTGCACACAGCAGTGACAGAATTGATTCCTTCAAATGTTCTATAATCCTGGCTACTAATCTTAAGACTATCTTAAGTTTTTACAGAAAAGTCATTTCAATCGTAGTAAACTGGCAAATTAGAAGGCATCTTTTTGTTTCCTTTTAAGAGTTAAAAAGAAAAATAACTCATATGCTACAAATCCTTACTAATATCAAAGACATTCTACTTCAGGATACTGGGACCATGAAGAAATAAATTAACTCTACAGAAACTCAGTCTCTTTATTTTTTCTTTGTTTTCCTATTGCAGGGTATTTTACTTTGAGTTTGATTGAGTCACTGCTGAGGACTGAATGTCTATGTCCTAAACATATATGTTGAATGACTGCCCACTGATATGATGACATTAGGTAGTGTTACTTGCTATGGGGATTCCTATAACACCCACCAAATAAACTGAAAGCTTAGTCACCAACCAGATGTCACTGAGAAATGGAGTTACTTTTAAGATCTGATGCCTACTGGAAGTTTTAGATCATTATGGACATGACCTTGAAAGGGATCATGGAATCCTGTACTTTCTTTAACTTTCTTCTGTGTCTTACCCACAAACTGAGTTACTTGCTTCAACTACATGTGTTGAGACATGCTTCACCAGGCTGGAAAGCAGTGGAACCACACAGTCATTCCTAGACCCTAACCCCACACACTGTGAAACAAGATTGAACCTTTTCTGTGTAAGTTGACTATCACAACCATCTGTTACAGTCCTGGGATGCTGACTCACGCAGGAAGTATCCTCACTAATTAGTGCCTTTTGAATAAGGAACCACAGAGGTTGCTCTCTTAGTTTCTGTTTCCTGACCCACAAAGATACAACAAGAAACCAATGGCTATAAACACAAAATGAGGCATTGACAAGACTCCATCTTCCTTCCTCCTCTAATGTGCTCTATTCATCATCCAGCTACACCCTCAGCCACGTGATTTGGATTCTGTATATTCTTCAAAGATACTTTAAAGCTTAAAGCTAATATTAGCTGTCCTTTTGTAAAGATCTAGTGTTTCATTTTTCTTTCTTTCTTAAAATACCCAGAGAACTTTCTTTTACCTTTAATTTTAGATAAAAAGCCCTTTGCCTCAACATATTAAATAAGATATATTTAGCTGCATAAAAATTTTAAAGTTATACATAGAAGAGAAGCCAAATCTAAAAAAGCCAGACATTTGGTATCATCAAAGAATTATCATCACAATAACAATGTGAGCAAATTAAGATAAAACATATGGAAGCAATGTTTTTTTTTTCAATATACTAAAATTAGAAAAGAAACTTTATATTTAATGGGAGAATGTCAGTTTTGGTTTGAACAGTCTAGGTAGATGGATAAATGAGTACTTACTGAATACCACAACCACATCCTTTTAATTATATTTTATTCTCTGACAAGTTCATACTCTCTACAATGTATTGTGATTGTATATACCCCTCTCATAGTCTCTCTTATCCCACTCACTCTGAACCTCCTTTTATTTCCAGATTTATTTCCTATTTTTTCTCACTTGTGAGTAGAAATCCCCATGGCTTTAATTAGAGTTCCTTACATAAGCATGAGTGAGGGTTATCTAGTGGAGCAAATATTGGAGAAAATAACTACACTATTGGAGAAAATAACTTTCTCTCCTTAAGCAATTATTAACCACCAATACTTCCTGAGAAATGGGTGGGTCCTCCTGAATGCCTCTCCTGAGCCCCTCTACTATCCATGATAGAGAGTTGAAGGGCTCATTCTCATGCAAGCAGGCAAACACAGCTGGTGTGAGCAGTGGCCATGCTGTGTCCAGCATACCCAGTTTACAATGCTCTTCCCCAGCCTCTGGCCCTTACAGTGTTTCCTACCCCTTGTCTGTGATGCTCCTAGAGCTTTTCAGGTGGAAGTAGACATAGCAGTACATCTAAGGAAACACTCAATAGTTAGTCTCAGCTCTTTTACCAGGGCTGGGTTAATCACATCTCACTACAGAAAACAGCTTCTCTGACCAAGGCTAATCAGTGGATAGCAACATAAATATTTAAAAGACAGTTTGAAAACACATGGATGACAAAATCCCCTTAAACTTGGGGTGATATACACACAAATGAGGAACCCTAGCATCAAGGCAAGAATGACAGCTTGTATGTACCATCTTGGAAGTGTGAGTTTCTAGATAAATGAGTTCACTTTTTGTATCTTAGCATATTCATCTTCAGAAGGCTTACCAGAGTAGTTACAGTCTGAAGTGGCAGTGAGGATGCTCAACTGCCCCCATAAACAGTTTGTACAACACCAGGCACATTGGAAGCTTGCACTGAACGTTTACTGAAAACCCATTATGTGTATGCACAGTTTGCTTGGAACTCTGTATTGAGCAGTAAACAGAGCCTTTGGGAAGCTTTCAATCCAGCAAAGGAAATGTATGAATAACACAATAAAGTCCCGAAACAGTGATCTGCAGGATAGCATCAGGAGAAACACAAAGAGGCAAAACTTCAGCAGATACCTTCAGAATAAAGTAAAGGAGTCAGTGTCTGAGTTTTCATTATTACATTAGTGTCCAAAATAAGTTCCAAAGTAGGGCCTGGTAGAGTATGTTATCTACACCCACACACACCCACCCACCCACACACACACACACACACACACACTCCAGAATCCCCCCTCCCTCTCTTTTTACCAGAAATACAGAGGACTTGCTCCAATAAAGATAACCAGTGGGTCATGAAGACATTTAATGCAAAACTAGGTGGTCAAGTTGTGATTATTGTTCTTGTAATAACTGGACTTCCTTACTCCAACTTAGATGCTTTATAATTCATTGTCTGGCTTGAACAAACAAACAAAAATTAACACTCCCCTCAGAGACACTCAAGCCAGCATTGTAGACAGTATGAACATTCCCCAGGGAGACATCCAAACAGAATCTAGAACATTGGATAGGGAGGCCCCTGGGTCTTGTCTTTGCAACCCAGGAAAAACTCCATGCCACTTTCAAAGGAACAGATGTGTTAGTCAGTAGCTGGCTGTGTTCCAGTTTGTCCTCTTGCCTACAAATTTCAGTCTCTGGGTTCTGTAGATATTTTTCTTCATTTCCTTTTGTTAAACAGCAAACAAGGAAACAAACAAGTGGTGTGTGCTATCAGTGTCATGAAGTAGTTTCTATCTTTCCACACAGATGGCACATCTTAACAATGGAAAGATGATCTCAGAGCTAAAGAGCCTTGATATAAAAGGTACTGTAGGAAAAAGGAAGTTATTATTCTTAGTTATAATGCCCTAAAAAAGAGAGGATTTGCCATCTAAATGGCTGCTGAAACTTAACTGCAGAATTGCTTATAATGCTACAATCAGTCGAGGCCAAATTCAATAAAAACTCCATCCGGCATTCACACTGAGAAGATCCACATGTGCCTTTAATTTTTTTTTTTAATTTCCTGGGCTTCCGTCCCAGAAATTGAATGGAAATTTTATTTAAACCTGCTCTTGTGTATCAACTTTTGGTAAATATCAGGTTTTCAGTTGACTCATATTATGCTTTACATTCTAAGCAAAGAGAAAATTTGAAACGAGGAGCATGTCTCTACATGCATAGATTTATATACCTTTTACCCATGCTGATGGGGAGCTGGGGTTCATGCTTAATGTTTGCCATGGGTCATGCAAAATTTAGGATGCCCCTGCCTCCTTCTGCTGCAACCATAACATTCAAAAGTCCATCAAACCCCCTTGCCAGTACGCATCGGCTTTCAACCACACAGGCAACATGAATTGAGATGGGAAGAAACTAATGATGTGAAGAGGCCTAGACATGGTTAGCCTTGGTCTAATTTAAAGGAGCTTCTCTGCTGCCTGTCTCACTGCTGTTTTAGTGCCTTGGGCCAGCCCCTTCCCCACTGCCTTGTGTCTTTTATTCCCATTAGATAGGACATATAGGTGTGTTAGAAGCAAAATGCATTATGGAGCTGCATTAAAAGAGGAGGCACGTCTGTGATGGATGTGAGCATGACAGTAATTGTACCTCCTAGTTGCAAGGCATGAGCATAATTTGCATGTAAAGTTTTTCTCTGATCCTTCCAGAACACACCAGTCCTGCCCAATAAAACATTTTGTCACACTCAGGGGGTTTGCCAACATGTTCTCAGATTGCAAGCAAAGAGATTATTTACAGTAACCAATAACAACTGCTCCAACCGTAAACCTCCCATCCTCACCTGATTTAATGTTTTTCGTTTGCTAAGTAGAGAGACCCTAAGGAGACCAAATTCACTCCAACTTAATTCTCACGGGAGAAAGAACATTAGTTTTATTTATAGCATCGTCTCTATCTTTGCTTCCCCCACTTCTTTCAAACATATATAGCTCCACATTATTGTTGTTGTTGTTACTATTATTATTATTATTATTTTAAATTTAGCCATTACTCTTAGGGAGATGAGCAGCTTTCTGATGGTAAGAGAAATAGCAAAACTAGCCATCACTTGGGGAGTTTTGGGAGTGTATGCCAGAGGCTGCTGTCTGTTGCTAGGGTGAAAGAGCTGAATGACTGAAGCACTTTAGGGACAGGGCTGACTCACGTGCACCCACAGTGAAGCCCTTTGTTTTTGCTTATGTAGGGGTGGGGACCAGTAAGCCAGTGGGAGCAATGTCTTGCACCACTAGTGACAAAATAGGTTAGAACCTCTTTTAAAGCCCCTCAAACCTTTCTAGAAGTTCAAATTTCTTTCTGAATTTCGGGAAACTGATGGGAGAAAGTGGAGAAGACTGAAAATCTACTTCCCGCTCCCCAAATGGAATTCCCCTTTCACTTTTGGGTTGCCAAAGGAGCTCTCCTGAATGTACCTTGTTTCCTTCTGTCTGCAGTAGCAGCCACAGAACAGAAAGAAAGCAAAAGCAGGAGATATGAGTCAGAGCTGCAAACGCTGCAGTCTAATTTAACTACAATGACTATATATTTTTTTTAATATAAAGGGAAGACAACCTGATGATAAAGTAAAAAAAAAAAATGAACAGGATTTATAAAATAGTCTCACTCATAGAGATAATCCCTAAGCAGTATACTAGATCCTGAACATCTCAGCATTGTGAATATATGCAACGTGTGTGTGTGTGTCCAAAAAGTATCTGCCTAGTACAATTTAGTGTTGAACTCACTAGTCGTGATCTTCAATCCCTATCTCACACCCCCATGTGGAACACAACTTTATCTTATGGAACTTATTGATGCCAGTGATACTAAATGTCTCTGCCCTGTATCTCCCCCCTCTCTCTCTCTCTCTCTCTCTCTCTCTCTCTCTCTCTCTCTCTCTC
>NW_021604665.1:10806225-10992112 GCF_004785775.1 Grammomys surdaster | reverse complement strand
CTCTCTCTCTCTCTCTCTCTCTCTCTCTCTCTCTCTCTCTCTCTCTCTCTCTCCCTCTCTCTCTCCATATATATATATATATATAAAATTTCCACTCTTTTCATTGGTCATTTCTCGAATGAATGACAGCCATATGATCCAATTGTTTTCACTGACAAAAAAGCAAAGTTGTACTATTTGAGCAGGTTTTTGATTGAGCTGGGGTTGAGATCAAAGGCTTGGGATTTCAGCAAGTTTATGTTCTCATCCAGATCATCTACTCCAATTCTATCTCTGTGTGCTTATAGAAATAAAAGTGACCAGACCGATTTAATGGGTTCCTTGTAAAAACTAAATTGGGGTTAGTTTCATAACCGACTCATTGAAATCTTAGCAAATTAATTTCTTTCTAGCACAGTCACGAAACAAGAATAAAGTTAGGGTTAGTCTGGGGATTGCATGTGTTGAGTTCTTGTAAACACCACAGTCCACTACCTGGAGTGTTGTCTGTCTGTGACTCCTTCCTTCCTCCCATCAATTTATCCATCCATTATGTATCTATAACGTACCCTTAATAATTACGTTTTAACGATAAAAGTGGCGATTTTGCGCACCTGTGTGTGTTCAGCTGCAAGAGACTTGGAATCTCTGCCCTTAAGGTGCTACCTAGACGCCAGCTGAGAGGCAGGAGGCCACCCAGTGGTGACTTGCAGACCGCCAACCATCCAGCTCCGCCTGGTCCCTTCGGTGGCTGGACAGACGCAAGCCGGCAAAGGCAGCTCGGGCTCAGGCAGGGACCGGTGGCAACGGGGCGCGGAGGCTCAGGGGTGGGTGGTGGTGAGAGCAGCGTGAGGCGCAGGACCCCGTTGGCTGCGCCGCCGCGCTCCCCGCCCCTTTCTCCCACCCTCTGTCCCCCTCCTTCTCTCCCTCCCTTCAGTGCTCGCGCGGGAGCAGGAGCTCCAGCCTGAGCGGCAGAGGCGCAAGCAGCGCACTTTCGGCGCCTGCAGCAGCCACAGCAGCCTGGCGCGCGGTGGCGCCGGCGGCTGGCCGGCGGGTGGGCGGGCGGGCGCCGCGGGTCCGGCGGGGAACTGCGTGGAGTCTTGCAGAACAGCGCGGACGGGGGCGCTGCGGCGAAGGCGGCGGCTCGCACGAGCGCGCACGGCAGCCCCCCGGGCTAGCCAGCGGCGGCGGCGGGCCGGGCCGGCGGGGCGGGCGCCTTGCAAGCTGGTGCAGCTAGGTAGGTCGAGGTTGTCCGCTTGCTCAGGACTACAGTCTTGGCTCTGGGACGAATCACCTGCCTGGGAAACTTTACCCACTAGCTTTAAGGGTCCTCGGCCGCGAAAGTTTGTTTGCTTGGGAGATAGATGCACCTGATGGGTCTAGAGTAAAAGGTGCTTCTGGGCCCGGTTTGCTAGGGGACGTGATTTCCCCACTCTGGGGCTAGGATTGATACGGGGATGGGACGCCTTCTCTGGCCGAGAAGCTGAAAAAAAAAAAATCAAACTAATTTTCCTCTTATGAGAAGCCAGTTTGGCTAGTGAAAGTTGAAAGGTGTTAAAAAAAAAAAAAAGTTGGGAGCCCTCGGGAGGGAGAGAATCCCAGGGCATGGATTCAGGTTAAGAACAAGATGTCTTTTCAGTCTGAAGCTGTAGTCCTGACTTACAGATCTGAGCAAGCCAGGCTGTAGAATATGTCTATTAGCACCTAAATTTTCTCAGCTGCGTTTTCTTTCCGCTCAGAAATGGATAGCCTTAAATGAAATCCCTTGGAGGTTTGTTCTGATAGACTGTAGTTCTCCTGCCTTGACTTAAGAGCTGGCAGGGATCTGGCTAACCTTATGTTCTCAGGAGCCTTGTAATGCTCACACAGAATATCTGAAGCAGAAAACCGGGAAGTGCCAACCCGGGCACCTGGGTCAGAGTATTGGCACTTTGTAGATGGATTGTTCCTTACTTCCGATTGCATGAAATGCAAGGCTTCTGGGCTCTGCTTGTGCAGAGCTCCGCTGCTCCACAAGGGCTCACCAATCCTTAGGTCCTACCCAGGATTGCGCTCCCTTATTGATTTACAAGAAGGTGCGCTCAATGGGATGACTTAAACAAAAACAACTGTGCCTTATCTGGTGAGGACAGCAAACCTCCGTTCAGAAGGGGATGGAAATAGACAGCCCTCGGAAGGAAAAGGGTAGGCAGTTTCCTAACCCCAACCGAATATGTCCAGAAGCCGAGCTACAGAAAGAATCGGCGTGCGAAGGTGGCCAGAAACCCCAGCTCGTATGGGGAGTAGGTCAACCCCCAAATAATTTTAGAATGATTAAGCAAGAATAGCTAAACACACATGCACAGTACAGGAGGATGTGTGTTGTGATTTCTGTCTACCCCCACATAGATGAATATTACACTAGGTGAGAAAAACATTCTGTCTGATCTGTAAATAGATTAAAACTGGGAATTAATAAGAACACCGAGTCAGAGTCCATCAAAGATTGAAAGGACGGGTAATTGCCTTTCAAAGAGCTATTATAATCTCACTAGCAAGTCAGACTTGTTACTTAGTTTTTGCAGCAGTGGCTGTGTTTGCTAGCTCTAACCTGACTTTGACTGCATCCTGGTGGGTGGTTTTAACCCTTTGTGTTGTGATTCCTGTCAGGAGGGAAGAAGGCTGCAGGTTAACATCCACATGACTGAGTGTAGCCTTTGTAGAGTGCCTGATATTTGCATGTCACCATGAATGTTCTTGTGTACGTTCATAAAAGATATCTGATGGGAAATGTAGAGATGTTTCTATGAACATGCTCAGTAGAGTTAGGATCTCTGAGTGCTTGCTTGACCTAGGTTGAGAAGCAATAACACGTGGTTTTTTTAAGAGGGTCACTACTCACTAGCAAATTGCTGAACACTTTTGCCAGCTAATGGTGAAGTTGCATGCAAGCCAGTGTTTCTGTGTAAAGGTGGGTAGCAGGGACATAGAAGAGATAATTGATTTGCAGGCTAATAGATTCAGACAGTGGCCGTCTCTGACAATAGCACTCCAGTTTCTCCTGACTGTCTGGATGTCACAACTGTCTGCGTGAGATGTGAAGGCTTTCCGTCCAGTTCTCCAGAAAGATTCTAACTTTTAAATATCCTTCAGAACACAAGTGGTCAGCCCAAGTGTTTCTTAAAATAGCAACAAAATATTTAATAGGAGCAAAGTGCCAAGTAATTTGAAGTAGAGCAAAGATTAGCTGCAGACAATAAGCTGTAGCCTTTGAGTTGCTGATTTATCTTCAGTCTTTTCTGTCACATTTCATGTACGCCTAGTTATTACAAACTAATAGCCTCTTCACACTGCTAGCAAAATATGCATCTTTCCCATTTATAAGTGTCCAGTCCCCTCTCACTCATTCAGTACACATCTGCTAGTTCTGTGTTTACTACATAATTTAAGTGTCCAACTTGAAGTTCTCATTAACTTCTAATACATTTGCCACTGAAACAATGTATAGTTATAATTGGCCCATTCAGACAGCCAGATCTGTATATCACTGTATTGTGGCAGAGCCACAGAACAGAGACGCTCTGACTGGCTTCAAATTTTCTGGTTTCTCACCATTCAGTGTTCACAGCAGCAAAAGTAGGTTACTTGTATGCACTAGGATAGGGAGAGGACATAAGGACTCTCTGTTGCTATGCTTATTTCTTTGAGATTTCTGTTTTGGTCAGCTCCATAAATTTATAGGTAAGCTATTTGATCTTTGCTTTGTAGTTTTTTTATTGAAAGTGAACATACCTAAGGAACTTTAATATACACTATGTGTATACACATGATGTGTGTGTGTGTAGTAGAGTGGTTAGCCTTGATGGATGATTTCTCTATTTAACCTTGGTAATCATGCCTTAGATAGCATCAATTTTGAAAAGGTATAGGAATATGGACTACCAGAGAGTTTAGGGATCTCTTTGAAACTATGTGTTAATGAGTTCTAGAAGGAGCAGTGGTCCTAAGTGGCTTATGTTTACAATGTCCTTCCACCCCAGCTCCTGTGTTTCTTTACTCACTGGGAACATATCTTGGAAAATTTGTTTCTGAAGAAATGCACTCCGGGGCTGAAGCTTAGTATGCCAAGTTTCAATCCATAGTACGTTTTTATTTTCCTCCTTTTATGTACATGTTATAAACAAGAAATAAGGGTTGGTAATAGAAGTACTGGCAGAACTTTATAGCATTTCAAACAGCTCTGCTACTCGGAATGTAAATGTTTGTAGAATCTTTACTGTGCAAGAAGCTGCCTTGCAAAGAGTCGGGGGGGGGGCTCAACTGATTTATTAAGTAGGATAAGATAATTCACAGGTATGCATATTCCTCATTGCAGACATATTGGCATTTGGAGAAATAGATTATATCTGTTACAGCAATTCCACTGCATTCTCTCAGGTGCTATTAAGGCAGATTGTAAATTTTGTAAAACAGGAGAACAAGTTTCTCTCATTTATTTTCTAAGTCACTTCACTTTGATTATCTTTCATCTGTTAAGACATGAGATCCTTGCAACCAACCTACTTTACATTACTGATAAATGAGCTCGGTGATGTGTTATTTTAATAGGGTAAAGATTTCCAAGGACTTTACATCAGATATTTCTGCCTGGAGAAACTGGAGCATCAGTGTGCTTCAAGTCTTTTGATTTGGACTCTGAACTGTTCCCCTCATTTGCCTACTTTCATCTACCTCCACCTAAATTGTCCTGCTCCAGATCACCAACTTCTTCCCCGGGGAAGTTCTTCATGTTCTCTGTCTCTTTTCAAACTTGGTCCTCCATATCATTCTACCCAACTGGGACATACATACATACATACATACATACATACATACATACATTCATACATACATACATTCATACTTATATTAAATTAGTACTCTTTTATATATAATGTTTAAATGCTTTCTGATTGCACTCCACATAAAATAAAATCTAAGCATCATCTACAGAGCTAAGTAGGATTTAAACACTTACATCATGCTTTAGGAGCAAGGGCTCCTGAGTGAGTTGGAGTTGCTCACTTTTCTTCACTGTTTTCCCAGCTTTGGAATGGTTGTGAAGTGCTCATTCTTAACAAGTGTATACTTAGACACAGACCAGCCCTCAGTTCACAGTTTCGACTCTACAGACTCACAGAGGACTCTTATGTTATGTATCTAATGCATGTTAGGAATCCTCTCTAGACTCTATATGTTCATTTTCCCCATAGCCTTTCTCATCAAATGGAACTGTCCATTTCACTGCCTGATTCCCAGTGAGCATTTTGTAAGTCAGCATTGTTTCTGTTCTATGTAGTTCCTTTTGCAGTATGTGACTCACATTGGTGCTAGACAAACCCATCAGCACTGAGATTTTGGGAGAGTGAGTTTGCATCATATGCTTGTAGCATCCCTGTGACCAAAGGTCTTTACCAGGTAGTTCACATTCAGCAGAATTCTGCCGTTGATCTTTGTAATGTTCTTCCTGTCTCACTGGTACCATTTCTTAGGTCTCTGAGATATCTGCTCCTTCAAATGCATCATGTGTAAGTAGAGTTTATTTTCAGTTTGGCTTTGGTGAGTCCTTGTCTCCTTGTCTCTCGTCAGTATCATCTAACCAGGTGTCCCCAATTTTCTGTGGAACTGTCTGCTTCCTTTGTTCTTGTAGCTGTCAATACAATGGAAACATACCACTCTGTATACCTGTGTTACTTTGTGTTAGGCCAAGATCTAAACACTTCTACCTTCGTACCTGAAACCAAAAATAAACCTGGTTAAGAAGTAATCTCCACACTTTGTCTTGCTCCTAGAAGCTGTCTGATCCTAGAAGCTGTATTAAGCCATGAATTCAAGTATTTGGGTCACTGGATACCTCCCTGCTGAGATGAAAAAGAAAAATGCTATTGAAACAGCCTATCATCTATGACTTCTTTATGCTAATTTTACCCTGCACATAGCCTTCTGGCTGTCAGGGGACTTCTTAAACTTTTCTTAGAACTGAAGTCCTTCCCTGTTCCTTTTGTGTGTCTAAATGCATAGGACTCTAAAACCATGTAGGATGTCCAGCCTGTTGCACTCATCTTCCATTTGAATTCAGGTTAGCCTGACCTCCGCAGGGAAGCCTTTACTTCTAGCCATTTGGCAGGTGATGCTGACCCATTTGGTCCCTAGTTGACTCGCTCCCCCATAAAACCACTGAGACTTCTGCATTCAGTCATTCTTAAAAAGCACTTAGTTTTAAGGAGGATGGACTATAACTTAGTATTGTAAAATTGTTTAATATCGGCCTTTTCTAATATTCTGGAGCAATACATCCTTATTAAAAACTTGTTAAATATCAATGTAATTAAAATTTACCCTCTTTTATTGAATTTGATGTAGTTATATGGGGGCTGCTTAAAGTCATTTAGGTGTAAACTTGTAAGACTATTTTACTTATGAGGTTTTTGAGTGATAAGTCATAAGTTGATAGCAAGTGATATGATTAGAATTTAGAAAATCCCCAGGCAGTTTGGTGGTGGTGGTGGTGGCATAGATCTTTAATCCCAGCATTCAGGAGGCAGAGACAGGTGGATCTTTGAGTCTCTGAGTTCCAGGACAGCCTGGTCTATGAAGTGAGTTCCAGGACAGCCAGAGATATACAGAAAAACCCTGTCTCAAAAAAAAAAAAAAAGAAAAGAAAAAAGAAAAAGAAAGAAAAGAAAATCCTGTGATAAATATAATTTTTTAAAAGTAAGAATGAGTTAAATGATCTATGTCCTGGATGTTGGTCTTCCTATAATAATAATCTGATTTTAGTGGATTGAAGGAATTCCGGAGTCTCAGAATTCATTTTATTTTCATAAAATATGAACATCTGCAATGAACAAGTAAATGACTGAATCACAACAAATCAAAAGCGTGTCTTGCTAAACAGTAAACAGATATTTAGAAATGAGGAGAGGCTTTGTGGATATCATTCTGTCGGCAGTCATATGTTCATCGGGAACCCCACATCCTGTAGAAATGTTACCGTTCTCTTGTTGTCTACTCCTGCATGTTTGCGTGTGCAGGAACATGTGTGTACATGTACACGAGAGGCCAGAAATCAGTGTCCGATGTCTTTCTCAATTGCTTCCCTTACAGGCAACTTCAACATCAAAGACATTTTTTGACAGATGTTGTCTCACTGAACCTGGATCTCACAGATTAGAATAGTCCTGCTGGTCAGCAGGCTCCCAGGATTCTCCTGTCTTTGCCTAACACAGTGCTGGGTTTATGGATACGTGTCTTTCTGGCTGGCTTTCATGTCTCTGCTGAGTATCTTAACACTTTGCCCACTGCACTGTTTCTACAGCTCTTGTTGTCTCCCTGTAGAAGCTAACAGAGATTTTTGCCCTGCTGAGCTAACAGAGATTTTTCAGTCCCTATAAGACCTTCTGAAGCATCTCAGAGATGAGGCTCCTTAATCTGTATTTTGGCTAAAAAATATTAAATAATTATAAGAGGAAAGTAGCATATATCAAAATATGAGTTGTATCTGTTTCTCACTCAGCTTCCTCACATGGTTGCTGTTAACCAGAATATAGGTACTATTCAGTTTTCACCATTTTAAAAACCTGGGCTCACAAGAGTATGAGGAGCGTTCTGTGTCCTGTATGGATTCTCGTATCTAAGATCTTGATTTAAAGAACAAATATCTCAAGAGATAGCATTTTCATGTTAGCAATCACTGTTATATATTTTTACAAATGTCTTCTCGGTTTCGAGTAATCTATTTCCATATATCTTTTCTGTAGAAATATTTCTGGTTCTTAAATTTCATGAATTCTCTCACCTAAGCTGCTGAATGTAAGAGTAACCGTGGAGATGAAAACTGTAAGAATTTTATCAAACTAGACATGACATTTGGGTGGTTCTCTGGGGATCATCGGAGAGAGAATCGGGGTTGATTTCCCAAAATGCATTTGCAGAACTCTACAGGTAACCAACATTTGTTTATACGATCAGATCTGGGTAAGTTTTTTCACACCGCCGAAGCTGAAGTCAAACTGAATCTTCCTCTGCATGTTCTTACAGAAACAGTCTAATTTTCTCTCTTACATGGAAACAGGCACGCTCTAAAATAACTTAGCACATTGCAGAAGATGGTAATGACACTTTTCAGGCAATTAAAATCAACCGGGACAATATAGCTAGTGATCTGATCTGATGTATGTTACTCACTTGACCTGGCCCCATCCCTGCATGTAAAGCAGCAGAGAGTGGCTGATTACGAGGCATCAGCCCTAATTCTGGTGAGTATTCGAGAGCTGTAGAATACAGATAAGGCATATTTGTTCCAGAGTGGGGTGTGCCTGACAACACTTCCTTTCCTTTTCCCTACTTACCCTCTCCACCTATAGAAACACTTACAAACACTTACATTGGTATGTATTAGACAGCTTAAGTCATTTTTCTCTGCTCCTCTCCATGAATTCTTGCTAGGGTTCCTTTTTCTTTTAAGTGCAGCTAAGTGAAAGCTTGGTGTATAGCTGTATGGTTTTGAAATTTGAACACCAAAGATTCTCTATCTTATTCCATGAAATAAAAATGTTCTCTTGTGCCATGTAAAGATAATCATATTCGTATTTAGTATCAATTTATTAGTCTCTTGTACTGGTATTTTACCAGCGTTTTCTTCTCAGTCATTTTGAGAGTGTTTAGTGGCATTATTGGTTTTGAAAATAGCAGAACCCTCGATGTATGAGGTTTTTTTTTTTTTGAGGGGTGTCATGAAATATGACACACATATGGTGTGAAGATGCTCACAAGTAGAGAGCATATTTTCATCTGATGAAAGTTTTTCGAATACAAGACTTGGCTCCTTTTAATTGAACAGCACCAAGACTGTTGCCATGAGATCCATGAATAATATCTTTTGTTGTTTTTGTAGAAATTACACTTGAGGTCTGTTTCCTGAGTCTTGACTTTCTATTCTTCAAATGTTATAACACAATAGTTTTCTTGTTATTTTTCTTTCTACCCAGTGTTGATCTTCAGATGCCTGCCAGTCCACTCCACACACATACTTATGCATATACATGGGTACACAAAAAATTCACAAGCAAGATATAAGAATGAATCAGTGTTAACTCCAAATCATAATATTTCTAAGGCAAGATATACCGATGTTTTAAACTGTCCAGACAGAAGAGATTCAAGTTGAATAATTAGGTCACATATTGGATCATTTCAGGATTCAAACAACCCCATGATATTTAAAGCGAGTCAATTTCTATTTCTAGTTATTTTTCCTCCCCTCCAGCTAACTCTGCCCATCCTTTCCATTTTTAGCTTTTCTTTCTTTAGGGTCAAATTTTAAATCATACCTTCTGTACTGACCCCTAAAAGATTAGTTCTTTGAATTGTCTCCTATTGAACATATTGCCTGTGTTTGTTTGTACAGCCCTTATGGTACAGAAGAATGGGAGGACAATTTTTAATTTCCATCTTCGGGGAAGCATGTGTTCACTAAACAATGAAACACAGCAGCTTGGTGGCAGAGTGCCTATAAGGATAGGACAGGCATAATATCCTCTGCTCTTTGTATGATACAGTGCCCCTTTCTCCCTGCCCAAGTGGCCCCTTGGGAAATCCTCACTTTCAGGTCCTAAGAGACTAGGTTGATATCTACAGTAGTGTCCTGCTGTGAGTCACCTTGTAAGTAGCCTTGATAGTCCTTTTGTAGTCTGCCAACAGAGAGTAAATAGTCAGAATCTGATAGAGTGTGGCCTCATACCTCAGCTGAGCTGTCAGGTGACCATGCAGCCTCAATTAGGGTGCAGCCAGTGATCAGAGTGCTTCACTGAGCACAGTTTGCATTGAGAATCATCAGAAAATGTGTTTATTTAAACTGCTAAGTTTTGAGGGGTATTTTAGGCAACAGTAACACATATAACACACATAATTTAACATAAATTCACCTTCCTTAAAAGTTTTAATTTTTAACTTTGAATTTTCTGAAAAAAGTATATATTTATCAACAGCATGTTTATCTGAAGTTGCGCACATAGTAATGAATAAATTAAAGTGATTAACATACATAGTAGGTTACACATTTTGTGGTAAAAATACTTAACATCTGGTAATTTTTAAGTATATTGAGTTGTTTTTTTTTTTAATGATGGTATATTGTACCATAGATTTCTTAAAATCATTCATCTTGTCTAATTAAAGTTCTGTCTTTTGACCAGTGTCTTCCACACCTCTATTCTGTGGCTGGTAACTGCTCTATACTTCTGTGAGTTTAACATTATTTACTAGAAATGAGATGATGTCATAGTTTACTTACTGTGCCAGGCCATTCTCACTTCACATGTATTTTCTCCAATTTCACAAGTATTTTTCCAATGACACAATTTTCTTCATTTTAAAGCTGAACATTATTTATGTGTGTGTGTGTGTGTGTGTTCTGTGTCTGTGTTTGTGTGTGTGTCTATGTGTGTGTGTTTATATGTGACATACATCAAGGAATGGATGTCAAAGTTGATCCCTTATGTCTTGTGACTTGCAGCCTTGACTATTGTGAATAACGCTACAGAGTACCTAAAGGTGCAGTTATCTCTTCAATATATTGATTTCCTTTCACATACTGACATATCTCAATATATGTATGTATACACACATCATATCGACAGCAGTGGTGATTATTGTATATCTGAGGGACATCCATACTGATTTCCACACTGGTGGAATTAATTTATATCCCCACCAGTGATGAGCAAGGCATCCCCTCTGTTTTTATCCTCACTAGCTCTACTTTTGTTTAAATATCTTACACAGCTTCTATGGCAAATATCAGGATATGCTTAGCTTGCAGGTCTCTGTCTTGTTTAGGCTAGGCACGGTTGTCTTGCTCATTGCCTTGTGGTTTTCCATGAAAAGTTTTTTTTTTTCAGATCTCTTGTTAATTTTAAGTCATAAAATTTGTTGTCTTGTTATTTAGTTTTTAACTTGCTCATGTTTTATGCATTAACCCTTAAAAGTCTTAACATTTATAGACCTTATTTCCGTTTTGTGCATTATCACTTAACTCTCTTGAAGTTTTATTGGCTATACAGATTTTCTTAAACTTACATGTGCTTTACTCTTTTTTGGAGTTTTATAGAAATAAATCATTGTGCAGCCCAGAGTTACTGAGATTTTTCTCCCAGGAGTTCTGCCATAGTTTTGGGTTTTGGATCTCATGGTTGAATCCTTGATTCATTCTGAGTTGATAGTTGCCTGGTAACATTGGACCCTCACTTCATTATTATCTGTATTGATATCAAGGTACTCAAATCATAATGGGTGAGACTCAGACTATCATTTTATTCCTATGTATCTTTGGATTTTTATGTGGGAAATTGAATGTTCATAAGTCTTGAATCAGGTCTGTGCATTCTTATCTATGGAGTGTTTCTCTGTGTAGGTTTATATACTAGCACCATGCTGTTTTTAGTATTATAGCATTGTAGTATGTCTTTAAAGTCAAGTAGTTTGTTACTTTCAGCTCTGTTCTTTGTGGTTACAATTGCTTTGGATATCTGGTGGTGGTAGTGGGGACTCTTGTGATTTTCCATAAATTTTATGATCTAAATGCATAGTTTCCTTTTTAGTATTGTTGTTCTTAATATTTAATAATACTCTTCCAATCTATGTGATTCAATATCTTACTATTTCTTTCTTTCTCCCTTTTCAAACATATTATTATATAAATGATGCTTTTGATAGATTAAATAAATATTATCTTCCTTGATGCTGTATCTTTTCTTGTTATAAATAGTCATATTCAGTTTGCAGAGCATGCATCCCAGAGCCTCAGTGCAATTTAAAAGCAAGCATGACCTACAGACTTGTGTGGGATCTGTGAGTCTTTTGAGGATGGGCACGACTTTCTTCTATGAGGTGGATGAATTGTACACCTGTTCTATATGGCTTCACACTCAGGAATGCAGGGTGAAGTTACATTTCAGTAGTGGGTGCTATCACCCTCCATCTTGAATCACTAACATTAGGCCAATGGTACTATGCTTTGCTTGGAATACATTCTGCTGGTTGCTCATAGCCTTGACTCTCTCTCTGAAAATTTCCCTTTGCCTTAGGGAAAGAAAGGGTATGAGGAGGTCATGTGGGGGACAATGTGGGGGGCAAAAAGGGGTTATATGTTGATGATCAGTGGATGCTCGGACACAGTCACCAGTATTGCCTGAATTTGGGCAGTCTGAATGGTCCTCCCACCCCGTGGATGCTCTGCTGAAATTGCTCTAAGTTTTAGCAGCTGCCTGTTCCGTTTCATACTTTTAGCTCCTTATGCTTCTTATGGTTGTTTCTGAAAACTAAATGCATCCCAGTCTCAACTTTTCCTTTCCTCAACTTTCTTCCTTTCAGTGTCGGTCTCTGTGGAACCCATTTTAGGATTAGAATAGGTTGTGCTCATCTCATTGCAAACTGCAGAACCCTAAGAGGCTTAGCTACATCATGCAATTGTTTTAGAAGCATGGATTAGAAATAGTTGTATAACATACACATGGGGCAATCAGAGTGGGGATGGGTAAGTGGCTATTTCTAGACATTAATAAACTCTCATAAAGTCTACCTCAGAGTTTCATACACATGACACTCTCTCTTAGTCATGTGTACAAACAATTCACTTGCCTACTCTGCCCCAGTCGGTTTCATTCTGCTATAAGGCAGAATATGTGATTCTGAGTGATTAGTAACACTAAGGTTTTTCTAGGCTTATAGTTGCAGAGAATCGGTAAAGTATCTACAATTTATAAAAGGTTCATGTGGCTTCAAAACATTGCAAGAAGTATTATGATTTTATGATAGATTCTTCATCTAATGGCAGTTTTTTTCTAGAAAAAGCTCATATGCTAATTACTGGCACATCAGTTTCACAATTTAATTAAAAAGAGTGGAGTGGGGCATGAGAGTGGAAAAAGGGAGAGTAGCTGGGAGGGGCTGGAGGGAAGAAAAGAAAGAGAGAAAGTGGTTCAATTCTCTTTCAATGAAAGCATACTAAGAAAAATCAAGCCTCACTGTGTTGCTTGGACTAACCTTAGATTCAGGAACCTCTAGCCTCTACCTCCCATATAGCTGGCAATATAGACATGTGCCATCTTACCTAGAGCTTCTAGGAATTAAAGCCTCTGCTACACTCTCGCCTATGTCTTACACCCTGCAAAACTGCTAGGATTACAGAATGGATAGATCACAATCTACCTATATGAACTCATTATTGCTACTATAATTCTACACTGAAAACAAATCCACAAAATGTTAGCAGCTTGACATGAGGAATGTATGCAGCTCTCTGTTGACCTAGGCTCTGCTACACTCAGCCTTAATCATGAGTCAGCTGAGGTTTAGACTGGACCAGTTTCCTTTGCTAGAGATGGGTCTGGCTAGGTGGTTTTCACCTGTCTCGGGCCTAAAGTTCTTAGGATAAAGTTCTCTGATGAAAATTGTTTTCATACCATTTACAAAGACAAAAGTGCACATGGTATAGATCCTCTTATCTTGTTTGCCACTGGAATTTCATCACCTCTGACTTATTCTGTTGACCATGAAAAGAAACATGACCAAACTCTAACTCAGGAATGCAGGAGTCATCTTTTTTTAGTGGGAAGAACTATAACGACATGTGGCTAAAGATGTAAATATAGGAAGGGAAGAAGAATTTAGGCCAATTATGTAATCTACCATGCCACTAAACCTCATGTCCATTTAACATTATAAATGACCCCTGGATATTAGTTGCCTTTCAAATTAGAGAAAGGAAATGTAAGATGTCACTTTGTTGCCCACAAATGAATTGTTACTTTTTAATTGCTTCCTAAATAAAAGAGACATATGCAAGAAGGGAAATACATGTTGAATGCTCTTGCTCTCGGAGAGTACTTGATCCTATATGAACTGACATTTTTTTTTATTTTTTTGTATCAAATAATTTTTTGCTTAGCAGTAACATGTTTATTACTTGATATAGGCAAACTGTGTCTACTGCTTAATACTCTGTATAGCTAGCTCTTTGAGAAAGTGTTAGAGATCTCCACTTAGGTTCACATGCTTGCAGACCAAATGCCTTTACCCACTAACCCATAACCTCAGCCCCTCCTTTGCTTTTCTATGTCCCACCTATATTTATATTTAGAATCTTTTAAAATAGTTTTCTTTGTGGCACTCAAATTTAAACTCTCAATTTCCTCTCTTGTATGACTTTAACCATTACTTTACTTTATCTGGTAGTCCAGAATTGCATGTCCACTTGGCATGATTACTGTTCTGGCAGGTTGGGAGAATCTGGCTCTCAGATGTCCTATTCATGGAGAAGATTGGCTTGATTTGCTTTGGCTAATGCATTGTGAGTATTTGACACGGAGTCTCTTCCTGTGGTGGGTGCTTGGTTACTTTTCTCATATAATGCTGTAGCTGATGAAGACAAGCTTTACAAAGAGTGCCTGTGAGCCTGGGTCCTGAGTGGCTGCCAAAAAACAGAATATTCCATCAATTTCTTGTGTACATGAAGACAAGCAAGACATGAATGCCATTTTCTCTAGTCAAAGAGAACTTTTAGGCCACTAGTTCCCTCAACACCAAGCTGTGCACTGATATACATAGCCACCCTGTGACCCCAGGTCACATACATCTCAGAGCAGCAATGCATGCAGCACAAAGACTGTAGATGACATCATCGCTTTTTGTTTATTTAGTGTATCTTCCCAGAGAAAGACCTTTTTTAAAAAAAAAATTAATTTTATTTTTTACTTATTTACTTTACTCTGTTCCCTTCCTGGCCGCCCTCTCCCACAGTCCTTCCCCTATCCCCCCCCCCATCTTCACTGAATAGATGGAGGGCCCCCTGAAAATGTCCCCAACATGACACTTCCAGTTTCTGTGAGACTTGGTGCTTCCTCTCCTACTGAGGCCAGATAAGGCAGACCAGCTTGAAGAATGTATCCCATGTACAGGCAACAGCTTTTGGCATAGCCCCTGTTCCAGTTGTTTGGAACCCAACTGAAGACCAAGTTGCACATCTGCTACATATGTGTGAGGAGGCCTAGGTCCAGCCTGTGTATGTGTGTATTTCTTTGGTTGGTGGTTCAGACTCTGAGAACCCCAAGGATCTAGGTTAGTTGACTCTCTTGGTCTCTTGTGGAGTTCTTATCCCCTTTGAGGCCTGAAGTCCTTCCTCCTATTCTACCATAATGGTCTCCAAGCTCCATCCACTGTTTGGCTGTGGGTCTCTGTATCTGTCTGAGTCAGCTGCTGGATGGAGTCTCTCAGAGGACAACATGCTCCTGTCTGTAAGGATAACAGAATATCATTAATAGTGGTAGGGGTTGGTGCTTGCCCATGGGATGAGTCTCAAGTTAGTCAGATTATTGGTTAGGCATTCCCTAAGTCTTAGCTAGCTCCATTCCCAATGCCTGCATTTCTTGTAGGCAGGATACATTTTGAGTTGAAAGTTTTGTGGGTGTGTTTGTGTCTCTATCTCTCCACTGGGGTTCTTGCCTGGCTACAGGAGGTGGCCTTTTCCAGTTCCATATCCCCAATGTATCACATAAAATTTTAAAGGAGTAGGGACTCCTGCTACAATATGTACACTATACATATATACATATGTACAATGTACATATATGTGTATATAAACATATGAGCCCCATCAACATCATTACCAAAGTTACCTTATTTTTTAAATCCTTGTATCTCCCTATTCAACCTAAAAGACAGCACTGGCATGGAACCAAATCATAGCAGGGATTATGATAAAAACAAACAAACAATCAAACAGAAACAAACCCCTTTATTTGGAAGTGATGTGGAATTAACATGCAGCTTTTTTCCCCTACAGAAGAAATAACTCCTGAAACAGCCCGGTTTCCTCCGGCTTTTGTTCAAACATCTTCATCTATGCCATCCTCATCATAGGTCTCAGCTATCACAGAAGTTTCCATTCTGGGTTCTTCTGCTCTGTTCTACATTCTGTTTTGTTTATTTGTTATTTCCCAGCAGTCCTAGGGATTGAACTGTGGGTGCTGCGTAAAGAAGCAAGTGCTCCAGCATTGAGCCATTCTATATTACTTAGAATGTAATTCTAAGTAATTATTGTATTTCTATAACACAGGGAATGTGGGGCTTTTAAATATTAAATCATTATAAAACATCAGGGCATTTAAATCCTTGGGTAAAGTCTAGACTAGTTGATGTGGATGGTAAGACTTCTATAACTTAAGTCCCACCATCTTCTTTGGCCTTATTCTAGGTACCTGTTACATTGTCAGAAATTCACTATCTTTTTCTGAACAGGTTTCTGTGTTCACACTTACCAGCAGCCACTGCTAGGATCTTTCCAATGATCTTCCCAATTCAGATTAGATGATGCATCATTAAGAAGAGTCTTTCTGTCTTTGTCCCACATTGCTCTTATTACATGTCCGCTTCTCATGTTGAGTGGTATGGGAAGAAGATACTTGGCTTTCCCTAGAGGCAAAGCTCAGGGAAGGCTCTGAGAAATACTGAGCCAAGTCTAGCAATATGGTTCAGCAGTTAAAGGCACTCGACACACACGCATAATGACACTTGAGTTTGATTCCTGATTCCATGGCGGAAGGAGGAAATCAACTACTGAGAGTTGTCATTTGACTTCCACATGTCTGCACTCAGAAGTACATTGGTTTCTCCTCACACATATAATGGTAATAATAAATAAAAACAAACAATAAATAAGTATAATGAACAAAGGAGAGAAAACTAATAAACAATCCACCCACTATTCATAGTGTGTTCTGGTTTGGGTTCCTTGAGCTCAGTGAGTAGTTGGCACCATTTATGTACTGAATCCGTAGCTAGCCAGTCCGCGTGAGAGATGTGTGCAGCTTTCCTGTAATGCTGTTATTACTTCAATATATTTACTTCTAGGTTGTAGAAATAGTTTCCTGATTTTTAAAAATTGGTTATCATAGCAGTCATATTATCTTTGTGTTTTACTTGCCCATGTGACAATTCTACATCATAAAGTAGCCCTGAGTATTGGTTACCTGTGCTTGGCACGCTATGGTCTTAGTAGGCACATCATACCTCAATCATGCATAAATAATTATGTATTGAGTGGTTGATATCATTATATCACTTTATCATTATTTTATCTTATTGGTCAATGCATGCTACTTCCATTAAGAAGTGCTTTTTCTTTTATAGATGAATATGCATTGCTGTAATGTACCTTATATTGGTAAATTGTCACATGCTTCTCATTGCACACTGACCCTTAGAGGAAGATAAGCCCCTTATATCTTAGATTCAAGTATGTTTATCTCCCATAATCATTTCCCAAGCATGCTGGCTGCCCCCACTGCTTGCCTCTGTGATAGGAAGAAAAAAGAGAACACAGTTAATCATATTAAAAGTATGTGCCCTTGGGAAAGACTAAAATAGCTAGGAGGTAAGCACTTTCTCACAGGTTACTATAGTTTAGCCCCACTGTGTATAGAAATGCTTGTGGTGGGAGAAAGAAGCTGGAAGCTTGTCTTTCCTTCAGGAGCGTTGGCATAACTCAGCAGGGCTTCCCCAGTCAGTATATGCTGAATGTTATAAGTATGCAATTTGATGATGTTGCTTCTGCTATTTATCTGTTTCTCGCTATTTGTTCTTACATTTTTTTCTTGCTACATTCTTAATAAAGCCATGCATTCCAAGTCAGAGGCATGGCTTTCATGGATCATTCTCCATGTGTAGCTGTTGCTGACTACATTGAGGGATGCAACATACTGTGCAGATCACACAACACTGAATTCATGTATACATGTATCCATTATCTATTGCACATAGAGATACACAATATCTCTGTATCAAACTGTGCCCGAATTTTATGGTTTGCAGCACTTATTTATAATTTGGTTTTGTGTGTGGATTGGGGATTTGAGCAGGCTCTTCAGTATCTGCTCTTCTGCAATTCCTAGAGTGGACAGGCAGTGGAAAAACAGTTACAAGGAGAGCCGCAATGCACAGAGCCAGATCTAGAGGGGGAATAACTTTAGTGTCAGATTACGGCTGAGACCTTTCCGGATTGCTCCTTCTCACTGCCATTAAGCAATTCCCTTTTGCTCGTCTTTCTCTTGAGTTCCCAACAGTGGAGGCTCTAAGGCCTTCTAAGACAGAAGCCTAGGTTTCTCCTTTAACATGCTTTGCTAGCTTACACATGTCACCAGGGCAGTCCAGAATCTAGAGAAGGGGTCGTAGATTCTGCATCCTGCTGGACGCTAGCAAGGCTAAAGTAATCATAGAAATTGTTTGGCTTTTAATACTACAGTCTTTTTAGTCTCAGGACACTACTTGAACCTCCATTTGTTTCTGGAGGTCTCCAAGATACCTGTAATGAGCACTAGAACATGACTCCTGCTAATGTCTCTGTCTTGTGATTTACTGCAAGTGAACATGGCTTATAAACCTGAAGCGATTTCTAATTTCCTAAATGCTTACCCATCCAATTTTCCTCAGCACCAGTGCATTTATTTTTAGTATTGCAGAAGTTATTTAATTTTTATGATCAAGAACAATAAACAGAAATTAATCTTGATGAGGGAATTAGAATAAAAAGTGTCACTTGCAAAGATGGCTTTTAATACTGCAAGCTCATTTCCCACGTGTCCTGATGATGTTTGATTGGCTTTGAAATTTCCATATGCTAAGTCTGAATCCCTGGGAAAGAAGCTCCCTGGACTGCAGTGGCAAGCCAGGAAGAAGTCTTCTTCTGTATGAGCCTGTTCTAGCTTCATCTGTTTTTTAAAAATAAATGCCCTGATCGATCGATGTCATGAATAATTAAGTGAAAAGAGTTGTGGGATTTGGGGCTGTTTTCTCTTTAGTAATTGTAAATTCCATTTCACAAAGCCACAGCTCAGTAGCTAGGGGAGCAAAGTCTGAGTTACTCCTTACCCATTCATATATATATATATATATATATATATATATATATATATATATATATGAGAACATATATATGCCTAATAAATGAAGCTCCAGAATGATCACTGCTTAGGAAAAATTTTTGCTTAGAGTGTAATTTTTTTCATCGGTATTAAATCATATGAAGAGGTCTACGTGTCTAATCCATTCAATATTGTTAAGGAGAGTGATAAACATCTTGAAATAGTCCTAAAATATGGTTTTTCTGGTTCGAGGCCTAAGCTAGTATTAAGTCTGATCACAATAAATTTATATATGTATGATCAATATAAATTTTGATGAACAGATTTCTCATATCAGGCTTGTGAATGAAGCTCTTGTATAGCCTTGGTTGGTCTCAGATGAACTAAACAATCAAAGATATCCTTGCACTTCAGATCCTCTTACCCCAACCTCTCAAGTGCTGGAATATCAGTTGTGTATCGTATGCTCAGTGTATATGAAGTGTGGAGGATGGAACCCAGGGCTTTGTGTATGCTCAGCAAATGTTCTCACTGAGCTACTGAGCTGCATTCTCAGCTGCCACCACTTCCTGCTAAGCTGTACATTTAGAATCCTTTATCAATGAAATAGATAGGCTGCTTCTTCTTGGTGCCAGGGTAATTAGGAGTATAGGCAAAATGTGATCACATTCCAGAGTACTGTTGTTTCTACTTCCTCAGGGAACAGGGATTCCTGCAGATCTTTGTCTGTACATAGATGGTGAAGGAGCTGAACATCTGTCTCTCAGAATGTAACACCAACAGCAGAAGTATACTGTCTCCAGTTGGAGGGAAAGTCAGTGCTAAGGTCCATTGCACTTTTGGATTTTGCATTCATTACTATACTTGAAGGCTTGGGTATTAGTTTTACTAACTGAATTTTGTCGTTTATTGTGGATATTTTTGGTTTGCATTGTTTAATCCTATTTTCTGAAATATAAAGTATAGCTTTGAAAAAAAGAGTCCTATATATTTAATAGTGCAAGAGATGGGTAGAATTGTAGCAAATAAGCAAATAAGCCTATCATCTGGCCCTCCCATATGGCCTCCACTGGGACACGGATAGCAGATCTCTTAGTGTGTGCCTGTGCATTTCTTTTCTCCCTGGGCATGAGCTAGGGGACCAAAATGCTCTCTATGCAGTGTTGTCTCTCCCCTTCCATGGTTTCTGCTTTTCACATTGTCACCATATTTCATTCAATATATCATTCTTTTCCCACCTCCAAATCAAATTTAATTCACTATGTTCTCAATTACTGCATATTCCCTCTCTCTCTCTCTCTCTCTCTCTCTCTCTCTCTCTCTCTCTCTCTCTTTCTTATATGTGACAGGTCTCACCACTGTTTTCTCTGTTTTGAAGCAAGTCACCGTTGTACCAGACCCATTTCTGGAGAGATCACAAAGTCACAAAGTTTCTTTTCTTTCAGCCACTGACATGACTTGAAATTCTGGAGAGATGATTCAGCAGAATCTGAGATGGAGCCATCACAAGCTTATGTATTATGTATGTCACACCACACAAAAAGTCATTAATTAGCCACGGTGCATTATAGATTCCTGTTCATATATTGTTCTAAAGTCAAAACAAATTTGCTAAGCTACAAAACTCTCAGTTAATTTGCTAGTCAGAGTTTGTGTAACATCTTCCAGAAACAAAACAAAAACTTGACTTCCAATAATGCTTAAATTAGAATAGTGACTCTATTTGCATATTCATTTACACTTTACCACGTTAAGTTTACTTTAAGGATATATTTATGCTCGGAGCATACTAGGCATGCATTAAGTACTAGTTTCATGAAGTAATACAAGGTAGCAGTTGTTGACTTAGTAAATTCCATACATCTGTATTGTGTAAACTTACCCCAAATGAACTTGCTTGGGAGAATATACTCTCGGGAGACATATAAACTCTATATTTGTTTAACATTTGAGAGAAATAAACCACCTCTGTCACCTGAAAGAGTAGGAAGAGCACCTGTGTTGTTTGCTTGCCTTTTTAAGAGAATGATTGGCTGCACAGTGCATTTTGATTTCCTTTATGCAACATGATATTTAAAAGACATATATTTTTCCAGAGACACATTTGAACTCCTTGTCTCAATGAATTAGTATTTCTTAACAGACTCTGCAAGATGAGGAATCATTGGCCTCTGGTCTCTTACTGGCCTCACTCCAGGTTGCTTGTCTCTGCCCTCCTACTCCTTTCTGCCTCTGTGTTCCCTGCCTTCTCTTCTGCCTGATAGATAAGTGCCATTCCTGAAGGGCAGGCTCGCTCAGCTTTTTGATGTCAAGCTCTGTGTGTGTTCTTCTTTCTGTCTCTTTTCTGAGCTCCACTGCCACTTTGCTGCTTCTCTCTGTCTCCAGCTTCTCCTCTCTGACTTTCCTCCTGTTAGACTCTGGATTTCTTTTCTGTGTCTGTGACTGTGCTTCCTTCTGGTTGTCGTTTATCTTTCTCCTCTTGCTCATTTTGTTAAGGGCTTTTTCAGCCTCAGTCTGGGCTGCCTTCTTTCTCCATCTCTCCTTGGGGAGCACATCCTCTGTAATTCTGGTACTCTTGCCTCCCATCACCTACTGCCATCACCCTTTGGTGCAGACATGCATTTATTGCCAACTACTCTCCACCAGTGGAGAGGAATGTGTTTCCATGGAGCTAAACTAGACTCTGTATCTAAACTTACCTTTCTTTCCAAACACAGTTTATCTCACATTTCTTCGTTTCTTTCTCAAGGCCCTATGTCATCTCTGTCAGAGAAACCAGAATCTTTAGACTCCTTTAGGCAACCACAGGGTTTTTTTTTTTATTACCCTCCAATCACAGTTGCTTATCAAAATACTTTAGAGTGATCCTGAGACATGGCCTGTCACCCCCTGCAGCTCCCTACATACACATATATTACAATGACCATAGCAGGTGCCTTACCTCTCCTTTCCTCATAGCACCCTAGGTGGGCCCTTATGAATTACCATAGAACACAGCTGTCTTCACACTATTTTCTCATTGCAGAACTGTAATAGCTTCCTGCTGTTTACAGAGGAATGCAAGGAATGGGGAAAGAGCTGTCAACCTGGCATTCAAGGCTTTCCACATCTCAACTAAAGTATTATACTTTTCCTTGCTCTTAGCTTGAGCTCTTTGAGCTCCATGTACTCACTCCATTTTGGAACACATGCATACCTGTGCGCATGCATACACGCACATACACATACACACATATGGACAGATTACTACTTGAAGTACATAAGAGGGTTAATGCTTTGTGGTTTCAAAATAATCAAACCAAAGTATTAGGCATTATACAAGTAGAAATATAAGAAAATCGTTTTTCTTATAAACAATATATTCTATTGTTTTGATCTTTGAGTGTTTGGGCTATGGCTTTCACAGAAGCAGCTTATTTACTTTATTGGATTACTAAGGCTTTGGATATCATTGAAATTAAGCTTGGATTTAACAGTGTAAGACAACAGTCAATAGAAATGTGCCTTTCCCCTCATATTTGACACTTAAAACTAATAACTAAATACGTATATCTGCATATATGTGTAGTACTACTGTGTATGTGATAGCGGAGGATACCACTTAACAATATGGAGTCAAGCTTTCAGATTCTTATGTAGGTAAATTTACCGTGAGTTACATGGTTTTCCAAAATACTGGACAACTCTTGAAGACATGAACATTGCCAATTCAATCTTCCTTTGATTGACTTGAGAATTAATTGCTCATACATTAATTCTGTGTAAATATCTGTGAGCTCTAGAAATGATAGATTTATTCCTGTATAAAACTCTTCACTTGAAAGTCACAGGAAAATCTGTTAAAAGACATGCAGCCTTCACAACCTGCATTCTATAAAGACACTGATGTATGCTAATGAATTAGTCAGGAAAAATGCCTCTGTTGTGTATGGCATTATCACTCTGAATAGGCTTGCCCTTATCTGGAATGCTCTTGCATGCTTCAAAAAGCAGGGAGCTCCAAGAGGCCATGCCTCTGACCACCACACTGGCATCTCTTCCATGTCCTGTACATTTGCCCTTTCCTCTTCTCAAACATCCTCTGGGTTGGGTCCTCAATCCCATGTCTTCTTCTCAATTGCTAGTCTATACATAAAGCTTGCTCTCTGAGCTCTTATCTGCTTAAGTGCCCAGCAGTGCTTTAGCATCTGTATTATAGTTGTGTATGTTGATACTTCCATATATGTACCATCCATTCCTGTTTTAGAATGATTGTTTCTAGTAGCAGATGTCAGCTATCTGATCAAGCTCTGTTCCATGTGCTCTCTTGAAGAATCCAGGATGAATGTCACTGGAAACAGTGAGAGTGTGGAATTTCACAGTGGTCATTGAATAGCTTTGTGTCTTCATCATTTCTGCTTACTTTGCTCAACTGTCAGTCAGGCTAGGCTAATTCTTCAATATTGCTCTGTCTCAACACGATTAAAATGGATATGCTTCATACCCAGTATGGCAGGTGAAAATTACCCACCCTAATTACTCAGAGACTCAGAGTTGATAGGAAAGTCACCACCCTTGAGATAGTGTGAAAAGGGAACACAGAAAAGGACATAGTTGGTTTTGGACTTCTCCCCCCTAGGAGACAGAAGTCATCTCTGTTCCCAATTTATTAACAAAATACATTGAAATGAGCATGATTATAATCAAAGTCTGAATAAGAAAGAAAACCAGGAAGTCATGGACAAAACAGATCATCTTTGATAGAATACAAAGTTACCTTTTCTTTGTGTCATCCTTATCTTCATGGAGATCTGTTCTTGAATCTTTAGGAACTGACAGGAAAAGGGAAATTCTCTATTTGAATCCCATAGCTTGAAAGCTGCTAGCCAGGATCAGTTCATCTACATAGTAATAAGGCAGGCAGAACAATAGACCAGTAAATGCCAACCACAGGCACTTCCTAATCAGATTTAAAATTACTTAAGGAAAGAAATATATGTCCCCCACCTCTTTTTTAGTTTGCCTAGGATAATATTCAATGCTGTGCTTTGCATTATACATCCATTGATAGGATAATGCTTGGTGAAATATATATAATATATACTGAAATGTGTAATGAGCACTTTTTCAAATAAATTCACTGAATCCCACAAACACCCTAGGAGATGCGAGAGTCCCTACTTACAGGGACAGGATGGAAAGCCAGGCTTAGAGAGATGAAGAATGAACTAGTCTCAAAACTAGATAGTCCTGTGGCAGGGATGAAGCCTACTGAGTCTAATAACTTGCCACTGTCTTTATTACCTTGTAACTCAATACATATTCTTAACAAGTTTTGCTTCATACTGTGCAGTAAGTTGCCCATGGCTAATGCAAGTTTTAACACAGAAGGGATATTAATTCTGCATACCTAAGAAGCCATTTTTTGGGCAGTCTATTCAGCTAAAACACTATCTGGTATGCATATGTGTCCATACATTTAGGGGAATATTAATTCTGTATATGCATTATGTATATAAGTTAATATTCCCCACTTAGTCTCATTTATTAGTCCTTCTTGTTTTTGCTTGTTCTTCACTAAATTATCCTTCCATGTTTAGCTGGAAACTTGGCTTGTCCTTCCAGAAGAAAAAAACATTTGATAAATGCTTGTCTCTGATCTGGCTTCTATAGAGAAAAAACATTGCCCAAGGCTACACAAACCCCACTTTACTTGTCTCCTTCTGGTCTGGCAAGATAAGGATATTTTGTTTCCTTTTCTAGTTAGAAGACATCTAGCAGCTTGTCATAACTTGGGAAATCTTGAGGAAATGAAGTTCTGAATGCCAAGACAGTCATCTCCACCTTATCCCTCTGGCTTGTAGTCTGCTTGATACATCGTAATTTTAACAAGGAAGTTACAAGAAAAGAATTTCATACTGCGCCTCTGTGGAAAGGTGAAATAAAATAGAGTACAGTTCTCATTTGTCCTGCCATACCTCATTTTGACAGCTAAGAAAGCTATCTTAGATAGGCAGGGGGGGAAAACATCATTTATCTGTATTTACCTGACATTTAAATATATATTTACATTATTAGAAATGGCAAAATTTTAAGTCAAATCAGACACTGGTTGGCTATTCCAGCAAGTTCTGTGCCAACATTGCCCCACCATATTTTGCAGGCAAAACAGATTCTGGGTCAAAGCTTTTGTATCTAGGTTGGTGTCCACCTTTCTCTTTCAATAGTGTGCAGAGTACCTTCCCTCACTAAAAAGATTAAAACCTAGGGCTAAATGCTATGTGAGTACCAGCTCAGCTTCTCTGTGGTCAAGGAATAGTGTGGATGTTGTCCTCAGTAATAGGGTCCCAATGTCAGTTTAGAGAAAGCAACCTTTTTTTTAAGGTTTTCTTTCTTTCTTTCTTTCTTTCTTTCTTTCTTTCTTTCTTTCTTTCTTTCTTTCTTTATTCATTACATGTAAGTACACTGTAGCTGTCTTCAAACACCCCATAAGAGAGCATCAGATATCATTGTGGATGGTTGTGAGCCACCATATGGTTGCTGGGATTTGAACTCATGACCTCTAGAAGAGCAGTCAGTGCTCTTAACCACTGAGCCATCTCACCAGCCCCCCTTTTTTTTTTCCTTAGCATCAGCCTGGTTTGTTTGGAGATTTCTATGGAGCCCTTGAGCCATCAACTCAATTGAATGCAACCCAGTCCTGGTACTGAGAGTCTTGCCTGGCTAAAAAGATCACCTTCATTAATTCCAAGAAATTTCCATTGCACTGTTTCCAGATCATCCCCCAAATGCCCCTGAATCCCAATTACATCTTTCCATACTCTCTCCCTCCAGTCCATCTCTCCTCAAATCTGATCATCCAGTCCTCTGTTCCTGTTTGCACTTACCCCCAGTTTGCCTGAAAAATCCTCCCAAGTAGATCCATGTGTTCCCACTAGAACTATCCTCTCCTCTTTATCTAACCTCTCTGCATCTACGGATTGCAACTTTGTAAGCTATGGACAAAGATGAGCAAGTGTCCTTGGGGCAGAGTGTAGCATCCTTTGAGTATATGCCCAAAAATGGTATCACTGGATCTTGAGGTAAATATACTTCCAGTTTTTTTATGATCTGCCATATTGATACCCATAGTGGTGATGCAAATTTGCACTACCACCAGCCATTCCACCAGAGTTTCCATTGCTCCACATTCTTGCCAGTATGAGCAGCCACTCGTGTCATTTATCTTCGCCATTCTGACAGGTATTAGATGAAATCTCAAGACAGTTTTGATTTGTATTTTGCTGATGGCTAAGGATGTTGGATATTTCTTTGTTTGTTAACCATGTAAGTTTCCTCTATTGAGAATTCTCTTTTTAAGATCTGTTCCCAATTTCTAATTGTATTATTGTTATTTGATATCTAGTTTCATGAGTTCTTTATATATTTTGGAGTTGGTAATACTCTTTCCTTCCTTCCTTCCTTCCTTCCTTCCTTCCTTCCTTCCTTCCTTCCTTCCTTTCTTCCTTCCTTTCTTTCTTTCTTCCTTTCTTTATATATTTTGGAGTTGGTAATACTCTTTTCCCATTCTGTAAGCTGCCACTTTGTCCAGTTGATAGAGTTGTTTGTCTGACAAAAGCATTTAAGTTTCATCCATTCCCATTTATTAACTTTTGATCTAAATGCTTGTGCTACTGGTCTTCTGTTTAGAATGACTCCCCACATGCCAGTGCATTCATGGTTACTACCTACTTTCTCTTTTATTGGGGTCTGTGTATCTGGTTTAATGTTGAGGTCTTTGATGTACTTGGACTTGAGGTTTGGGTAGCATGATGAGTATGGATCTGTTTGTATTCTTCTACATGCAGACATTCAGTTTAACTAGCTCCATTGATTGAAGATATTCTCTTTTTTCCCAGGGTGTATTTCTGAATTCTTTATCAAAACTAAGTATCCTTTTGTATGTAGTCTCTGTCATCAATTCAATTTCATTGAACAGTATGTCTGTTTCATTGCCATTATCATGCAGTTTTTGTTAATATGGCTATGTAGTACAACTTGAAATCAGGACTTTTGAGACCTCCAGAAGTTCTCTATTATTGAAGATTGTTTTAGTATCCCGTGATCTGCCTCTCACCCCCATACAGTTGAGAATTGCCCTTTCAACTTCTGTTTGAATTTTGATAGGGATATCATTGAATTTGTATATCGCTTCCCTTAGATGCCCATTATTACTGTTAATCCTACTGATCCATGAGCATGGGGGTATCTTTCTATGTCTTGCTGTTTTCTTTCATATCTTTCTTCAAAGAACTGATTTTGTTTTTTGTTTTAATCATACAAGTCTTTCTCTTGCTTGGTTAGAGGTACTCCAAGATATTTGTGGCTATATTGAGGGGTGTTGTTCCTCTATTTATTTAGTCATTTGTATAGAGAAGGGCTACTGATTGTTTTATGAGTTAATCTTGTAACCAGATATTTTGTTGAAAGTGCTTATTATTTGTAGGAGTTCACTGATGGAATTGTTAGGGTCACTTATATATACTGTCATATCATCTTCAAATAAACATATTTGGATTTATTCCTTTTTAATATGTATCCTGTTGATCTTATTCAACTGTCTTGTTGCTCTAGCAAAAATTTTAAGTAATATATTGAAGAAATATAGAGAGAATGGGCAACCTGTTCCTGTTTCTGATTTTAATGAAATTGTTTTGAGTTTCTTTCCGTTTAATTAGATGTTGGCTATAGGCTTGCTGTAAATTGCCTTTGTTATGTTTGGGTATGTTTCTTGTATCTCAAATGTCTTCAGGACTTTTATTATTCATGAGAGGGTGTTGAATTTTGTCAAAGGTCTTTTCAGAATCTAATGAGATTATCATGTGGTTTTTCTTTCAATTTGCTTATATGATGGATTATATTAACTGCTGTTTAGATGTTAAACCATTCCTATATCTCTGGGATGAAGCATATTTCATCATGGTACATGATCTTTTTATATATTCTTGGATTGGCTTTGCAAGTATTTTTTTCTTTGAGTATTTTTGCATCTATGTTTATAAGGAAAATTGATCTGTAATTCTCATTTTTTTGTTGTTGAATTTTTATGTGGTTTGAGTACAAAGGTAACTTTGGCCTCATAAAATGAATAGGGCAATTTTCCTTCTGTTTCTATTTTATCACATAATTTGAGGAGTATTGTTGTTAAATCTAATTTGAAAATCTGGTAGATTTTTGCCCTGGGCTTTTTTTCCAGGAAGTTGGGGGGGAGAATTTTAATGACTGTTTTTATTTCACTAGGGATTATAAGTCTATTACAATTGTTTGTACGGTCTAGATTTAATTTTGGTAAGTGGTATTTATGGAGAAAATTATCCATTTACTTTAGATGTTCAAATTTTTGTGGAGTACAGATTTTTTAAAGTATGTTGTTATGATTTCCTCAGTGTCTGCTGTTATGTTTTCTTTTTCCTTTCTCATTTTGTTAACTTGGGTACTCTTTCTCTAACTTTAAATCAGTGCTAATAAGGTTTTACCAATCTTGTTGATTTTCTCTAAGAACCTACTCTTTGTCTTGTGGATTCCTTGTATTGTTGTCTTTGTTTCTGTTTTACTATATTCAATCCCCAATTTGACTATTTTTTGCTGCCTACTTCTCTCAGGTGTGTTTACTTCTTTTTGTCTAGAGTTTTCAAGTGTGCTGTTAAGTTGGTAAGTTGGTAGTATAAGATCTCTCTATTTATTTATTTATTTATTTATTTATTTATTTATTTAATTTTTATTTTTTTAAATGTAGGCAGTTAGTACTATGAACTTTCCTGTTAACACAACTTTCATTGTGTCCTATAAGTTTGTTCATGATGTGTATTCATTTTTATTGAATTCTACAAAGTCTTTTTTTGTTCGTTTGTTTTTCTTTATTTTTGTCTTGACTCATTTATAGTCCAGTGGAGAATTGATCAGTTGCTATGAGTTTGAAAGTTTTCTGTTGTTGTTGATATCTAAGGTAGTCTGATAGGTAGCACAGAGTTGTTTCAGTTATTTCAGTTTTCTGTATCTATTGATACATGCTTTGTGACTGAGTATATGTTCAGTTTTGGAGAAAATTCCATGAGGTGCTTGCTGATAAGTAGGTATATTCTTTTATGTTTGAGTGAAATGTTCTATAAATATTTGTTAGGTCCATTTTGCTTCTTATGTCTGTTAGCTTCAGTAGTTCTTGGCTTAGATTTTGTGTGGATGATCTGTCCATTGGTGACAATGGGGTATTGAAGTCCCCCACTAACAGTGTCAGTATGTGATTTAAGCTTTAGTAGTGTTTCTTTTATAAACATGTGTGTTTTTCTGTTTGGGGCATAGCTGTTAAGAATTGAAATATCATCTTAGTGGATTTTCCCTTTGATGTGTATGTAGTGTATTTGCCTATCTCTTTTGATTAGTTTTGGTTTGAAGTCAATTTTGTTAGATATTAAAATGGCTTATCACATCTTATTTCTTAGGTTCTTTGTTTGAGTATCTTTTTCCCAACTCTTTACCCTGAGGTAATGTCTATCTTTGATGTTGAGCTGTGTTTCTTGGATGGAGTAGAAGGATGGATCCTCTTGCTGCATCCATGTTGTTCATCTGTGTCTTTGTATTCAGGGACTGAGAATATTACTCCACAAGAAGGAACCCTGATATTGCTTATGTATCTAAGAGCCAGACACAAGATAACTCAGAGGCTTAAAGTAAAACCAAGCCCTACTAGTCATATGTAAGCAAGAAACACTACTACAGCTTAAATCACATATTGTAGATAAACTTAAAAAAAAAAAAAGATTGTAAGAGTCAGAGGGGAAGGAGGACACAAGGGAAACAGTGCCCTCTGAATACACTACACAAGGCACATATGAACTCACAGAGATTTGAAACAGCAATCCCAGGGCCTACATGCATCTATACCAGGTGTTCTGTGTGTAAATTATAACTACCTAATATTTTTATGGGATTTCTGACTTTGAGAAAGAATGGGATTCTGCCTTTTTTGCTTGCTCTTGGGACTCTTTTGCCATGTTGCACTGACATTTCCCAATTTGATATGATAAGTTTTGCTTATTATATCTTATCATATTCTATTTTATCATGTTTGGTTACTATGTCTTTTTTTGTAATGGGTGAAAGAAAAGGAATTAGTTCAGTTGGAAGAGGAGGTGGGGAGGATCTGAGAGTAGTAGAGGATAGGGAAAACTAATTAGGATATATTGTATTAGTAAAGAAACTACTTTCAATAAAGGAAAAAAATAAAAGTGTTAAATTTTTAAAAAATACATCCATTGTAATTTTAAAATAATAAAGATTTTGTTGGGTAACTCACATTTTAATTCTATGGTATACCTTAAAAGATAACATATTTTTAATTACTTAATGTTCAAATTAGCATATAGTGCTTTAATATTTTGACTGACTCTCCCATGCCCCACCTTCTGAAAAACGTTACTGTGTAATATTTTGAGTCAAATTAGAAATACAATATTTGAATCACTCCATTGTATTCCAGAGGTTAATCAATTATATTAGATGGCATTTCTTGTCTAAAGCTTGATTTCAAACTGAGAACTTAGTTGTCAAGAATGATTACTTCTTTAGTTTTTCAAACACATTAGTCCTGTAGCCCTAACATAAAAGTTCTATTGTTTGCACTTAGCCTTGGTTACCCTTCACTACTTAAAGTAATATAAATTAGCTACCTTAACTTTGGTCCAGTTGTCCAAAAACTGGCTTGTAACTTACAACATAATTTTTGATTCTCTCATGAACTCTAGCTTGGCTTCGTTTGTACATACTCAGTGTAATATATGGCGAGTGACCTTACAGAATACTTAAATCTAATTATGGTCCATGTATATATGGATTTTACCTACAGTGTTGTAATAAAGCCAGATGAACTTCTCACTTTTTAATAAACAAAACAAAACAAACAAACAAAACAACAACAACAATAAAACCAGAAGTAGAAGAAGAAGTAGAGGAAACAGAGGAGGAGAAGGAGAAGGAGAAACACTCATTACAAGAGTTATCTGCTTGGTTAGATTAAAAAGAGACAAAAGAATCTCACTTTCTTTGACTACTCTGAAGATGAGAGGCTGGATCTAGTACAAACATTTTGCATTCATTAGGTTTTTACCATCTCATCAAACAATATGCAAAAGGAGACAAGGCTTATATTGAATATTGGAATCCTTACTCTACCAGTTGTTTTCCTTGGTGTTTTGGAGCTTGGCACTTCTTTTGCAGGTATCAGTTCTGTTCCACCTAAATGGAAGTCATAACATCCATAGGTTAGGCAGACTGTAGGGATGACATATTTTCTTAGCTATGGTTTTACTGCTGTAGACAGATACCATGAGCAAGGCAAGTCTTATTGGGGCTGGCTTACAGGTTCAGAGGTTCAGTCCACTATTATCAGTGTGGGAGCATCACAGCATCCAGGCAGGCATGATGCAGGAGGAGCTAAGAGTTTTACATCTTTATTTGTAGGTCACTAGGAGAAGACTGGCTTCCCAACAGCCAAGATGACTGTCTTAATGTCTCTGCCTATAGTGACACACTACTCCAATAAGGCCACACCTATTCCAAAAATGCCACACCTCCAAATAGTTCTACTCCCTGGGGTAGGCATACTTAAACCACTGACCTGGCCCATGGGTCTGTCAACAGAGTCTGCAAGAGAGAGAGAGAGAGAGTGGGGATGGAGGGAGACTCAAAGAATGGAGCCAAGCCAAAGTGTCTTGTCAGGGTGGATGGCCCCAGATGGCTACAAAGATGACAAAACCACTTTCTGCTAGTAGTTGGCTCCCATAAAACCACCACACATATTATGATGGATGTGTAAGCATTCAAGTGCTGGTCAATAGTTCACAGCTTTTGTGAGGCAAGATGAAAATCCTGAGTTATATAGACTATGTATCAAGCACTAATTCCACAGCTTGTAGCAACCAGTGATATCATAGCTATGGTGCTGTTCAGAGTGATGAAATTTCCTATATTGTATACTTATTGGTAAGTAACAAACAACTTTATTAATAGCCATAACATTTTCTTACATGCTATCTAATTTGGGTAACAGCCTCTGTGCCAGGTGTCAAAGATGAAGCTATGTAAAATGTGACTTCATTTAAAAAAAAAAACATGAAATATAAATTCATTGTGTTGTGAAAGCATAGTCAATTTACTTAACATGAAATTGTTTTGTGTGATACAGGTTTTTACAATATTCTCACTAATAGTGGCTTTGTTAATGAATTTTACATATGGCTCCCCATACATGTAGAGTGTAGCGCTGCAATGCATATGTTGGAGAGTTGCAGGATCTAGTATCATGATGTTTTTCATGTGAAAAAGATAAGACTTTGAAAGGATCCAATTCTGGATAAAATACCATGCAGATTTTAGGACTAGAAACACAATGGCTACAACTACTATTATAAGCACAGAGTCTGTGCTTGAACAGACTTCAGAGAAAAAATTTCACTCACTGTGTGCTACTGTTAACTATTAAAATGAAAGAAGTTATAAAATTAGTCAAAACTGCTTTGTATTTTAAGTTATTTGGTTTTTTTTTTCTGTTTCACCTTTTAGGTATCAGGTGTAATTAGAATACAACATAATGGCACAGCTTTTTATGTATATGCTTTGATACATTTTGATAATTGATCATACCCAGATAGTAGCAGACAGATACTGACAAGTGCTGCAGAAGAGTTCTATCCACCCAGAAATGTCCCTCTCCATCCTTTCTAGTTGACTCTGTCTTCTATCCCAGTCACAAATTCATCTTGTTATAGGATTTTATATATTTTCAGCCTTCAGATGAATAGAAACACAGTGATATATCATTTGGAGATGGACTGGTTTTGCTTAATATGCTTAATGCATAGGAGTAATAACCTTCCTCCAAGCATCATGAGCATTGATAAGATGTGACTACAAACATGGAGAGAACTGATATGCATAGTGGAAACATTCAGTATGTTAAAGATGCCCGTTTAGATTTATCAAGGTGTTACTGAATGCCACAGTTGGATTGTTTTTCCCTCTCTTCTTTCTTCTGAGATTTCTGGAGGGTAAGTTCTCTTCCACTTTCAGGAAAGCATAAAGCTGATTGATTTTACCTTCTCTTCTGATCCCATTTGGTTTGTTTCATTCTTGGGTTTCATTGCTCTATACTTTCTTGGATATTGCAGATGTCTTTTGGGCAACCATTAAAGAGTAGGCTTTAGCTGTGTATAGTTACCTGCAATCTAGAGACAGTACTGTTAACCACTGCCTTTATTTAACTCTCAAATACAAAGCCAGTCCTTGACTGGAGCAGCTCCTAAAAAGGCAACACTAGTCAATGAGTGACAGACAGCTTCTGAGCCCTAGAGCCCAAGCTCCCAAGAGCTGGTCCAGACATGTGGCGGAATCCAGGCTTCAGCTGCTTCTTAGGGTCTGCCTTGCCTTTTCCCAGGGAAACTCCCACAAAGACTACGTTCTCTGCCTTCTAACCAGCTCTGACACTTCCTGTATTGCCTTGAGTGTCATCTAGAGTTAGTTCTCTTGGGAAACCTAGCAAAATTCTTAGTACACTACCTTCTGTCTTCAGTTACCTCTCTAATATTAGAAAACAAATGAGAAATGAACATTCCATAAGTATCTATGCAGCAAATATTTGATTGACTTATTTGTCTTTCTCTTGGCTAAATACCAAGAGATTTGGGCATTCTGGATCTCTTCTTGTCCTCTCTGACTTCTATCATGTACACACATGCATATATGCCCATGTGTACACAAACAATTGGTTGCATAGTTTTCTGATCCTGTTAGCATCAGCAGTTTGATGATCCAGACTGTATTCTTCAGCAGCATTTTCAGTCTTTTCTATTTTAGCCATTAAACATGAGAAAGTGCATTTTTCTTTTTTAATTTGCATGACTAATGGTGTTAAGCATCTTTTCCTGTGCTAATCTATCATTTATCTACCTTCTTTGGAGAAGAGTTTGTTCAAGTCTGTTGCCCATTTTGCTTGTTATCTTTTCATCATTTACTTTTATATCCAGCATTAAAAGGACAGTGAGAATATTTTTCCAGTACTCTGACTTGTCTGTCAATTTTTCCACTGTATTGCTATGAACAAAGCATTTTAATTTGGAGAAATTTTAATTTATCATTAGTTTAAGTTTCGAAGTAAAAGTTTGCTTTGTGTTTTATGATCTTGAAAATATTTCCAGGGCAATCTTTAGAAGGTTTTATGGTTTAATATTTTATATTTAAGTTTGTGATCTATGGCAGAGAAATGTTTGTGTATAGAGTACCACAGGGGTTGAGGATAATTGTTTTAGTTTACTTTTATTTCTCAGCAACAGTTATGAAGATTTTTCATCTTTCACACTACTCTGCGCCTTTATTAAAAATAAAACAACCCGTATAAAGGGGTAGAGTAGATTCCTGAACTCTTTATTTCATTTTCTCTCATTGATACCTTTTATTATCTCTATGCCTTTCCATACTATCTTAGATGTTGCAGTTTAAAATCGGTATTTTAAAGATTTCTAAATTCTGTTATAAAGTTGGTTTTGTCTGTTTTAAATTCCTTATAATTGTTTGTAAAGTGGAAAAGCAGCTCATCTGTTTTCTCCAAAGGGCCTGTTAGAATTTTGGGAAGAAGAAAACTGTAAGGAAGTTGAAATGAAGGAATATCTTTTGCAAAATTACATCTTTCATTCTCACATTGGTACATCTGCCACATTTAAGTTGTGCTCTTAGCAATGCCATTGATATCTGGGGTAGGAGACTGCTGCCTAGTGTGTTATAACCTAGAGATACTTGGGAAGGAGGTACCTTAAATGAGGAATTGCCTAGATTAGATTGGTTGGCCTTGCATGTGTTTTTTTCTTACCTCTGGATATTTGATGTTTTTACATTCTATTATGTGGTTTAAAACTCTTATTTTCTAGTTTTCATTAATATGTCCAAAATTTCAAGTGACTTTTTTATGTTAGTGTCCCCTTTATACTTTTCAGCATTACTATTATAACATTCACTAATCATTTAAATAGCAGTTTTCTTTTGCGGATTTTATGGGATTTTCAAATAACCAATCTTTTTGTTTGTGAAAAATTGGTTTTCTTGTTTGTTTGGTTGGTTTTGGTTTTGGTTTTTCTTCAGCTTGCTCTATTTCACCATCTAAGCTTTAGTACATCAGTACAGAGGAGAGAACGGTCCTGCCTTCAAGATGGTGGTCCAAATGGTTTGATTTTCAACATTAAAGATGATGTTAACTGTGGGGTTTTACTTGGATGTATTTACTGTACTGGGCAGTTTTATTTTCTAGATACATACATATTAAAAGAAATGTGAGTAGTTTATTCTGCAAATTTTTCTTGGTATTATTCCTTTACAAAATCTTGGGAATTGAGGCCTCAGTGGTTAAGAGCTCTTGCTGCTCTTACAGAGGACCTGAATTTGTTTCCCAGCACCTACACCAGGCAGCTTACAAGTTCCTGGAACTTTGTTTCTAGAAGACCTAATTACTTATTTTTAATGTGCAGATATTGTGCCCTTTCCAAATGACACACACATTATTATGCTCCTCCTACAAACATATAGACATGTAATTAAAAATTAAAATATAGAATTCATGAGTATATCTTTTAAAAATGGACTTTTTCACATTTGAGTTCAATTCATTAAATTTTGGTTCTTTTTTTTAAATTAAATTTTTATAGGCTATTTTATTTACATTTCAGATGTTATCCCCTTTTTCTATTTCCCCCCACCCAGAAACCCCCTATCCCATCCCCCATTCTCCTGTTTCTATGAGGATATGCCTCCAACCACCTACCCACCCACTCCTACCTCCCCACCCTCGAATTCCCCCACACTGGAGCATCCAACCTTCATGGGACCAAGGGCTTCCTCTCCCACCTATGCCCAACAAGGCCATCCTCCCCTACATATAGAGCTGGAGCCATGGGTCCATCCCTGTGTTCTCCCAGGCTCATGGTTTAGACCCTGGGAGCTCTGGTTGGTTGGTATTGTTTTTCTCCCCATGGGGACTCAAACCCCTTCAGCTCCTTCAGTCTTCTCTCTAACTTCTCCATTGGGGATCCCATGGTCAGTTCAATGGTTAGCTGTGAGCATCTGCCTCTGAATATGTCAGGCTCTGGCATACCTCTAAGGAGACAGCTATATCAGGCTCATGGTTTTAAACATTTCTTTGTGATATAGAATTAAAAGCATGAACTTTAAAAATTGCTTTGTGGAGCACGGAGACAGAGCTGAGTAGTAAGAACATGACATTCTTACAGAGGATACAGATTCAGTGGATGATGTTGGCTCCCAATCATCCACAACACCAACTCTAGGGATCCTATGTGTTCTCCTGGTCTCCATGGGTATGTAGTACATAGACATACATTCATATATATAACATTTAAAAATTCATTTAAATCAAATCTAAAACTGTTTTTGTCCAATGTGCAACTTATGTGTCAGATTTTTATGTTCACATTTCAGTAGTATCATTTATATTGAACAACCTGTGCATAGACATCTGTTAGTAACACACATCACTAGATTCAGGATGGGATGTTTGGCTAAAATTAATGTCAGCCACACTATGGCTGTTGCCCATATTATGATGATTAGTTTTTAAGGCACTTAACATTCTTTTCTTTGAAAGAGAATGGAGAAGACATACGTGCTCACAATCAAGAATTGAAATGGCCTCCCCCTTTTCTTTTGGGTGAAGGAGAACATGTGAGAATTGCTGGGAAGGAGTGACCATGAATAATTCAGAATAACGTGAGACCTCGTGTGGTAGGAAAGATGAAATATACATTGGTTAAATGAGAGAGAGCTATGCTATTTGGGTTAAGGTCATTTCAGTAACATACATGCACTCTAATTCTTTTCCCCCCTTACTATTCTTGCAAGTGTATAATAGAATAAGTAATGGTGTGTAGCCAACTGAGGAGTGAAGCTGGACACATTTTAATGTAATCACTTGAGAAGTTTGAGGAGTCAGAATTCACAAGGCACTGCTGATTTCATTTGGGCTAACGACCTGTTTTAGGGTACTATCTTTTCATTTTTTTTGTAGTGCATGGGAGCATTTGAGACTGTGTGATAACAGTTATTCATTCATTTAAAGCAGCGATTATCAACCTGTGGGTCACGGGTTATCTAAGATCACCAGAAGGCACAGGTATTTACGTTACAATTCATAACAGTGGCAGAGTAATAGTTATGAAATTGCAATAAAAATAATTTTATGGTTAGAGGTCACCACAACATGAGGAATTGTATTAAAAGGTTACAGTATTAGGGAGGTTGAGAACCAATGCTTTAAAGCATATTTAGAATCATTCTCTGGATTTCATGTCTCCTAAATACCTTATGACTTTACTCTGTGATCTGTCATAGTTACATTGTTCCCTAAGAAGAGAGTAATGCCCCTTTTTCTTCTTGAACGAAGCTCAAGCACTGTAAACTCTGGAAATATTTTCTTGGCACAGCCTTTAGTTTTCTCTTAAAGTGTATCCCCCATAATTCTATATGTACCAATGGAAGGCCACATATCCAGGAACAGTACCATGTTGGGGAGAAAAATAAAAGGATACAAAGTTAGGTAGGAAGGGAAATGGGGATAAATCTGGGGATGGTTGAGGGAAGAAGGGTTAATATGATCAAAACGCATATGAACCTCCCAGGAACTAATTCAAATAAAAAGGAAGACTGCTTTGGAAATTCCTGGCATCCCCTATTTGGAAGGCTAGTGTTGATTTCTCAACTGCTACAGGCATTGGTGCCTAATTGCCAAAGAAAAGTAAGACTTTAAGTGTGACTTTAAACCAAACCCAGAAAATAAACAGTTTGTCTGCAGTAGAGAAGTAGAGCTTCTGTCTGAGACTTTTTTCTGTAAAAGCAGGTACAATTATGGAAAAAGGTATGTAGGAATACTTTAAACATATCCTGTATAGTAAAAGATCCCACAGTTATACCCCAGAGAAATTTTCTAGTCTCTTTTTAATTTAGTATAAGCTCATAATTAAAATTTGAGAAACACAGAAACCTTTCTGAAGAATAGATATATTTAAGGGAATTCTTAAGAGAATAGTGTTTAACCTTTCTGATGTTTATCTGAGCTATATGAAAAGGACTCTTCCTTTTCAGTTTGCATGTAAATGATTAATGTAATTTCACTTCTTGCTGATTTATGAAATTGTTTCTTCTTTGCTTGTAGCCCTAGTAAGGGTTCTTTTTTTTTTTAACTTCTCAAGGAAATGTGTATACTAGAGTTTGGGTGGGGTACATGTTTGTGTTGCTCGGTTTTAACTGAATATTCTGGTTATAGTTACAAGAAGATGCATAGAAAGGGCTGTTGACATTAGAAAAAGGGAAGAGTGGTGTGGGAGAAGTTCATAGAACAGAACAGAGTGGGAGGACATAGCTGGGTGGAGAGACTGTGTGGTAGATGTAGGTAATGCATACTGGGGATCTGAGTGACTAATCTCGCAAGATTCTAGCAACTTAAGCCTACACCTGGAAAAAGAAAAGGTACTGACTTCCAAGAAGCATTTGAACTGTGATTGTGCTTAATTTTATAATAGTGGTGGGCAGAGAGGTCAACTAGAAAGTGTTGATATAAGTAAGACATGACAAGGAAAAATGGAGGAGGTTAAAGTGGTGACTGGGAGAGTGTTGCAGAATGAGTTTCCTAAATGAAAAGGTGACACTATGTAATTTGAATGTGTGTGTGTGTGTGTGTGTGTGTGTGTGTGTGTGCACATGTATGTTAGGGATAGATTAGGGGATAATGAATCATAATTAGATATATCAAAATTAGTAATTGCTTTGTCTTGAGTCGACAGAGAATTCTTTGGAGGATAGCATGTTCTTTTAGTCTTTTACAATAATCTGTTTCTTCTCTGCAGTAGGCTCAAGTTCACTTGCTTACAAGAATGTCTAGATGACCAAGGCCATTGGAGGTAATGCAGATAATCAGAACAGGTTTCTTAGAAACTCTATGCCGAGATATTTTCCTTCAAATTTTCCAGATTAGAGCTTGAGGGCTTAAGGTTAACCCAGCTTGGTTATATCTGGTTCGGATGATGGCTCTTGCCAATCATTATATGACTCTGTATGTGTGCATATGCATCTGCGTGTGTGCACATGTGTGAGTGTACATGCATGTGCGTATGTGTATGTATGTGTGTGTTAACATATATTAGGGGAAAAAGCATGAATTCCACTTCTAAATGTTTGAGGAGGTATTCAGGTACTTTTGATTTATTCACAGTACCATGTGAAGCCGGAGATTTGAAAGTTACATTTCAGTAAAATGTGATAAGCAGGTTTTCTTTTGAGCTACAATCCATTTACCATACTGTTTACCATGTTAACAGTGTATCACAGTGGAATGTATACATTCTCATGGCTGTATAACCCTGTCCACTCTTTAATGGCAGAACATTTTTATCATGCTAAAAGAAATGTATTTGCAGCCACTTCCCATTTTCCCATTCTCCTCTTAGGCTTACTGATGCTCAATGTACATTTTATGTACATTGTAAGTGAACTTCATACAAACAGATACATCTAATATGAGTGCTAAAATGTATGCCTTTTTAAACTTAATGCACTCAAGGTTTAGCCTAATCACAGCATGTGTCAACATTAACCAGTTTTTGTGACTGAGTATATTCCATTGAATTGATATAGTATCTTTTGTTTAACGTGTATGATGGAAACTGATTCCTGCTTCCTTGTCTTTTATAAGCATCATTGTTTCAACTGCCAACATTTCATATGGCTGTGAACCATTACTTTTCTGTTTTCTTGGGTGGGAATAAGAATTGCTGGGTCACATGTATTATGTAATTTAAATTTTGGAGTATCAGATTACCCAAAGCAAAGTCAGTTCTCTTCTTAGCCCTATCAATAATATAGGATGCTTACAATTTCTTTCTGGTCCTTTACCAATATCATAAAAATGAAATGATCTCTCATGTGGATCCTGTGTGAATTTCCCTAATGTTCAGTGTTCTGGTTTGGATTTTCAATGTACTTGGGAGGTCTCCTGTCTTAAAGCTGAACTCCAGTGTGTGATTATTGGGATATAGAAGATTCTTTAGGAGGGAGAGACTAGAGAAAGCTCCTTGAGTGGCTATAAGTATCTCATTAAATGTTTTGACAGCAAAGAAAAGAGGTAACTTATGATGAACTATAACACCTAATATTCAAAGACAATAGCAACCTTTTAAAAATATGATGATATTCTCATGTATTTTATTATAGTTATGGAAAGGTTAATAAAAGAATTCATGTTATTGAGCATCTTCTCATGAGCTTTGTGGCTAATTTTGTATATTCTTTGAATAATTATATGGGTTTTTTGTTCAATTTTAAGTTGAATATTTGTCTTTATTTCATCAAATAATTTACAGAGCTTACATATTAAAGCCTTAACACATACATGATTTGTAAATATTTTAGCCAATTTTCTGGCTGTTTTTTTTTCTTTTATTGGTTAATATGCCCAAAAGTTATTAGTATTGAGTAAGTCCAATGTTTTATTTTCTTTTTTGTTACCCCTACCCTAAGGAGGTGTATCTGAGATATAGTCTAATGAAGGATATAGTTATTTATGTAAACGCTTCCTACTAAAGAGTTTATAGGTTTAGCCCTTACATTTTGGCTTTTGTCCCATTTCAATTAATTTTTGTAAATTACTTGAAGTAGAAACTTAAGGGTGTTCATTTGAATGTGGGTAGTTAACACTGTTGAATAGGGGAGTCACCTTGGCACCTGGTATATTATCATGACTAAACTAGTTAATATTGATTGAGAGCTTGAAAGAATCTGGAATTATATAAACCCCTGGGCATGTCTGTAAGTTTCTAGACCACATTCATTGAAGTGAGCAGACCTAGCTTAAGCACTCCATAAACTTGGTTCCCAGATCGGACAAACTGGAGAAAGCACACTGGGCATTGACATTGGTCAGCTGCTTGACAACAGATGCATCGTAACCAGTTGCCCCATGCTCCTGCTAGCTGTTTCTCTGCCATGATGGACTGTTTTCTCAAACTGTGCCTCAAAGCAGACCCTTCTGTTAGTCAGATCTCCAGTCACAGTAATGAGGAGACTGGCCAATGTCTTGTCCAAGGTTATTAGCTTGGGAGTGGGTATTTACTTCTGGGGTCTAATATATTCCATCATCTGTTTGCTTGATGGTAATGCCACCTCTACTGCCATAGTATCATTAATCTTTGCTCTTCTACAGGCATGTTATAGTGTATCAGACGTGCATACTACTGATGTACATGCAATGATGATTGTGGAATATGCCTCCATATTCCAATGTGAGAAGTCATTTTACTCGGCTGAATGAGACATGTTTTTTTTTTCCTAGTTTAAAAGCTGGATGCTTGAAATAGATTATGTTCAAGAACTGGTGACTGTAGCAATAGGGAAGGAGAATGATTGGGAGAGGAAGCCCAGTTTTTATTTACAAAGAGCTCTGGACCATTATGTATGTTGATAAGAATGGTTGCAGAGTTTTGGTCAATGGCAGATTGAGGGCAGATTATGGATCATTTAAGATAGAGAACAATATATGGCCCAAAGACAATAGTGAGATATTGAATATTGCAGGATGAATGACAGGCCAGAATAAGTAACCGTGGACTGTGAGTGTTAAAGAACAAAGAGAAAGCAGGAAACTAGAAGTCAAGCAAGTAAACAGTGTCAAATACTGTTTACAGGGTGTTTTTAGTTGATGTTGTAAGACCTGTGCTCTGTAGGTTTTGTTTCTGAGTTTCTAACTACATAGCAAAGGTTTCTGGTGTATGTTGTCTGAGAAAAGTATGGGTTGTTTGGATGACAAAAAGCACCAGCAAATAGGTGACTTCCATGTTTCTCATTGTTGTAGGTTTTGGTATGCCTAAATCGCAGCTGCCACTTAGTGACCCAGTGACCACAGGCACATTGCTAACTGCACTGCTTAAATTGCATAGTTAAATCTTGAAAAGAAACCTACAGAAGCAATCAATAGAACGGTAGCCATGTTCTAGATGATGGAACTCTAGTCCTAAAAGCAATGAACCCAGTGCTGCATAACCAGCAAGTAATAGAATCAGAATTCAACTCCCAGTCCTTTATCAATAAGGATATCTTTCTTAAAAGCTCAATATCTAGACCACACCTCTGGCCAATCGTGTGAGAATCTACTATGTGAGGAAGGCATCATCCGGGGTGATTTAAGCCCCTGGCTGATTCGATGTCCAGCCTCAGCACTTTGTATATGTAGTAGCATTAGCAGGTTTACTTGCTAGGTAAAGTGCTTGGGGCAAAAGCTTGAGGACTCAAGTTCAGGTCCTTAGGACATGTGTAATAATGGAGTGGGGAATGACACACAGCAGGTACCCTAGCACTGTTGTACAGAGATAGGAACATCTCTGGGCCTTATCAGTTCGCCAATAGAGCTGAATTCGCTGGAACTAAGTTAATCCAGAGACTCTGTCTTACAAACAGAAGAAACAAAACGAAAAATAAAATAAACATCAAAGTGGGGAGTGATCAAGGAAGACACCAAGTTCATCTGTGGCCTCTACAACATGTACCTGCAGACACCTGTGTATTCATCTGCACAGACCTGAAACACACACACACATACACACACACACAGTTAAGCATATTATGTGTAGTGAACGATTTTCTAGCTATTCTTGATGCCACCTGAAGCAAGAACTTGACATTATGTTGTCATTGCCAGATACGTGTGCATAGATCACTGTAATTTAGAAATCATGGAGGAGATGACAGCATTTTGATTACAGTGTTTTGTATTTTCATTATCTTAAAAATGCTTCTAATTCAAATGAGTTTTCTTTTCATTATTATTGTGTTCACAAGGAAAAGGTAAACTATACAGGCACAATCACCATTAAGTTATACAGGAAATGTATTCAAATTCAAAGGCAATATTTTCTGTGATCATATGTATTGTCTTCAGCTACAAATTTGAAGTGTCTAAGTAAAACTAGGAAAGTAAGGTGATCTTGTCCAATGTATTCTAAGCAATGCTTTATAGAATTCATGATTCTTCAGCAGTCCAGGAGACAAGACCTCAGAAATTGAGGCTAAGATTTGATGTCCTTTGCTCTCATGAGCCAGAGGCAATATACTACAGAGGGTTATTGCAGAGCATCAGCCCCAAGACAGCATGAGCTGAGTGGAAAAAATTAGCCAGGATTTTGTCTCTAGAGCAGTCATTTGGCACTCTTATTTTATGAGAGTCCAGCATTTAATATCACAGTTCTCTAAGCCTGGGAGGGGCTGATAGGGGATATGTTAATTTCAGTTTCTACAGCTGAATTTTCTGTGAATGAAACTTTGTGACACTGAGAGACTAATTTCATTTACTTCCTAAGGCTGATATTGAAAACAAACCTCTGCATATTGAACTTTCTAGCTCAGGAATGAACATCTAGGTGATATTGGTACTGTGAAGGATGCTCAGGTGTTCTTGAGCTTTTTGATATACATATCAGCATGGTAGGCACTCCATTCTGTGATGCTGTTATTCTATATAGCAAAAGGAAGACTTTCAGTGGGTCTTACCTGGACTCAGTTAGCCCTGTAAATCCAGAGCATTCAGAGGGACAAGCTAGGAAAATGGACTTCTTTTGACCCAGAAAAAAAAGCAAATATCCATTTTGGGAGCTGCTGCTAGGGCTTCAAAAGGAATGTTTGTGTGCATCACTCTGAAGCTACGAGTGGTCCTGTACTGACAGCTGCTAAGCTAAGGGTGAGCCCTTTCCTTCTACTGTGGAATGTGATATGTGAGATGTGAATGTTTCTATCCACCCAAGTCGACTTATCTGACGACCCCTGAGCAGCAGGTAAGCAACCTCTGGTACCTTGATGCTATCCTTGTTAGACTTGAGAAAAGGTCAGCTACAACCTTCATAGAACCCTGACCCATGACAATGTCAAATGGTCAGTGTGTGTTGTTTTTAAACCACCAAGCCTATGGTCATATGCTATGCAGCAATCAAAACTGTACACAGAAGTGACATTTTAAAAAAGTCTGGATTCTTAGGTCTCATTGAAGATAGCTTGCCTTCCTTTTTCTTGAATAAAATCTTTGTTTTCACATTCTCCATGGCAATAGTCCTTCTCCTCATTGAACAATTTTGCCTCAGGGGTGTTATACATGATTCTTTTATACATGACTCCCTAATGATGTGCTGAACAAGGACAACATACAGACATAACAAAGTGGATGGAAGAAAGACCAGGAGGTTTCAACCTTCCACAAAGAACTACAGGAATTCTAAGAGTGGGAGAAATAGTCTTCCTCAGGAAGAATGGCAAGTGTTCATCCCTGAAAACATACATATAAGTAAATTACACAGGCTGAGTAAAATACATATATTTGTGTGAAGAGGCCATAAATCTGACAGTGCAAGGAAGGGCATATGGGAATGTTTGGAAGAAGGAAAGGGGAGGAGGGAACTATGTAATTATAGTATAATTTTAAAAAAGTAATTGAAAGAGAAGAATAAAAATAATTTTGTCTTTGAATGGGTCCCCAATAAACAAATATATGATGCCTATTCATCCTCTAACAACAAGAAAAGAAGCAAAGAGGGAGCTATGGGAGCCCTCACCCTTCTGCCTGGTAGAAGAGATTCTCTATACTACTGGGCTTACAAAGGTGAATGAAGGCCTTAGTTTGAGCTCATTCTCATTATATTAAAATATCACATGCAGTTTTGAAGAAGTTAGAGATGGGATAAGGGTTTCTATGTTGGACCACACCACTGTACCATTTTGAAAATAGAGAACTGGAGCTAGGAGGTAACTCATTCTGTCTAATACATACCTAGCATTCATGAAATCCTGGATCTGATTCTCAGGATCACTCAAAACATGGTCTGGTAATATGTGGCCAGAAGCTGAGCACAAGGCAGAAATACTGATTTTATGGCAGTCCTCAGAAACAGTACATTTGAGGCTGGCATAGGATATATGTGACTGTTTATAATTGATGATGACTTGTAAAATACTTAGATATTTAGATATTCCTTCATGCATTGGGTTAGAAAGTCTGGGGGCTGTACTTAAATTTTGGGAGCACAGATAGTAAATCCCAATTTGCAGAGAATTACTGAGGGATATCAGAATGATTAGATACTGGTAAAATTTTGTTAACACGGAGTTTTCTATAATTAGTATCTATAGATCACTACATTTTCTTTACAGACAGGAAATGCTATAAATTAGGACCATCAGAACATTGAACTCAACTATTGTTCCCTTTCTTGTAGTCCCTCTTTCAGCCACTTAAAATTCCAGTGGTGATGTTTTTGCTAAGCTGTCTATACTTCTCTGAACATACTGAAAATCTCTACCCAGAAAATATCATTAGGCCATCATCAGAAAAGTGACCATATAGAAAAGACTCTCCACTTTTTCATCTCAAGATGTGAAATAGACCATTTCTCATGTAGGTGCTCTTTGCATCCTAAGAGCTAAGCCACTGTAGGTATCCTCTTTAAGATTTAGGCATTACTATTAAGGTGCTATGGATCACACAGTAGGTCCACAAAATTGCTGAATTGATTGCAGCTATTTGCCAAACATCCGTCAGAGACTGAGAAGTAGCCTTAAGTGTTTCATTCATAAGGATCCCGTATCTTTGTGCCGGAAGGTTTCCAGGCCTTTGTGACTGACTTCATATCCTTGTCCCAGCCCGGTTCATATTCTTCACCACAGCTGTAAAGTAGCCCAGGAAGATAGTTTTCTCACAATTGGAGGATGTCACCTCACACTATAGGAGAAATTCTTCTTTGTAAAAAAAAAAAATGAGGATGCTTGCTGTCCAAATAGAATGGCAAAAGTCCACCCTATATGAAATAGCGTTAGGGAAGCTGCAAATTGGATTCCATTATTACTCCATAATAACATGGTGAAAATTGGCACTTGTGGATGTCACCTTTCCAGTAAGTATGGGTCTGTTTTAGCTCTCAGAAGCTGAAGAGTGAATATGAAATTCTTCTCTTTTCCCCTCCTCATTGGGTTTCAAATGAAAAGGCAGTCTGAAGAGGAGAAATGAGAAAGCAGAAACATCTGTGGTTTGGCAAGCAAAAGAAGCACTGAGAGTATTTGGGGTGACTTGCGGATGGTACAGAAACACATAGAGTGAGCCCAGCAGCTGCAGTGGGTATGCTGTTTAAAGCCATTCCCCCAGAACAGGAACAGTGGGACAATCCTTTACTGACTTGCATGATACATTGGACTGTTGAGCTAATCAGGCAATCTAATTGAATGAACATCTGCAGCTGCTTTATCATTATTCTCAAATGGCCATTATCTCTTTGCATGCCAGGGATGGCTAAGTATCTCTCAGCCTTTCTAATACAAGCTGACTCTGGGGTTTATATTTCAATTGCCCTGAAACTCAGGTGACCCAATGTAAGGTCAAATACAGTATGGGTTTTCTTTTTCCAGAACTGTTTTGAAGGAAAGGATTGGAAAAGTTGATGTCTAGGTGGAAGGGTGAAGTATGGGGTGATTCTGGTGACTTGAGGAAGGTTACATGCTGAGCCATGGTAACAGATAGACTGTTGAAGAAGACTTGGAAGCCCAGTTTCTACGAATATAAAGAGCCCCACATAAGTACAGGGAACTGCAGCAGAACCATTTGCTTTCCTCATTAGCCCCTCTTCTCTTGCTGGCGTGTTTTACCTGGATATAATCTGTGCCTATACCTAAGCCCTTTAATTATTTTCACCCATCATTTTCTGCATGCTGTTGCCATAGCATCCAGTTCCTCAGCAGATAGAGAAGAAACAACAATAATGTTTGTGCGGTTTTAACTCTAATTAAACCTCAGTGTGCCATACACAAAGAATAGATGTGAAAACAGCCAGGGGATCTCTTTGAGAAGAAGGGATCCTAGGAGGGACAGAGGGGCATGCAAGAAGGAGACAGAGGTGAAAATGACCACAGATCATTATGTAAATACATGAAACGGTCACAAAAGAATTTAAAAGGGAATGCAGGAACTCTAAGAGAAAAATGTGAGAATAAAGTGTTTTTGAATAATAATGTAAACAACATCACTGCCACAAACACAGGATCCTAGTCGAGTGCATCAGATTTTACACTCGTTTATTTTTGCAGCTAATTCTGGAATTTATTCCTGCCATTATGATCATGATTTGCTTGTTTTCAATGCCTTTTATGAGGGATGCAAATGAAAAATGATGGAGCTGCTAGAACTAAAGGGTGAGTACCAAGCAGGAGCAAGGAACTTGTTCCCAAGGACTTAGATGAATTACTACTGTCTTGATTGAACCATGTTTGGGAGAAAAGTACATACTTCCTCTCATAGCCTTTGTAAAAGATTTTATTTTCTGAAGATTGTGTGGGTCTGGATTGTGAGTGGTCACTCTGGATCATCCTTTTCACCCTGTATACGTGATCATCAGAAACAAACATAAATTCTTACCAAAATGTAACTGTAGGTTGTTTTTACAGTGTTCGAAGATATTTTATCATGAAAATGAGCTGTAGCAGTTTAGTCATTTGCCCAAGCCTGCTAAACTCTTTACATTCTATAGAAAGTAATGGGGGTGAAATGGTTTTACCCTCTCTCTTGAAGTTTCTATTTGATATGGAAGGAGAGAAACATCTAAATCCAAAGTAAGTTAGTGTTGAGCTCTAAGGGTGATAATTGACAAGACAGCAATATAGCAAAATTTTATCAATCAAGATGAGAAGTAGGACATTTGTGGAAGGGAAGGATTTACATAGCAGTGACCAGGGGTTTGAGTGGAAAATTTATCTACCTGAGGGTGGCAGGAGGAGTTTTGGGGACCAGCTTTAGCAAGTTCAGATGTGCTGAGGAGGGGATTGAATTGACTCATTATAGCACATAAAGGGAGAAGCTGTGGGCTTTACAGAATAAAGACACCTGGAGGAGCAGGATGGCCCAAGGGACAGGCAGAGACTAGCTCTCATAGCACACAGTTATGAGTCTGTCTTTTAGTTTCTGGACAATAGGAGGCCATTGGAGAAATTTTAAAAGGGGGAAGAACGTCTGATCCAGGTTTTAAACACTGGTACTAGATCAAGAGAGATGGAAGCAAATAACTGAGTTATATGGCAATTTCTGTCATCCGCTTAAGAGAGAGCATGGCGTAGAGTGGGATGGTAGCTTAAAGATGGAAGGCTGTCAATAGTAAAGTATTTTAAAATATTTTATAAACGTGAGTGCTAATTATAATTCTTACTTAAAATTCAAAAATAGAAAAGTATGTAGAAATAATTAAGTCATCCAAGACACATAAATATTTTCTGCTCTCTGTGTGGTTACCATCCATTCTAATAACTACCAATATAGAATGTCCGTAATGGGTTGTGAATTTGTGCCTTGTCCAGCTTTAAGAGTAATGTAGGTATCAGCTCTGTTGTTCATCTTCAGAGATAAAATTGCTATTCAGAATAAAGCACTTATGTATGCATGTATATGATGTTATATGACAAGAGAGAACATACTATCTCTTTTTGCTTATAATGAGGACCATACACAGAGAAGAACACAGTACTCAAAGAGTACTGTGTAGAGAGCCCATTGCTGGAATTGTCACCCAGGGCTCTCTAGTCTCATTACCAGAGCAACACTGCCATTTTGCATTGCACTTACTAGTGGGCAGTCTTTCCATTTCAACAAATGGGTCCTGAGTGTGAGTCTTGAATTGCTACCTTGAGTATGCAATAGAAGATCTCAGCTTCTTTGGATAAGAGCAATTGAAAAGTGAAAGAAGTATTTTGAGTTTAAGGATGCTACCTGTGTCCTATTTTCAGATGTTGATGATTTTGGTGGTTGCCTCTTATTAGTTTATATATGGGTTACTAATATGTGCTTTGATAAACCAAAGTTCTGTACTTTACTATGCTAAGCAGTTACATAGTTTAATAAGGAAGCCTTATGAAGGTGTAGCAGGGAAACAACAAAATAAACAACTCAGAAGCTTCTTAGAGGCTGTCTTGTTCCCTTCTTTTCTCTTCGAGCAATCCACAACCTGTGAACTCAGCTGTACAATTTGGGTGGATGGGCTGTGGGGAGTGGTTTGGTTTTATGTGTGTTCTCTTTCTTTCTATTTTTTTTTTAACTCTCCAGTTCTGTCAAGACTGACTTTCAGGCACGAAGCTCCCTGCTGGTTGAGGTAGGCTGAGCATGCACAAGGTTATACAATGACTGCCACATGCCAAAACCCCATTGAAAGGATGAATCTTCTGAGCTGCCTGCAAGCAGGCTTCTAATGAGGCCCCAAAGGAGCTGGGGTGGCCATTGCTTCCCCTTCACTGCAGAGGAATTATCAACCTCTCAGGGGTTGTTAGTACCCAAAAAATGCTTCAGCACAGATCATTCAAGTTCCTGCATCTAAAGAGTCACAGCTTTTTGGAGCAGAAACATAAAAATTTTCCTTTGGTTTTGTTCATTTTGCTATAAGGGAAAACCAGAAAACTTTGCAAATCTGAACCAGTCTTAGACATAGGGCTAAAACCCTGTTGTGTCTGCCTCTTCATAATGAATAGTAGTCATGATAATAATTGTAGGTAACTTTATTGAAATTGATACTGATGTTTAATATTTCCTGTGCCTTACATTATTTAATTCTGAAATGACTTTCAAGTATACACACCATTGCCCATGCATTGTAGTTGAAAATTAGGATTTAGGATGTTAATTTAGCTAAAATAAAAGAGGTATGCTTACTGCAAATCTCGTGCTGAAAGAGGAATTCTTATACCAATACTATATGATTTATATCTATGTTGTTCTTTTACCCATTTCATTTTTAAAACAATACTGTATGTGATTAAAAATTATTAAAAGGAAGTGCTTTGCATACCTCGGATCATTTTAAATGTATTTATATAAGTTAGGGAGATATGTATCTGTCACATAACATTGTGAAGAGTGTTGACAATATTTACTCCTAGAAACTTAACGTTCTTTAACATGCATTCATTTAGAAACAGCATGGAGGAGAGTTTCTCACAAGTATCCTGTAAAAGGAGATGAGAAGTGGAATTCGGAAGCTATATCAGTAGATACAATTATGTCAGTGATTTAGGTTCTTCTGTGAGGAGATCTGAGATGCAGGGATCCATCTCAGTTCTCTAACTTTGGGACAGTGAAGTGGCCCTTTATCTGCCATGACAATTTTAAAAGTTGTATGCAGTTTATATCTGAAGATGAAGGAATAATCTGAGTGATTTTTTTTTTTTTTGGCTGAAGTAATTTCCTGGAGAGAAACGCAACTGACAGCCGTCAGCCACCTATATTTGTAGCAGTTACAACAATGAATATTTCATTCTGAAATAGATTTGCTATACGCCATCCTCTGTGTAACACACATCCACTTGGATAGCCCAGTAGGCCTTGGAAGCGCCTCCCCTGGTAATCCTGTTAGTCTCAGTTACTGGAGAAATTTATGGAAAAATAGAAAAATGAGACAGTGTATTCTATTGTAAACCACTAGACGGGTCTGGATAAAAATGCATAATTATTGTCTGTCCCTTGGTATCAGTTATGGTAGTTTGTCAACTTGACACATTTAGAATTACCTGGGAAGGGAGTCTCAATGAGAAATTATCTGCATTAGGTTGGCCTGTTGATATGCCTGTAGGGGATTTTCTTAATTGGGTTAACTGAGATAGGAATATAATATGGATGGTACCATTTCTTGAGCTGGGCCCTACACCGAGAAAAGGAGAAAGTGAGCTGAATACTAGCATTTATGCATAAATTTATTGCTACCTGCTCTTGATTGTGGGTATGATAGGATCAGTTAGGTCAAGTTCCTGAGGCCTTTACTTTCCTGGAATAGTGGACTGTAACCTAAATTGTGAGGCAAATCAATCCCTTCTCTCTTAAGTTGATTCTTTCAGGGTGAATTTTGTTTCCATGACAATGTGAATAGGAACTGAATTAGTATCCATTCTTGAGTCTCTGTTTTTATTTGTTGGACTTTTTTATTTGTGTTGGACCTTTGGTGTAAAAAGCTTGCAGCATTATCATGGAAACTATAGCATAAAACTCAATGGGTCTCTAAGTGTGTTTCCTACTGGAAATCTTTGCTCTGTGGCAATGAGTATATATATAAAATTTAGCTTTTTAAATTTTTTTTTGAGAATTTTATACATGAGCACTTTATTTCTGTGATCTTCCTCCTCCAACTTTTCTTCTGTTTCTATCTACCCTCAAATTCATAAACTCGTCTTCAACTTTTATTCTTATGTGTATGTATATGTATGTGTGTGTATATATATATATATATACAGTTATTTGGAAATATATGTTTAATCCATTTAGTGTTGCTCATATTTATATATGTTCAGAGCTTACTCCTAAGATTGAATAACCAATCATGAAGCCCTTCCTAGAGAAAACTAATTCCCTGCTTCTCAGCAGTCATTTACTGCTTCTAGCTCTTCCACTGGGAATGTGCCTGGGGAACTTTTCCGCATCCATGTTGGTATGCCAACTAATGTTGTCACTATAAAAGACATGTTTAGGCAATATAATTGTTGAGATTCCATGGATAAAACTTCTCTATTATGTCTAGAAGACACTGGCAGAGGACATTCTGATTCTCTGGCTTTTACCATTTTCCCACTATCTCTTCTATGATGTCCCCTAATCCTTATGTGTAGGAGTTGTGTTTTAGATGTATCAAGTGGAGGTGATTATGCCAGTTTTTTTTCTGCATTTCAGCCACCTTTGAATCTCTTCAGTAGTTTCTAGCTGTTGAAAAAAAAAAAGGGAAGGCTTCTTTGAAGAGGCTTGAAAGCTACACATATCTGTATATGTAAGGTTATGTATTTAGTATGATTAAAATTTACATTAGATTGGAAAATGGGACAAGTAGGGTCCCTTCTAGGGTCTGTACCATCATGTGCCATGGATGATTGGCTAGGTTTATAGTACCGAGCATGAATTCTCTCCTGTTGAACAGGATGAATTCTGATTAGACAGCTGTTAACTCCATGATAAACTTGCTATGACTGTGTCATTGGAGAGCAAAGTCTTACCAAGCCAGATACAGCTGGGTAGGGCTACTGATTGTTCTTCTCCTTTGGCAACTTAGATAGCATTGTCCATTACTACAAGAGTTACTAGTCTTCAGTGAGGATGCTTAAAGGTCGTATCTGTCTCTATTTCTCTGAGTCCTATGTCTGAAATATCCAATGTCTTCAACAACAGGGTTTGCTTTCTGGGAGGCAACCAAGAATGCTGATAGCCTATAGTATTATGAAAGTCTCCAAATCAATAGGAGCTTCACATTCTTGGCACTGAGATTCTTGTTACTCTGGGTCTAGAGGGAGGACTGTCAGGCCCTGTTCTATAACTCCATTTTCAGTGCCCCTCCCCCTACACTGTGTAAGTAAACATGAATTAATGTTTCCCTATGAATTTTTCAGACATTCTTAGTGATGTTTACTTCTCTTTCTCTCTCTCTTCTGCATCACCCCCTTTTCCACTCCTTAGTTAAAATTTATCATTTTCCCATTTCCTTTTCCATGATGTTCTCATATCCCCTTCTCTAGAATACCTCCTCCACAACTTTCACATTGCCTTCATACTTAATAGCTGTGTTGGTCAGTTTTTCTTGTTGGCGAAAGTTATCAGTTGAAAAAAATGTCTTCATCACATTGGCCTGTTGACAAGCCTATATGGCATTTTCTTGATTACTGATTAATGTGAGAGGACCTATCTTACTGTAGGCAGTGCAACCCTTAAGTAGGTGTCCCTGAGTGATATAAGAAGCAAACTGGGCATACCATAGACCACAGACCAGAAAGCAATATTCTACCATGGCTTTAACTTCAGACTCTGTCTCCAGGTTCCTGCCCTGACTTTCCTTCTGGTTGGACTACAAACTTGTATGTTTAAATAATCCCTTCCCCAACAAGTTTCCATTGGTTTAGAAACAAACCCAACTGATACTCCGGGTTTCTGTGGATATTTCAGGTTATATACTCAAATATTAGATTCAGAGATAATATCTATAAATAAGAGAAATTGCAGCATTTGTCTTTCTGAGTCTGGGTTACATAACTCAGTATAATATTTTCTGATCTCATCCACTTACCTGCAAAGTTCATGGTTTTATTTTTCTTTATAGCTGAATAGAATTCTATTGTGACTGTAGTGGTTTACAATACCACCAACAGTGAATGAGAGTTTCTTTTTCTCTGAACCTGCAACAGCAACTTTCAGCTGTTTTTCCAAGCTTAGCATTATAAGTGGAGTATTTTGTCATTTCAAAATAGGTGTAAGTTGCATTCTATTGCCAAGGATATTAAAAGAATTTTATGGTATTTCTTAGCCATCTTTAACTTATTTGTTTTTGAGAACTCTTCTCTGCTTAGATATATAGCCCATTTGTGGTGTGTGTGTGTGTGTGTGTGTGTGAGAGAGAGAGAGAGAGAGAGAGAGAGAGAGAGAGAGAGAGAGTGTTATTGTATGTATTTATTGATTATTTGTGACTTCTTGAGTTCTTTGTTTATTCTAGATGTTCATTTTTCTGTTATGTGAGTAGCTGGCAAAGATACTTTCTGAATCTCTATACTTCTTGCTCTCCACTTATTTGATTCTTTCTTTGCTGAAAAAGGGCAATTTAGTTTTATGAGGTCCCACTTGTCAGTTGTTGGCCCTAATTCCTGAGTGTAGAGAATCCTATTCAGAAGGTCCCTTTCTCTGTCTTATATGATACTGCCTGTACTTCTATCAATTTAAGCAATCATGGGTTCATATTGAAACCTCTAATCAATTTGGAATTTAGATTTTTGTTCAGGGTAGTAAATATCAGTCACTTTCATTTTTCTACATGTAGACATTTAACTTTCCTTGAACCATTTGTTGAAGATGGTATCTTTTTTCCAATTTATATTTTTGGCATCTTTGTCAAATCAGAAAACTGTAGTTTATGTGCATACATACTGGGTCTTCTGCCTTATTTCATTGGTCTGCATTTCTGACTTTTGCTGGTTCCATTTTGTTTTTATCACGATAGCTCTACAATATAGCTTGAAATATAGAAATATAGTATGTTAATAACTCTAGAATTGTAACTCTGATATATGCTTGCTGTTTGTTTGTTTGTTTGATGTTTTGGGTAACAGTCTTTTACCTCTTCAATAAGGTTTATTCCTAAATATTTTTTTGTGATTATTGTGAACATGATTGTTTCTGTGATTTCTTAACCATGGTACTTATGAACAGTATTAGAATACTTTACTGTACCATCTGAATTAATAATTAATTTCTAAAGGTTTTATAATAATATTTACTGGCAAATTATCTGATAAAGTTCACTTGTCAACCTTTGTTTAGTATGTTGATAAAGAAACAATAGAAAGCATTTAGAGTGCTAGAGAGATGACTGAGTGGTTAAAAGCACTTTCTGCCTTTGCAGAGGATCTAAGTTCAGTTCCCAGCACCCACATGGCAGCTCAAAACTATTGGTGATTCCACATTCAAGGCATCTAAGGTGCTCTTCTGGCCTCGTCAATTTCAAACATGCATGCGATATACATGCATGTATACAGGCAAAGCAGTCATGTACATAACATCAGAGTAGGCTCAGATATTTTGATCATCCTGATAAGCCCTTAGAAATAGTGATCACAGGAGTGATCACAGGACTCTGTTTATTGTCCTGCATGTTCTTTGACTATTTGGGTTTATTGTCTTGCTTGTTCCTTGACTATTTGCATCTATTGTATTGCTAGTTCCTCAACCTAGAATTGACCTTAATACTCGCATGTGATTTAAATGGTATAAAAGCAAAAAAGGAGGAGGAGGGATGGGATAGGGGATTAATGGTGGGTAGAAATAGGGAAAAGGTATAACATCTGAAATGTAAATAAATAAAATATCAAATAAAAAAGAAAATGTAAAAAAATCAATATATTTTTTTAAAAAAATAAATAGTATTTAGATAACCAAAATCTATATGAAAAGTTAGCAGCCTCACATGACTTTTTATAAATGGTTAGCCTTTCAGATTATAATGAAGAAAGGGTCATGTCAAGGAACATTTGAGTCTCATTATTTCCCAAAGTGTCTTAGGAACGTTTATGTTTGACCAAAGAATAGACAATTATAATGATAGACTGTGTTGTCAAGTTCAGAGGTAAACCTTGAGGTATGTAAATAATTTCGATGATGATATTTATGTTCAGTAGCAGATAGGTTCATTTAGCAAGTGGTATTAGTAGAAATGGTATAAATGGCTATCATTTGGAGTACATACACAAACATGAACTCTGTGCTATAAGGATTTAAATGAGCAAAACAAAACCTTAGGAGGGGTACTAGCAGATATTTAATTTAGTGCTAGATAAAGCACTGCTTTTCAAAGATATTTATTCATTTTTCTGTGTATGTGGATTACTCTCGGTGGGTATGCCAAGCGCATGCAGATACCAGTATAGTACAGAAAAGGCAAGCAGATCCCTTGGGGCTATTGTTATAGGAGGTTTTAAATCACTCATGGTGGGTGCTGGGAATTGAACTTGGAGCCTCTAGAAGATTAGTAAAGTAAATGTTCTTACCTACTGAACCATATTCCCACTTCTGAAACAGCACACTTCCAATAGCCATTGAGAAAATATAAAAATATTTTCTAAATAAATCTTAAGCCTTGTAGTATAGAAACTTCCACCATATATATTATCAATAGAAATATATTGGATAAAATTTGCAGAGTAGATGTGAAAGAGTCAGTGTCTATTCTGAATAAATGAAAGTCAGATGCATATAAGATACAAAATAATATCAACTCAATAGATCAAAGAAAAATGCACAAGTAATAAAACAAAAATAATCAGCATTACTTACAAAGTGTTCACAATTGGTGCTAGTAAAACTAAGACAACACTAATCTGTAAACTTGTTCAAAGTTACTTTTTTTCATGACAGCTATAGTATAAGTAATTTTGTTATGCTATTTCCTTTCTAGATTGAAATTTGAATTCTTACTATATTCAAGCAGTTTGGGGGTATTTAAAATCGGATATATATTCCATATAATTTCAGTTAGAAGCCAATTCCATATCAATGAAGACATTAGTGTGTGCTATATATGCATGTGCTCACATGTGTATATTTCTATGACATCTGTCAAATTATTAGAGTGCTACTCATTCTTATACATCTGCCTATGATGTCTTCCATTGCATTGAAATACAAAAGTAGACCCATAGAAAGCCTTCCTATGCTAAGAATAGCTGATAGAAGAAATTTGCATATTTTATAAATCATTAGCAAGCCTTTTGTTCATATACATAGTAATATGCTCAGGTACATGCATATTCTCAAGTAAATTACTGAGATAAGAAAATTTATGGGAGTCTACTAGTTCAACTTGCTTTTTTTGTTGTTGTTCATGGAATACATAGTTAAAAATGTCAGGGTGATTTATGGCAATGGAGAGTTCAGTTAAGTTGAGAATTAAGGCAAACAAACAAATAAGCAAAACCCATTTAAAGAACTAACAAAAGAAGCAATTTCAGCAAATAAAATTCAGCATTGTTGAATCTGAAATTATGCTGGACGTTGCAAATATGAGAACTTGTGTTCTGATTGCTTAAGTGTCCAAAAGAAAAACCGGATGTAAATATTTGAAAGATTAGTAAGACGTGATAAAAATGAAGTGAATGAAGGAGAAATCGGACCTATACTTTTAAAGGATGGAGCAGGAAGTGAAATTTTCTGAACGGCTGTTACCTTTCCCATTTGACTTTTAATTTTATCAGTATGCGTAGGTATGTGCTTATGTGTTTGTGATAAATCATACAACAACAATAACAATAATGACAGTAAAAGGCAATTTCCCTTTTCTCGCTGAGTATCTTGGCATCTTTAAGAAGCTGTGTTTTACATTCAAAGATGAAGTCTTTTGCACATTTTTCAGAAGAGAGATCAGAAATTGCTCTTGAAGTGCAATTTAAATAAATGACCTTGCCCTTAACATTGGTGAGTTTACAGCTAAAGTCTGTCAGTCTACTTGAGCTGTGAATGTGCTCGATGACTGGAGTGGTGCCTGTGAATATATAGGTAAGATTTTACAATTTCCACTTATGGTAATGGAATTTGAATCTTGTGAAAATGATACTGACTGGACTTAGAGTTATTAAAATATTAATCAGAGTGGGAAAATCGCAAAAGAATAGATTTTAGAGTCTTAAAAGTCTGAGAGGTGAGCAAGATGGTTTAGTGAGTTAAGAAAATGTACCTGCCATACATGCCTGACACCTGAGCAGATCAGCTCCTAGAATCCACAGTGGAGAGAGAGAACTGACTCTGAAAAATTGCCCTAAATCATTGTTGACACATGCAGTATGTTTTCTTTTCTCTCTCTTCTCCCCTCCTTCCTTCCCTCCCCACCATCTCTTTCACAAGGACAAACACACACACACACATGCACACAAACATACATGCACACAGACACACATGCACACACACATCCATACATACATATATGCACATAAATACACACAGACACTCACAGACACATACATGTACACACACACACACATGCACACTCATACTCACAAACACCCAAACCCATATACACACACAAAGTCATGCATATACACATACACACACATGCATACACATACTTATATACACACACATACATGCACACATACACACATACACACACACGCACGCACACACACATACACAAGCACAAACTGAAAAATAGAGTGAGTTTTTAGATAACCATGCAGAATAAAATTGCAGAAAATTGTTTTGATAATGCTCCAGAATCTCAATTGTCTCGTCGGAATTCAGACATATTAAGATAGTTTATTCGTTGTATTCTTGTATAGATATTTATTTTTAAATATAATGATTGTATTCCTTGAGAGTATTATATACACTTTCAATATATTTCAATAATATTTCTTTAGCAACTCTTCACATATCTGTCTTTGGCTTGCCTGCCTCCTCCCAACTTCACATTCTCTATTTTATTTTATCACCCACCAAATCCAGCTTGTATTGCCCATATTCTTATGTGTGTGTGGCCATCCACTGCTGCACGATTGATCCACCAAGGGTAGCATTCAAAAAAAAAAAAGGAAAAAAGAAAAAGAAATCCTCCCGAACAAACAAACAAAAACCCTGACTTTTGGCTGTGGGTCTTTGGATTGTTTCCATCTACTGCTGGATGAAGCCTCTCAGGAGATAATTATGATAGGCTCCTATCTGCAAGCATAGCAGAGTGTCATTAATAGTGTCAGAGGCTGGCTCTCTCCCCTGGGATGGGTCTCAAATTAGGCTTGTCATTGGTCAGCTGTTCCCTTAGTCTCTGTTCCATCTTTACCTCTGTGAATCTTATAGGTAGAACACATTTTGGGTCTAAGGTTTTGTGTGTGGATTGTTGTTCCCCTCCTTCCAATGGAAGTCTCATCTGGCTGCAGGAGGTAGCCACTTCAGTCTCCATATCCCCAACTGCTACGAGTCTCAACTATGGTTACTGGCATAGATTACTAGGTGTCTCACCTGTATCAGGTCTCCAGCTAGTCCCTGAGTTGGACACCACCGATTTCATTTTTCCTCCCAGCCCTTCCCTGTACCACTTGATTGCCATCCCCATCCACCCTCACCCTCTCTCCCAGAAAGTTTCCTCCCTCCATCCACTTCTGATGTCTATTCTATTTTCCCTTCTGAGATGCACACATCCTTTGGGTCCTGTTTGGTTATCCTGTACTTTTTAGCTAATACCAACATATAAGTGAGTATTACATACTGTGCATGTCTTTCTGGGTCTGGGTTACTTCACTCAGCATATTTTCTAATTCTATCCATTTGCTTGTAATTGTTTTTTAATAGCTGAATAGTATCCCTTTGTGTAGATGCACCAACTGATGGAAACAGATGCAGAGACCCACAGCCAAACATCAGAATGAGCTCAGGGAGTCTTGTGGAAGAGTAGAGGATAGGATTGAGCAAGCTGGAGAGGTCAAGGACACTACAAGAAGACCTAGAAAGCAACTAACCTCAGCCCATAGGGACTGGCAGAAACTAAACCACCAACTAAAGAGCATGTAAGGGCTGGACATAGACCCACTATACATTTGGAGCAGTTGTGCAGCTTGGTCTTCAAGTGGGTCCCTAACAATTGGAGCAAGGAGAGTCTCTGACTCTGTTTGGGTCTCTGGGGGATTATAGTCTTCTTGTGACTTGATGTCCCGTCAGGGTGGTAATTCAGGGGGATCCCCATTGTCTGAGGAATAAAGGAGGGCATAAAGGGTGAAGGATTTATGAGGGTGGGACTGGGAGGAGAGAAGGTACTGGGGCTGCAGTCAGGATGTAAAGTGAATAAATAAATAAATTAGTGAGAAAACAAAAAAACAAGGCTGACTCTGTCTCCCCAGTAGCTATCAGTTGTCAACAGTGTTCTTAGTGGTGTGTCCTCATCAGCCTCTCCTTCCTCTTGGTTGCAATATTGGCTGGTTTGACTTTTTTCCATGTTGGTTTGGTCTTGTCTAAGAATATATAGCTTCTGTAAGTTCATGATTATGGTGATTGGTGATCTTGTCATGTCCAAAAGATGTTGCTTAATTCTAGTCTTCCTGGGCCTCTGGTTTTATAATCATTCAGCCTCTTTCTTACTTCATGATGGTCTCTGAGCCTTCGCCAAGGAGGGGATGATAACATTTTCCTATTTATGTTTGACATTATCTATACTATGTCCAGTTGTGAGTTTCTCTATTAACTGTTATCCACGAAACCTTACTGAGAGCTTCACTAATATATGGGTAGAGAATTTTGAAAGTATTAGTTTCCTACTGTGTCTTCTTAGCAAAGTAATAATTGTAAATTCATCCCTTGAGGACAATGATTTCTACAGCCACTGGTTCTTGTGCTCATTTATCATACCAGGCATTATTTCAATCCTGTGGAGCTGGACTTAAATAAAACCAAAAACTGTTGGCTACTCCAATAATATTCACGTCACTGCCGCTACTGTATAGCTGGACAAATTTTTACCATTCTGGTCATTATTGTAGCTCATGGGGTTCACCACTGGATTCTATTCCAGAAGACTACACAGCACACTCTGGTAGCATGAAAGACAATCATCATAGAGGAAGCTTCCTACTCAGTACCAGCTTGATTTCTATATGTCATATGATGGAACTATTTGTATCTTTAGCTATAGGGTCTTATCAACTTCTGATGTGCAATAATGACCAATGGCAATAGCTCGTATTGGATGTGATCTCTGGGATACCCCTGATGAACAGCTGAAGGAAAGCTCTTCCATACCTACTCTGAGCTTTTTATTTAGCATCCTATGGCTTCTGGGCAGAAGATTATCCTCTGGAACAATACCTCTAATTCATGTTTTCTTATGACTACACCTATAAGCATACATTTAGGAAGCATATACAATAGAAGGTTTACATATATCCCTTTCAGACATTTTTAAAGTAAGTTATTCTTCTTCCTCCCCATCTCTGCCCTATCCTCCCATCTCTCCCCTCACTTAAACTTCTATAACTGGTATTACCTCCTTTTCTTCATATCTATTATTTTCTATTTAAAACATTTAAAGCAATAATAGATGCTCTAATTTTAGTTTAGAATTATAGTCACTTAATTGCTATTAGTTAACTACAGAGGTTTTGAAGTATTATTCCTGCCAGGAGAAAATCCCAATAGCCATCAACTGAAATGTAGAGAGAAAGAGAGAGAGAGAGAGAGAGAGAGAGAGAGAGAGAGAGAGAGAGAGATCTGTATGTGTGTGTGTTGTATATATTTGTGCCCATGTGTGTATGCTTCACTCAACCATGTACATGAGGTGGCTAGAGAATGACATTGAGATCCTTTCTTCATCTGCTTCTCTCCCTTCTTTTTTTGAGACAGAGTTGTTTTTGAACTTGAATTTCAGTGTTTTGTCTAGCAAGTTACTGTGATTCATTTGTCTTTACCGTTTCACAGTCAGTGCTAATGTTATAGGCTTGTATTATGAAACAGCATTTTTGTGAGCACTAAGAATGCAAACTCCAGTTGTTATCCCCCTCCTGGTCTGCCTCCAGACAGTCTTCATTCCATTTCTCCCGGCCTGTCTCCAAGATGATGTCCCCACCCCCACCCCCAGCAGTACGAAGCAAACCAGGAAATATCGAATTGGAGAGAAATAGTGGGGTGTGTTTATTTCATTCCACATGGAACTTGAAACTTCAATAAATGTTTTAAGACAAAAAAAGGACTTTAAACTCAATTGTTTTTTTTTCCACCCTTGGTTGAGGAGCTAGTAATATCACAATACAGTAGATTCAAATAGTGAAGGAACAAGCAAGACAATAAACACAAATTCTCAAAAAACAAGCAAGGCAATAAATAAAGTTCAGTAAATACTCCTGTGATTACTGTTTCTAAGGGCTTATCAGGATTACCAAAATATATGATCCTTTTCTGTGTCCTATCCCAGTCATTTTCATGTCTAAAGCCTACTTCCTTGTTCTAACCTAAGATTTAGATTCCTGCCTGAAATTACTTTTTAGTTCTAGTCTACTGTCAGAATCCTTCCTGAAGCCCACTTCCTTATCATTGGCCAATGTCATATTCCTGCCAGGCAGCCTATTTCCTTGTTCTTGGGCCATGTCAGATTCTTGCTAAGCAGCCCCAAAAGCTCTCCGCCTCTCCCCCTTTTTTATTTTATAAACAAGACTGAGCCTGTTTTAGGTAGTTCTGCCAAGAATGCCTTCCTTACGCATTGTGGAATATGCATTATCAAAAGCAATGTACTTCTGTCTTAGGTTGGTAAGGCTCATGCTTATATAGTAAGCCCTCAGATATGTGGTTTTAAAATTTTTCTTGTTCTATGTCTCATAATTGTTTGTGAAAATGTTTCTGGTAGTTCTCAGCTTTACTGCTCCAGGACGTACCTAGAATACCTACAAAACTTGTAGATGTCTGAATTCCATTCTAATGATCTCATTAGAATGGATAGAATAGAGTATCCTTCAAGGGTAGAGTGTGGGTATCTCTGTAATTGCTTTTTGAAGTAAACACTCCAAAGAACTCTTCTGATGGTTTGAGCCATGTCTTCCTAGATATAATAATTCTGTTTATGTATTAGATTAGAGATTATATTCAATATTTTAGGTCTTAGAAACTTTGCTAAATACTTGCAAATGAAAGTTATTGGCTAAAATGACCCAATTATGTATAGATGTATATGTCTTATTAAAGTTTCTAGTATTCATAAGACTATAATCTAAATATAAACTTGAGAACAAACCATGATGAGTTCAGAAAAAGAATTGCAAAATGACCTGAAAATATATAAAGTTATTGTAACTTCCGTTCTCAAACCCAAGCTACTTCCATCTTAACGGTTGACTATACAGTATTACATCATTTGGTTGCAAGTTTCACATCATAATTTATTGAGAGACGTTCTAATAATATCATTTCCCTTTCAAGGCCAGCCCGGCCTCCCGTGTCAGTTCCCCCAATTTATTGTTTAACTTGTGGTCTGTGATCAATATTGAAAAATCAGTTTGTATTTTCTTCTGAGTCTCATGTGCTAGTTTCTGATTAATGTAATTCCAATAACTTCATGGTCTCCCCTGTGACAAACTAAAAGTTTAGCTCAAACCTGTCTGTCAAGTATGATTAATAACCATTTGAGGAAAAAAAGCAATTTCTTTATACTCTTTGATGTCTTTGTACCTTTATAGCTCATAAAGTGGTGTAAACTCTCAAAGGGTTTGTTAAACGATCATCTTTTGCTTCCTTACTAGGGGTTGCTTCTGCACTGTGTTCAGATTTCCATTTGACTTTGACATTTCTATGGTCTGATAACAATGGAAAAATGTTGTGTTACTTGTTTTTTTTCCTACTACTTTTATTATTTTATAATCCAGTCATTGCTCCCCCCTGTATCTACTCTCCTATTGTTTTTTTAACCCATTCCTTCTTTCCCCTGTCTCCAAGAGGATGACCCCTCCCCCTGACAGACTTTGCCCCTTCCTGGGGCCTCAAGTCTCTTGAGAGCTTGTTTTCACCCACTGAGGCCATACTAGATAGTGTGTGTGTGGGTGTGTGTGTATGTATGTATGTATGTATGTATGTATGTATGTATGTATGGGGCTTCAGAACAGCTCCTGTATACTGTTTGCCTGGTGTCTCAGAGTCTGAGAGATCCCAAGAGTCTGGAATAGTTGAGACTTCTGGCCTTTCTATGGGTCACCCTCCTTTTCTAGCTTTTCCCTAATCCAACCACAGGGGTCCCTGACTTCAGTCCAATGGTTGGCTGTATCTGCTTTCGTCTCAGTCAGCTGTTTGTTGAGCTTCTCAGAGGGCAGCCATGCTAGGCTTCTGTCTGTATGCACACCATAGCATCAATAATAGTATCAGTCCATGGAACCTCCTCCTTAAGATGGATCCTAAGTTGGGCCAGTCACTAGATCTTACCTCCCAGGTCTTTGGTACTTTCTAGAGGGTTCTCCCACTCCCACTCCCTGAGGTTGCATATCTCCATTCATTCTGCTAGCCTTAAGGGCTTCTCTCCTGTCTCCCCCACCCCCCACCAATCATTTTCCCTCTTTCTTCTCCCTATCCCATCTCTCACTTAGATCCCTCCCTCCCAAGATTGTTTTCTCCTCTCCTCCAAGTGATTGAACCTCCTCCTTACTTGGGTCCTTCTGCTTGTTAACCTTTGTGAGTTCTGTGGATTGCATCCTAGGTATTCTATACTTTTTGACATTCCAGATTCCTCAGTTGAGAATTTTCTGTTTAGCTCATTACTTCCTATTTAATTGGGTTATTTTGTTTTCTGGAGTCTAGTTTCTAGAGTTATTGTATATTTTAAATATTAGCCCTCTATCAGATATAGGGTTAATAAAGATCTTTTCCCAATCTGTAGGTTGCTGTTTTGTCCTGTTGACAGTTTCCTTTGCCTTATAGAAACTTTTCAGTTTCATGATGTCTCACTTATGAAAGGGTTAAGTAAGTCCTAGTCTAGCTGCATATTTGACTATGCATTTGTTTTTGTTTTTATAGTTTTGAGATGAGAGCACTTAGGGGGCCTTATGAGGGGCATTACTGAAGAAGTACACGTCATTCTCTACTCATAAAATATGAATATGTGTAGGTAAATATTACAAAACAATACTGAATATCTTTTGAATAGCAATGTGGGGTTTTACCAGTGTGATTTAAACTGTTTTTTTTAACCTGGAATATATTTTTGATTATTCATATCAATTCATTTCTCTGAGTTTGTATTTTCCTCTTCCTCCAGTTTAGATCTTACTGTGGTATCTAATACCATTTTAATATATCCTTTGTAAGAAAACAGAGCCAGAGTTAAAAATCAGAACTTTGTCTGGAGTATTAACATCCAAGTCTCTATTGGAAGAATCTCTGAGTACCTATTTCTACCATTGGCTTATGCATTCCCAGCATAAAATATTTGCTTGGGTATAACTATTTCCCTATCAAATTGTCCTTTTAAATGCATCTAAGTTCTCATGTGCACTCACAGATACCCATATGCTTTGTGTTTGAATCACTTGACTCTTACCCAGTGTTTTTTTTTCAACTCTTTAAGTTAGACAGCCTGAAAATCCACTTCATTAATTGATACCCCTTATGTTAGACAGAAAATGTAAACTAAAAAGTGACTTTTAAAACTGTAATTGTGGAATGGAATAAATAGGGGGGAAAGTTGAGACATATTTTGAGTGCTATTTATATAATAGGTATCATTAACTAATTTCTGTTGACAGCTGTATTATGCCTAATGTGAGATTAAAAGCTTCATTGTTCTTTATTCCCCAGGTTATATAATATTCCCCTATCTGTCCTAGCTGAGTAGTTAATGGTAGCTTACATCATTATTCTTAAATTTCCATGCATGACAGAATTGCATTAAGAAGGCTTTTTGTTTAATGTAGATCCATTTTAAAACTTCAAGTATTACAAAAAGCATCCTGAGCAGTGTTAGAGATAGGAGGAGAAAATGCCTTCTGTATTCCCACCTGTCAGTTTTATCAATATCCAACCCAACGAGCAGTCATGGTTCTTGGTCTCCTGAAAAATATTCACTCTGGACAAAAGTAGAGCAAAAAAAAAAATCAAAATTCATCTTAGCAGATGAGAGAACAAGACTGGACTGGTTGGACCAAGCCAAGTGACAGTCTTCCCAAACAGCTCTACCTTTAGTATCTGAACTTACAAAACTTTGTCTACCATTTTCCTTTTCCTTGCCCAATCAGGTAGCTTGGGGGTGACATATCTCCTGAAACAGACAGGAACACTTATAGAACTGTTGTCCAATTTAGTCTGTTACAGTTAGAAGCATTAAATATATGGATATGCATAAGGATAAAGCTACCTATAAAGTTACAATTTTAGGAGAGGAAAGGCCAGCCATTACTTCCTCTTAATAAACATCTACCTGCAAGCCTATGTAGTTACGTATCCCAGGGTTCCCAAACTCTCCATTTTAACCTTGCCATTTGAAAGCTATGGTGTGCTTACAGACAGGAGCCTAGCATGGTGGTCCTCTTAGAGGCCCAACACACAGCTGACTGAGACAGAAGTAGATTTATACTCAACCATTAGACTGAAGTTGTGGATCCCTGTGGTTGAATTAGGGAAAGGCTGGAAGAAGCTGAGGAGGAAGACCCCATAGGAAGACCAGCAGACTCAACTAACCAGGATCCCTGAGATCTCTCAGACACTGAGTCATTCACAAAGCAGCATACATAAACTGGTCTGACCTATATAGCAGAGGACTGCTTGGTCTGGCCTCAGTGGTAGAAGTTGTGCCTAACTCTTGAGAGACTTGAGGCCCCAGAGAGTGGGGAGGCCTGGTGGTAGGCATCTTCTTGGAGACAGGTGGGAGGAGGAACTGTGGGAGAGGGAAACTGGGAGGGAGACAATGGATGGGCTGTAAAAATGTAAAACTAATAATTAAATCTTCTGATTTATCTTTGTATGAGTTTCAGGTTGCTACTTTCCAATTTTTCTAAATTATTTGTTTAAATACTTAAAAAAATACTTGTCAACCATTTGTCATTCTTCATCTCTATGGTAAGAGATTAGCAGGGATATTTTTAGTTTCATAAAGTTATTCTTCATCTTCAACACACTATATAATAGGATATTTTACAGTCATTTATTGTTGACTATGAAGATGAAACCAATCGATATTTTGTATTAACGTGAACTCTGTTTTAGTTTATAACTTTATGGAGTTTACGAAAAATAATGTGTTCATCTATAAACAATGCATGCATGCAGAAACATATATATATACCATATATATATACTTTTCAAAATAGAATACTGTTTATGATATTGAACCAATCTTATATTTTCCTTGCTCATGTCCCTTTAGCTCAGTTGTTACAAGTATTTCAATATTACTCAAATTTTCTATTTTACTTCAGTTTTATTATATATTCACACTTGTTAAGTTTCATGTTTAAAAAATTTTCTGAAAAACACACTGTACTTTATTTTCTGCAGTGTGCTTTTCAATGTAGCATATCTTGCATATTAGTTTGTGTGGATATGTAAAGTGGACTTTGTTCTCCCTTTCTGCTCAATGGTCTTCTGTCAACCAAAATGCCCCTTGGATCACTTATCACTCTTTTGTTAAAGAATGTTACTTGTCCTGTGGCTTTGTTCTTTCTTCGTAATGCTCTAGAATTATGTTTGTGCATATTCTCTGTGCACATAAAAACAGTGTCTCTATTGTGTGTAGCCAGGAGACATGCTACTGCTATTTTTTAAGGTCTGGAAATAATGGGCATACTGTTGTGTAAGCTAGACCCTACACATAGGGTATAAAACTCCCCTCTTTAATTGAATTATCATCAATTAACATTCATAAACATTTTACTTTCTGCCAATAACTTTCCTTAGATTGTTAAATTGTTAATATTTCTTAGACACATGATATTCTCCACTTTGTTTCCACATTTTACATGATATATTTCCAATTTAATTTTATATGTAGAATTAGAAATAAAACTTTAAGATACTTTGATAGAAAAAACAGACTGTGTTATTACTACATGCATTAATAGAAGACAGAACGAGTAGTTCTTTTGCTTGTAGTGCTAGATTAAATAGGATCTTGATATTCTCACATATTCCCTGAACAGTTAAATGTAGGGATGGGTTCTGGACTCTGGATTCTGTGATATAGGGAAGTAGAGAAGTAGACATTTGTGGATTTTCAGCTTGTGTGTTATATAATGAACCCCTTTTTAATTTCTTTAATTTCCCAAATTATAATTTCTCTGATCATATACAAATGTATATGAGGTCTGGCTACTATACTTGTGTGAAAATTAGTTAATATAATCCATATATGGCTACATAGAATAAATGCCTAGCAAATGTTAATGACTAATGTTAGGTGACTGTTTTTAAATTTTTAATTTTTAACTTTTTGGAGAAGAATATATTTTGTTAATTATTTTATTTATTTCCATTTCATATGTATTCCCAATTTCAGGTTCCCCGTCTACAATTCCCCCAGCCATTCCCTCTCCACTTTGCCTCTAAGAGTGTGCTCCCCTAACCCATTAACCTACTCCTACCTCACACATATCTGGTTTCTGGGACTTTCTGGTGGTTTCCCCCTGTCCCCCACCCCACACTGCTTCATATTTCTATTCATTCTCCTGATCCTCTGGGCTTCTCTCCTGTCTTCTCCCATACCTAATCCTGCCTCCCTTTTTCCCTCCCCCTCCCCTCTCTCATCCTCAACCCTTCCTCCATCTGCCACTCATGATTATTTTATTCCCTCTTCTAAGTGGGATTGAAACATCTACACTTGGGCCTTCCTTCCTGTTAAGCTTCACGTGGTCTGTGAGTTGTATCCTCAGTATTTTGAATATTTGGCTAATATCAACTTATGAGTGAGTATATACCATGTATGTCCTTTTGAGTATGGGTTACCTCACTCAGGATGATATTTTCTACTTACATCAATTTGCCTGAAGAACTAATGATGTCCTCACTCTTAATAGATGAATAGTATTCCATTGTGAAAAGGAACCATATTTTCTGTATCCATTCTTTGATTCAGGGACATCTCGTTTGTTTCCAGCTTCTGACTATCATAAATAAACCTGCTATGAACATAGTGTAGCAAATTTCCTTGTGATATGGTAGAACATTTTGGGGTGTATGACCAGAAGTAATATAGCTGGGTCTTCAGGTAGAACTATTTCCAATTTTCTGAGGAAACTCCAGATTGAATTCCAGAGTGGTTATACCAGTTTACAATCCTACTAGCAAAGGAGGAGTTTTCTTCTTTCTCGATATCCTCTCCAGCATCTGCTGTCACCTGAGTTTTTGATCTTAGCCATTCTGGTTGGTATAAAATGGAATCTCAGGATCATTTTGATTTATATTTCCTTGATGACTAAGAATGTTGAAGATTTCTCTAGGTGCTTCGAGATTCATCAGTTGAGAATTCTGTTTACCTCTGTAGCCCATTTCAAAAATTGGGTTATATGGTTTTGTTTTTTTTTTTTGGAGTCTAACTTCTTGAGATCTTTGTATACACTGGATAGCCCTCTATCGGATACAGGGTTAATAAATATCTTTTTCTAATCATATATTTCCATTTTGTTCTATTGACAGTGTCTTTTGCTTTACAGAAGCTTTTTCGTTTTACAAGTTCCCATTTGTCAATTGTTGACCTTAGAGCCTTAGCCATTGGTATTCTGTTCAGGAAATTTTGTCCTGTGCCAATGTGTTCGAGGCTATTTCCCGCTTTCTCTTCCATTAGATTCACTGTATCTGGTTTTATGTAGATGTCCTTCATCCACTTGAACTTGAGCTTTATGATTTTTATAGCTGCTTGGAAAACTACAACATATACAATCAAAATAGAAATGCATGTGTTAAGTTCCATAGTTAAACAAATACACAATTTATATTCAGGTCAGTATTCACATCAAATGCTCAAGACTACATATATTAACTAGTACATGTGGTGCAAAGGATATCCTTCAAATTGAAAATCTGAGACTGTTCACTATCCTCTTTTGGCACCTTTAACACTTTTATTGAAAGATAGGTGAAAGATAACTTCAGGAAAGTGTGCACATATAGATAGAAATCAGTATGGGAACTGTGGGCTCACAGAATTCTTTGCCTCTTTCAGGTACATACTTCCTCACACAAGGACAGCTGCCAGCCCTGAAAAGGGCTGTTTTTGCTAAGTATGCACTTTCCTAGTTCTTAGAAGCATTGTTCCCTGGAGTGGTAACCTCACAGAAGCCAAGCTTCTGTAATAGAATGTGCAGCATGACAGGTCATGCAGGTCCGGATTTTATGTATGTGACTCTCGAAGGCTCTCAGCCAGGTCAGTCTGTCAGCTCTTCCTAGGAAATGGAGCTCACTTTCTGAGCAAATACCACGTGGAAATGAGATGCAATTCATTTGTGTTCAGATTGTGTCAAGGGGCCTTTCATGGCACCTACACATTCCTTTTAGCCTACTCACCTCCAATCCCATCCAACTTCTCTGTATATCTTTCTAGAATGTTAAAGGAACAAATAACTTGTCAGTTATCTCCAATGTAAAGACATGAGGAAACTATGTTTTGCTTAAAATAGAGCTATGCTAGATATCCTGGGAGCAACTCTGAGAGCAAGTGCCTGGACATTGAAATACATGAGTCCAACAATGTAGATTTGTTTTTAATTACATATTATGTGTATATGCTTGAATAGTGGTTTGCACATGGATACAGAGACCAGAAGGTGGTGTCAGATTGTGCAGGTCTATCTGACTTTGTTACTGGAAATGGAATCTTTTGCAAGAGCAGTATGTTTTCTTACTCTCTGAAACAACACTCAGCCCACCCCCACAAGAACTTGCTGTTCTAAACTGATAAAGAACCATATGTGTACTCTAGGAAGTGGACATAAGCAGTTGAACTCTTAGTTTGAAATGCACAAGAGACCTCGGATGATTACCTGGGTGATAGTAAGCAGAAGAAATCATTGCCTTAAACTTTCATTTCCTTCTTTATAAATGAGATTTTTGTAGCTGAGTCATAATACCACCTTCATGTGTCCGTTGGAAAGATTAAGTCAGCTTAGTGCAGAGCATGTAGCAGTCAATACAGGACAAAGGTGACTGTGATATTCTGATTTTGAATGCTTTAAAAGGAACATTTCTTAGCAGCAATATTCAATTCTGAACACTTGAAATAAATCAAATCTTGACATTTTAAGCTAATATTTTTCCCCAAGTAGCATAAGACATGTTTTGTTGTCATTGTCAGCATCCAAAAGGGCCTCTATATACCATGATTTATGTTCAAGACCATCCATAGATGGTGAGAGAAAAGAAAAGTCTTTGTACCTATGGAAATGAATATGGAACTTTAAAAGGAATATTAGCAATAGCCTCTTTATGTGAAGAAAATAAACTATTTGCCAATGTGTCAAATTAAATGCTCAGAACATTTATCGAGGAGAGGGAATGGCTGAGCATAGGCTGTGGGCAGTTGGCACTCTGTGTTCTATATATACCTGGACTGCAGACTAGCCTAGAATGTCATGAGGATCTACTTGGAGTTTACTGAAAAGCCCCAGCAATTTCCTGGATTTTAGTTTTCATTCTCAGTAGGAACACCAGTTTGTTTTTCCATTTCTTTCCTCTACTCCAGATCAAAGGAAGAAAAATAATACAAGGGACCCAAATGTCAAAGCATCTGTTCTATCCTTTAGGTAATAAAATATTTCTGCTTTTTAAATGCACCTCTAATAGTATATGTTATTTATTCAAAAATACACACTCCAGTAAAGTAAAGCCTGTCTAAAATAGACATTAAAAGATGTAGGGTAAGTAAAAATCCATCTTTTTGTTGTTCCTTGAATATAAGTCTCAAAGCAACCCATTGCTAAATAAAATAATAGTTCTAAAACCCTGCAAATAATTGGATTCAGGAGAAATAGACCAGGAGAGAATATTAGCTCAAGTTCAGCACTCCTGGCTTTCTTAACTTATGATAAAACCTTAATCACTCTCCTTTCAAGCTACAAAATGAGAAGGTTATGTAACCAAAAGAGGGAGAATTCTTATTGGGCTGGTCTGTCTAAGTGTCTCCCAAATGTTATTAAATAATCTACACAAAGCCATTTCAACTTACTAGCACCTTCCCCAGTTTATATGAGAAGCCCTGGCTTAGTTGGGCATTAGGGCATAATCTCAATTATGATTTGTTTCCTCCAGGATCACAAGATATCATGTTTTCTAAATCTCTAATCACTCAGCTTAGGGATTACCATTTTGTAGCAAACTTGGATTCTGTTGGCCAGACTGTCCTGCTTATTTCAGAGAATTCTTGCAGAGTTCGTGAACTGTGGCTGGAGTGAAGTTAGATAATGAATGAGTTACAGGTCATTCATCTGTCCAGGTTACCTCTCTTTTCCTGTCCTTGTCTTTGGATTGTCCTTTTGGGATCTTAGAACTTCTTCAGCATCTTTCTCATGTTGGAGGTCCTGACATTTTCTTTTTTCACTTTTTACCACTCCCCTGTGAACCTTTATCCCTACGGGAAAACCTTTCCTTTCACATTTCTAAAGAGATTTTTTCTCTTACCATGCGTCCCATTGAGGCTTTTGTTGGCTTTTCTCAGCTGGTGCATGCAGAAATCATGCACACACTTAGAATCAGCTCATTTGGGTTGCAACTTGAACTTGATTTTCTCTAGCCTCAGCTGTCCCCAGAGCAAAAATTCACAAAACAAAAGGGAAAAGAAGCTCAGGTTAAACATGATGAGATGTCACCCTTGAGTCTTGTCACTGACCGCTAGGACTAGAGTTTCCAGACTCATTATGTCATAGCCCATAGTTTTTGGGTGTGTGGCTGATTCTGCAGTGTAATTACTTGAGGAGTTTTTTTTAATAATACGAATTCTGGGCTTGGTGCCTAGAAATTATGATTCAGTGGACTGAGGGGCTCTGTGTTTCTGCATAGCTCCCCAGATGGTCTAATGTGGAGCCAAGTATGGTAACTACTGCCTGAAACCTAATGTTGATTAATTCAACACATATTGTTTTGAGTGTCTGCTGTGGACTGGGGTCATCAGAGGCTTTAGAGCATACAGGTTATGCAAGAGGAAGTGACCAGGCAGTGTGTGGAAAGAGCAGAGTTTATCTTTGAGGATACTTTGTATTTTGTATTTTTAGTTTGTTTATGATCCTACTGTGTGTTTGGTGAGGGTTGGTGAGGCTGGGATGCACATACATGTAAAAGGCTGGTCAGGAGATACATTTCTGGATTTAGGTCGTTCCGTCCACCTTTATGTGAGTTCCAAGGAAAGACTTTGAATATTTTCAGGCTTTTATATCAAGTGCTTTTTATCAACTGAGCTGGCTTGCTGGGCCCAGAAAGAGATTCTTACTAGGTCAAGTTTTACTATTCCACTGCTTTTCCTTGAGAGAAGGTCATACAGAAGCCTCAAAATCCAAGCCTTGTGGGTAAGACCTTGTCTTTCAGCTGGTTTTCTTAAGCTAATCCTTTGGTTTGTAAAAATTTAAACAGTTTCAAATTTAGAGAAAAGATGTGGCAAGTTAACAATTGTCTAAAAACAGGAAGAAGCCTCTTTTTCTTTTTTCTCTTTTCTTTTCTTTCTTCTTTCTTTTTTTTTTTTTAACCAGGCAGGCAACCTGTCAGCCCCAATCACTAGCTCACCTTCTCAGATCTTGAAAAGACTGGAACATGCGTATATGAAAAGTTGCATTTCCTTTTGTATTGTGAAATATGAAGGCATATTGAAAGAAATGTATTCGTTTCCTTCAAATTAAGATACGGTTAAGAATGTGCTAAGAATGGCATGGTATAGGCAACTCCAGAGAAGCAGAAAGGACCAGTGACCCTGGTTCTGAACAAACTGAAAGCTACTAAGTCCACTCCCAGAAGGAAAGCTGCCATCAATATATGTCTAGGAACATTCTAGAATTGAGCGAATAGTATAGTATTCTGAATCCCTATCCTCATTCGAAGTGCTGCTGTGTGTGCCTCCTTTAAATATTCATCTCTATCTGGTATGTTAGACTTATGCCATGTGGTAATGGGCCAACATGAAACAAATATGTTGACTATTAGTTCTTATTTTCAATTTCCATAAGATCCTCAAACTTTCCCTGCCAATAGTTACAAGTCTCCTAAGTGATTTGAAAACAAAGTAAATTTTTGGAAAGATGAAATCCTGAGAAGAAGCTCCTTGTGGTCTGAGGCTGTCTACTAGCACAGAGAAGGGGAAGTCACTGAGAGGACTATAGGGAAGCTTTATTCTCCTTTCTGCTTCTCTCAATGGAAATTTTAAGAAATGTTGCATTATTACTGTGCTGTGCAATATTGGATTTTTCTGCAGCAGCAATGCTGATCACTTACACTTTTATTGTCTTAGATGCAATGCGCTTTATGGCTAGAGATTTCAAGATGGCCTTCTGGAAGTGGTAGATATCATTTGGGTGACTGAAAAGTTTTGAGTTAGAGTTTTAAAGAGTTACTAACTAGCAGTTAAAAACTGATAACTCTCATAGAACACTCATGCAGAGTATTCTAACTGGACTAGACTGTCCAATAGGCCCGAACTTGTGTGTGTGTGTGTGTGTGTGTGTGTGTGTGTGTGTGTGTGTGTCCCATCCTTAGATTTCATGCTCATTCTAGCCAGGTGTACTCAATTGAATAATTTCGTATTTATATAAAAGCAGGTGGAAGCTGCAACTCTGCCTCTCTCCCACTTCTGCTGGAATTGAGGCTGTGATATCAATTCAAGCTGAGATCACAGTTTGCCCCAATTTAGATTTACACTTCTATGTTGATAGAGTGAATGTTTTACACACCTAGATACAGCCCCTAATAGGTGTGAATGCTAAGCAGAGAACTATTCATAGTCATGATTGGCATTTCCCAAAGGTGTCAAAATCACTCCATTCACTGTGATAAAGCAACTTGGAAAAAAAAAAAAAAAGATGAAGAAAACTCAACCAGCCAAGCTGCTGCACAGGTGTTGTACTGTTGTTGATGTTGTTTTCTTCTATCTCCTTTTTATGATGCAAGTAGTACAGAGCCCTTAGTTCCTTAGTTATTCCCTGTAATGTGAGTTAGAGATCCCTGCTTGAGTAATTTGAGTAATAAACCATTTTAGGCTTTACTTAGAGCCAAGGTACCAATTACATTGAGATTCATTTTTTCTTCTTCTTTTTCTTTTCTCTTTTTTCTTTTCTATCTTTCTTCCTTTCTTCCTTTCTTTCTTTCTTTCTTTTTTTTGGAAATTGGAGCAGTAAGAATTTGTATTAAATATCAGGGAGTTAGCATCACACATAATCACACTTTTAATTTTTACATTATACTAGTTTCATAATATTTACCATTAGTATTTTATAGATGTTATATTTCAGGATGGAATGTTAAATCTTTGTAAGCCTTGTATATATGTATATCGTGGTATATATGTATGTGTATATGTATATGCATAACACATTTAACCATATGTCATTTTGTCTCTTTAGACATTTGGAAAATTATTTGTGATGAATACTTATAGTAAGTAATACTAAATATTTTAGGACTCAATATTTATACATGTAGACAAGTGTTAATAACCATTATTAAATTCAGTATCTCTTTATAGCTGATATCCTACTTTAGTTTTTCATCCAAACATTAACCTAAAGGATAATAATAATCCAAAGCTTCTGAAATTTTCAGTTTGAAAAACACTAATTTGGCCGGGCAGTGGTGGTGCACGCCTTTAATCCCAGCACTTGCAAGGCAGAGACAGGTGGATTTCTGAGTTCAAGGCCAGCCTGGTCTACAGAGTGAGTTCCAAGACAGCCAGAACTACACAGAGAAACCCTGTCTCGAAAAACAACAACAACAACAACAAAAACCTAACTTGCAACCTCCTTGTAAGGGAAGCTATTCTCTGCAGCTAATATGAGATCAGAGCAGAAGACACCTATTAAAATGATCCAATGAGAAAGGGGGTTTGCCTCATAATAATTCATTAAGCCACACATTTGTTTATATTCTTATTTTACCAAAAAAGGAAAAAAAAAGCCTTTCAGTTTTTAAAACAATTATAAAATATTTTATATCATTGATTTTATTATTATAAAATTCATTATCTCCTAACCAACGAGCAGCTAAGATTAGTCCATTTTCATGGATATAAATTAATACGTAAAATGAAATCATATAGCATAAAGGCTGACTGTACTGAATTCAAGGTATGCTGTGTTAATATTTACAGAGCATCTAAAGTCCCTGCCATTAACTGATTTAATACTTTGCATTTATTACTGTCATCTATTCTGAATCAACTGTCTCTGCTCTGTCCTTTGGATAACTGAGGGTTGAGAGGTCCTCTTAAGTGCTGTATCCCTGCCATATTGAATTACGAGTGTTGCTGATGTGCGTGAGTGCTTAGAGAGCATTTAGTCTGAGCTGGCCACCTGAGCAGAGCAGCAGAGGCTGTCGAGGGAGAGAATGGCAAGTGGAGCCACTGGTGTCTAAAACTCTTCCAAGTGGAGTGATGCCATGAAATAACACCACAGCTTCTAAATTTAACCATGAGCATAAAGTACAGCCACAGGGTACAGTGCATGCTGACTGCCTACCCTGGCCAGGTAGCTATATTTCTGTGACACCCCCCCCACACACACACACCTCTTGGAGATACATAAGTAGCCAGAGACTAGCCTGGCAGTCTTCTAGAGAGACAGAAACCAGGACATGTGGAAATGTCTCTATCTCACTGTCTGTTTCTTCTCTTAACCATTGAACAGTAGTAAATTGTTTCTCTTTACATTTTAGGCCCAGACTGTGTATATATGAGTGTGTGTGTGTGTGTGTGTGTGTGTGTGTGTGTGTGTGTGTGTGTGTTTTGTTCTAGGATGGAACACATGACATTTTGCATGCTAGGCAAGTACTCTACCCCTGAGGAAACTTCCTGCCCATTAACCAGCTCTCCCTGGTTCCAACTTGAGCCCTGTGATTCTAATTCTTTGGATGGTCTTCATCACTTTCGTACAGAACTCAGTCACCTTTTTTTCAGTGACATAATCTGCAAGTGGTAGGCCCTGGGCCACTCACAGCGTTCTTCATATGTCTTATTCATCTGCCCATGTCTTATACTCTAGACTTCACCATGCTTCATATTCACCGTCTGTGTTCTGGCTCTTCCACCAGCTGCTTTGTTTTAGATTTTTTTTTCTGCCATGAATTGCCTTCTGTATCAGTTTTGCCACTATCTTAAGTCTGTGTTATTTTCTTTCTTGCCTCTTACAGCCCTCCTTTAAGAATGATCTCAGAAGCCACCGATGCCAGTAAATCTGTGCTCTCCCTCCATTTCAAAAACATTTAGTAGTAGGTACCATCATGTCTTCCCACCTGTGGATAAGTTCCCTATAATAAGAATTCAAAGACTTCCTCAATATCAATAAATGTTTTGGCCAATAGCTATGGGTCTGTTTGCCAACTAGCTCATATTTTAATTACCCATTTATTTTATTCTAAGTCATGCAACTTGGCTGGTTACCTGATCCTCAGTTTCATATGACCCATCTTCTGTGTCTGGAGTGAATATTTGCCTATAACTCTATTCCCAGAACTCTGCTCTCTGTACTGTAATTGCCACCTCCCTCTTTTCTGCCTAAGTCAGTAGACCAACAGCATTTTACTGACAGATGATGCTTCCTTCAGAAGAGTAGATTCTCTCTTCAACATTTCTTCTCTGTAATGGTACAGTAGAGAAATACAAGCCGAGGAATATAAACTGAGGGAAGTTTGGTTTGCTATATCCTATTCAGTTCTTTCTATGATATCCCCCTTGTGATTTCTCTCTTGGTCACAAATGAAATAATTGCAACCTCAATCAATATACTTCTGATAACGTTTATCATATAGACATACTTTCAATAAAAATATCAACATGATCATTTTCCTAAGCACACTGTTTTGCCTAGGAAAATTTTTCTTGACTAGGTTTTATGTATCCTTCCAGTAATATCTTGTGTATATTTAAATGTATACATTGTATTCCCATACATAATGATAATATATTTAACACCTGCAGTATTCCCACACATGTTTGTGACTTGGCAGTTCATTGAGAAGTTTTGATTGAATCTAAAATATGATTTTAAGCTCATGGCTAGCATAGAGATGATAGATTATTGTTCAATGCTTAAAATTAAGTTGCCAAGTCATTTACATAAAGAATCTAACTCTATGGAACAGAACTGAAAACTAATAAAATGATATTTATATGAATAGTTCCAATGACCCAGATGTACCAATTCACATAGTAAACAAGTATTCAAAAGAATCAGATTATACTTCAGTATTGTGTAATAATCTTGCTGTTAGTGTTCTCCACTTGACACCTATTAACAGAAAAAAGTGTTATAATTTCAGAGCATCTTTGATTTCTGTTTCTCATAGACAAGTTTATTAACCCAACCATTTCCCTGTTTCTTGTTCTGAAAAATGAAGATAACAAGTGAATAAGCCCTACAGGCTGTCATGAGGATGAAGTGGATTAGTCCAATGAAAGCAATTAGAACCATGCCTGGCAAGAAAAACGTCCACAGAAGCTAATGGTTATTACATTACTTCTCAATTCCTTCCTGGCACTGTGAAAACTGCCTTTGTAGAAAATCATTTCTATCATATTACTTTATCAAGATGTTTTTTATATTCTAAGTAAGTACTAGGCCTTAGAAAGTACTGTGCAAATGTAGTAAAGGTATATTATTCCTCATCACTATCAAATGAAGTCTGCAGTACATCCTCATTGAATAAGGGAGAAGAAAGCAAAAAGTCGTGACTTGAACTGCTCTGAGATTAACTTGATTTGGAGAACTGGGAATCAGATATAAGTACAGAATAATGGTGATTGGGTGAGCTGTGCAGTCTAGTGGAGATTTACATACAGCTGAGGGAGGAAGCACGTTAGCTTATCTAGAGAGGGCGTCTCTGTAGAGGATATAGGATATACTTATCTGGGAAGAGAAAGCTGTGGTTGGTACTTTCTGCACATACTGTCAACATCTGTACTTGACCAGTGGAAGGCCTTGCCATTCCTATGTGTCTGAAGCTTTGGAATCCTTGATATGGCTGTGTTCACATCAGCAAAACACATTTACTCAAGACTTCATCAAGTCTTCACAGTCAACATTTATAATTATGGAAGTTTGCATGTACATCCCACAGCTTTTTATTTGGAAAATGAATGTAAAGACCATATTGTGAAATTTATCATTTTATTTTTCTTCCATCATTAAATTTAATTGTCTGCAAACATCTATTTATGCCAATGCTCTTTGCAAGAAAAATCAGTCTTTTTCTAAAATTTATCAAGTGTCTCTTAAGTTTGGCTCCCTCAGAGACAGGTTAGTGTTGTTGTTGTTGTTGTTGTTGGAGGATGAAGGTTCACTTTGGAACTTTTAACTATTTATTGAAACTTAAATTTGCTGAAAAACAAAACCTTTTCCTGAAACACATAGTTAGGGTCACAGTAACATGTCAAATATAAGTTGTGCCTGTGGTTCGGTCATCATGCCCTGGAAATGGCCAAGTGAGTTGAAGCAAAGCTGGGACATTGAAGAAAAACTGTCAAGTGGACACAGGAGGTACTGTCTTTCCTGGTCATAGTTTGAAACAGATCTTGGGTTGGCATGATTCGATAGCTGTGTCTTCTCCTTCAACCTGCACTTGAATGAAACTAGTGGAACCCATTGAAAAAATTTGTCTGTAATTTTCTTCCTGACATTGTATCATTGACATTGATTTTGCCAGGGCAGAGGATGCTAAATTGAGAACAAAGTGGAAAACGCTCTGAAATAAATGCAAGACAACTCAGATTTTCCAGGCAATATGTTTTGTGTTTATAATTTATAAACTCACCAGAGTGTGTATACAGATTGACATGATTATATATGTATGTAAAATATGATATGATGAAAAAGAAAATTATTAGGATACCGGCAGTGACATGCCTCACCAGTTGTTTAAACCAGTTAATAACTTCCCTGGGGCTAGGCTTCTAAAGAATATTTCTATTTTTTAAGTAAAAATTTATTTGAATAAATGGCTTAATTCAGATTTACTACAATTTTGTAAGATTTACATTAATGTCTATTTGATTTTTCTTTCTTAGTTCATATTAATTATAAAATGAAAAAGGAAATATAGTTTTGAATATGCAGAAATGTACCATGAATACATAAATACATACATACATATATGTCTACGTAAAAAAACTATTTCAGTTTAGAGAATTCTGGAGCCTTAAGTCTGTGGAGGGTTAGAGTGTGGAGGCCTGGCAGAGTGGACAGGTGGGGACATCCTCTTGGAGATGGGAAAGGCAGAATTGGATGAAAAATTGTCGGGGGGCAGATTGGGAGGGAAATAAAGACTAGAGTATAAAAAAAGATTAAGGATAATTATTAAAAAAATGAATCCAAAAAGAAAAAAAGTAAAATTAAGTACTGATATTAGTAACCATAAACAAAAATTGGAAACAGCCGAAGTTCATTTTGTCAAGTACAATGGTTCTCAACCTGTGGGTCGCAATCCCTTTGCGCAAGTCAAGTCACCCTTTCTCAGGGGTCATATGTCAGATATTCTGCATATCAAATACTTACTTTATGATTCAAAATAGTAGCAAATTTACAGTTCTAAGTGACAAGAGAAGTAATTTTATGGTTGGGGGTCATCACAGCATGAGTGTATATTTGACGGATGGTGAAATGGAAATACTTTCAAAATAACTACCATCCATGTTGAGACTGACAAAGCGTCAAAAGAGGGAAGCTGACTTGACATAGATGTCCTCCAGAGCATGAGGTGACTTCCATTGGCATTTGCCTTAGTTATCATCTGTGCTGCTGTAGATATAGAACTGCTGGTATCAAATGTCACATCAAAATGGGCACACTCTGGGTTTCACATTGCAAGATCGTAAGGGAAGCTGTGAGGGACTTTGGACTTGTAGTTCAGGGCTTTTGTACGTGTCATCCTACCAACCAGCTTGGTCCCTGTGCAGAGTTAGCATGTAGAGGGGCTAAAATGTATTTCTGGATGATGAGTATATTATAAATGAAGGAATAAAAGGATGATGCTGAAGAAGAATAAAAGCAAAGTAGAATCAGGATGCTTCGTTTCTAATCTGGCTGGACTTTTATTGTTGCTATTATTTATTTCATCAAAACCATGAAGCCATTATTAGTTGATTCCATGATTCTGTGGTAAAGTTACAGGAGAGGGACGTGATATACACTCCAAGGCATTCACAGAGCAACTAATTCTCATAGGAATCAGTCATTTAAAAGTCAATAGATATATATTTCACTGTACTAATTGTCTTGAACTTTCTTAAAGGGTTTTCGTGTGTGTGTGTGTGTGTGCATATGTGTGTACATGTGGATATTGTACAGTGTGTGTTGTGTGTATGCTAGAAAATGAGGGGGCAGAGGGAAAGAGAAAGAGATGTTTGGAGCTGCATATTGATGGTGTTTGAGTCTGGGAAGTTGAAGGTGGCTATCTGTGAGTGTGAGTGAGTATGAAGGTGACATTTGTTGATGATACTGCATAATTCCTCTACACAGAATTGCTGTTGATTATTCCTACTTGAAGATGTGAAGTATGAAGTATTTGTTACTCTTCTAGAAACAAAATCTAGTTGTTCTCATCCCCAAAGAAGCTGAACTCTGAGCATTTTCCAAGACATCATTAAAAATTGTATACATTTGAAATACTATGTATCAATATTTCATGATTCACAGTCTTAGTAGCAATTTTGTAAAGTGGATGACAAAAGCCACAAATGTCTATTTCTCCTTTTAGCTCAACCAGGAAAAACTATTTAGAACATTTTTGTTTTGAGTCCAAGGTCTAGCTTTTTTTTTTTTTTTTTGTTCAGCTGACATTAACAATTACGTTTGTCAATATGTATTAAATCTGGAGGCTATTTAAAGACTACCATGGAGCCTGCATTGTAAACATATTAAGCTTTATTCTAAAGGATGTCTGGTTTTGGTTTGTTTTGTCTTTTCCTTTGTTTAAAAAGATTCCTGTGAAAGGTAGACTATTCTTATTGTAGCAGATGACATTTTTTTTTTGTACTTTTCTTGCCTCAGTAACTTCTTTGTATTTATTTTAGCTTTGTGATTTCAAATCTGGGATGAGCTATAAAGTATCTCTTTTTTCCATGACAATACTTGGCAATTCACAAAGTTAAATTGTGGTTCTTATTAATTGCCTTCATTATTTATAAAGTCAGTGGCAAACTTAAACTTTAACAGTGATGATTAGAGATAAGCAACTAAATTAAAAAAAGAACTCTCCCAGAATTAGATGAAAATAGAATATAGGTATCAACCCATATTTCTCATAAGTATTATAGTTTGCAAAATATATAGTTATAATTTCTATGAATTTTTGAATAACACTAAAATTGCCATATTGAAGAAAATGGGTTTTAACCTTCAAAGGTAAATATAATTCATAATATTTGATTTGAATGTTTGTTGAGCATTTAATTATACCACAGTTTGTTAGAATTTCACTGGCTTTTCAAAGGACTTTATTCTTTCATTAGTAATTGTTTTGAGAACCTCATACATGGGCACTGTATCTGCATCATTATTGTTTTTCTTTTCTGTTTAATTAATTGTTTATTTTATTTATTTAAATTTTAAATGTCATCCCCCTTCCTGATCTCCCTTCTGCAAGCCCCCATCTCATTCCCCATCCTGTTTGCCTCTAAGAAGGTGCTTCCCCACCCACTCATCCACTCCAGCCTCACGCCTATAGCATTCCCCCTACACTGGGGCAACAAGCCTCCACAGGACCAAGGGCCTCCCATCCCAGTGATCTCAGATAAGGCCATCCTCTGATACTTATGTAGTCGGAGCCATGGGTCCCCCCCTCCATGTGTAGTTTAGTCCCTGGGAGCTCTGGTGGAGTCTGGTTAGTTGATATTGTTGTTCTTCCTATGAGGTTGCAATCCCCTTTAGCTCCTTTAGCCCTTCTCCTAACTCTTCCCTTGAGGTCCCCAGGATCAGGCCAATGGTTGGCTGTGAGTATCTGCATTTATCTTAGTCAGGTACTGGTGGAGCGTCTCAGAGGACAGTCATATCACGTTCCATCTGTAAGCACTTCTTCACATCAGCAATAGTGTCAGGGTTTGGTCTCCCCAAGTTGGAGAGGTTTCTGGATGGCCTTTCTTTCAGTCTGCTCCATTTTTTATCCCTGTGTTTCTTTTATACAGAAACAATTCTAGGTTAAAAAGTTTGATATATGTGGGTGGTCCCCTTCCTCAACTGGGGGCTATGCCTCTCTACTGGAGGTTTTCTCTTCAGGTTCTATCCCTGCTTTGTTGAGTATCTCAGCTAATGTTATCCTTGTTGGGTCCTGGGAGCCTCTGACTTCCCTGGTGTCTGGGACTTTCTAGTGGTTCCCCTGATTCTCCATCTCTCACCACTACAAATTTCTATTCATTCTCTTGGCCCTCTGGGCTTCCCTCCTGTCTCTTTTCATATCTGATCTTGCCTATATTTTCCCCTTTCCCTTCCCTCTCCTTTCCAGGTTTCTCCCTCCCTCTACCTCTGCAGATTATTTTGTTACTCTTCTAGGTAGGATTAAAGCAACCACACTTTGGTCTTTCTCCTTATTAAGCTTCATATGGTCTGTGAGTTGTATCATGGGTATTCTGATGTCCTGGACTCTCTCCAACTCCTGTTAACCTGCCAAATTCTGAATCTCTTTTCTCATCATCATTACTGAATATATGTATCTATAAACCACACATGTATATATAAAGTACTAAAGCCATTTGCTTTGCTCATATGTACACATGTCCATGGGTAAGCTCTTGGGATTGGGCTACCTGTGTGTGATTTTGTTCTAGGAGGAGACTAATTATCCCTTTCCCAGTAGCCATTGACCATTTATAGTTTCTCGTCTAGGAATTTGACTATGGAATATCTACTGTCTATAGATGATGCCATCTATATGAAATTTAAACGTGGAAGATTTTTCTAACCTGGCTAGCTCCCCAATAATTGAGGTGGAGACCTATTGATTTAATCAACAAGCTTTAATCACAATAACTGAGCAGATATTCCAAACCCTCTATGATGTTTTAGCTATTTCTCAGCCACCCCCCCAACCCCAATATATTTACATTTAGTCTCTCCTTGGCTTGATCTGCTGAGGCTGTCTGTCCTCATAGAGAGCTCCTTTGGCAACTCCTCATGCCTAATCTCATGGTGACCATCTTCTTCTCTGTCTTATGACCCCTTTTCTCGTGGACCCTCACCTTCCTGATGGAGAATCCCCCTCTCCCGGATGGAGCCAAAAGTCAATCTACTCTTTAATTCCTTTCTGCCCACTCATTGGCTATTCAGATTTTTATTCACCAATCAGAGATATTTAGGGAACATTTATTGCACCACACTGATAAGAGAAATTCTTCAATATTCATGACAATGCCTGTGTCTGAACTGTAACTAGATTTGGGGACACAGTAATCAGTGTCTGAATACACAGTATACAAGACAACCCTCTCAGAGCTGTCATTCTGATCATATTCAGGCAATCTTATTTTAGAGGTTTCACGGGTGTAGCTTCCTTGTCATATATAGAAGACACTAGCTAGGAGTACATGCCCTGATTTTCTAAGTCTTCTAACCTTGTTGTAACCCATACTTCTTTTTTCCTAAGCCTTGGGTATGAGGATTGCACTGAAGGTCTATTAGTAGGTGTTGCAGACCCCACATTAATGTCTCTGAATTCTCAACAGGTTTTGTATCTCTGTAATAATCTTCAGCATTTGCAAAGCAGCTTCTTTGTTGAGGAATAAGAGCTACACTTAGCTGTGGGTATAATGACAAATTAGAAATTATATTGATTTAGGAAAATGGCTTTGGAATGTTCTTTTTGCTGGGTCTGTAACCTCCCTGGCTGTGGGTCGTTGACTAAATTTTCAGTGCCAGGTGTGCATTCTCTCCTACTGAGTGAAATTAAAGAACAAACAGACAGCAGTTGTTATACCCAGGATATAAGTGTTACTGTTGCACCATTATTGGTATTTTGCCAGGCCAGTCATTGTTGTGATTCACAGGCTTTACATCTGGGTAGGTGTCTTAGTTACTCTTCTATTGCTGTGATCATACACCATAGCCAAGGCAACTTCTCGAAGAAAATATTTAATTTGGCTATAGTTTCAGAGGGTTAGAGTCCATGATTGCAGACAACTAGGAAACAGATGGGAGCATCAGCTGAGAGCTCATATTCAAAATTCAGGAGGCAGAAAGAGCAGAAATTCTGCCCCACATGTAATGCTTCTTACAAGGAAAAACCTTCTAACCTTTCCCAAACTCGTCCACCAACTGAGGACAAAGTAGTCAGATATATAAGTCTACAGGGTACATTTTTTAAAAGTGAATGCAGAAGGACTACAAGTTGCTTGTCTCCTTTGGCAAGTTAGATAGATTCATTTTATATATGGAAGACAGTCCTCAGGGACAGTATGTCCTAGTCAGTTCCAAGTCGTTTTCCTAAAGTCCTGCTTCCTGAAGCATGTGGTGTCTGCAGCAATGGGACCTCAATTTCACTCCAACAATTTGTGTATGTATACACATATCTATTATGTGTTTTTAAATAAACATAAAATATTTCCCTACAGTTGTTTCTATATATTTTGTTATTCTTTAGATCTTTTCCCTCCTTCTTCCTTAATGCTTCCTTTTCTTCCCTCTTGTAAGATAAAGTCCCGCTGTAGTTTTTCCTGTTTCTCACATAGTAGCACTTATGTCTTACTATTCCTTTCTCTACAGCTCCACCCTGCACCAAAATCCCCAGTGACTTTCCTAGTTTCTGTGGTTACTTGAGGTTATATACTTACACCCAAAGACCTGGAGCTAGAACCCCCAAATAGGAAAATATATGTAGTATTTGTCTTTGTTGGTCTGGGATATCTCACTCAGTATAATATATTCTAGTTCCATCCATTTACCCATACATTTTTTAATGTTATTTTTCATTACAGTTGAATAGAATTCCACTGTGTATATCTACCTCATTTTTGTTGCCCATTGGTTGAAGGATATTTAGATTGTTACCATTTCCTAGTATTGTGAACAGAGAGGCAAGAACATGGCTGAGAAACTATCAGTGGAGTAGGGCATTTAGTGCTTATAGTTTATGACAATGCTACAGCTGTGTCATATGGTAGGTTTTGTTTTAGTCTTCTGAGCACTCTCTACAGTGATATGAATAGACATCCTTTAAGAGGTCAAAAGTATCAAGTTTCTAACAATCTTAAGAGACAATATCATGTGACTACAGTCAGAATACGTATACAAGAAACTTCATTCCTTTGTCTTTTAGTAAATGAAATTTTTAGATGATTTTCAGGCATATATGTCCATCCATCCTAGGCTGAACCTCGTGATTTCCTCAGAGGCAGAAACTGCAGTTGCTCATACTGCAGTAGGAAGCTTGCTACTATGCCCTTTTCTCCTGATTCTCTTTATTATCCCTGAATGGATTCATCTTTTATATACAAGACTAGTGTCCATAATTCTTGAAATCTGTGTATAATTGTATCTCTTATGTTTTACCCCAAAACACTTATATAGAAGGACACATCAGTGGACGTATAGGAAGGACTGGTTTAATGCACTAAGTACACACTGAAAATCTAGACACATATAGTTTCGAACATAATCTCTCATTAGGTATAGTATACCTGAGGAACCAATTGTTGAGGGCCACTATACAAAGGAACCTTGTACAAAGAAACATATATACATATACATAATGGGTACCTTTCTAACTTGTTTCAGACAACAAGAACATGCTTTAAAATAGATGTTGACAATACATTGAATTTATTTATATGCATGGTCATGGATTCAGATATTTGGATAATTTTTGCTTCAAGATATCCACTTTTTAAAACTCCTTTAGTTTTACTAAAATGTTACCGGTAGATAAAATGAGAGAAATTTGAATTCAGGTTAATATTTTAGTTGTTGCAATTATCTAGCAAAAGTTTTAAAATTTAATGTGTTAATAGTTAATATTTTAGCACTGCTGAATATTTTAAATTATGTAAGCTGCTTGCATCTTCCCCTCAGTTGCATATAGTGTTTAAGTGTCTGCATTTCAAGTATTTTCTGTTTTCAATAACAAAAAAACATTTGTTTTTATCTGTGGATGTGAATTTCTGTGAATGATACAGAGTTTAAAAGAAAGAAGAAAATCTCTCTTGAAAAGAGCTAGTTTTTAAAATCTAAGTTTTTTTTTACATATATTTTGCAGATTAAAGGATTTACCTGAAGACAAAGCATTCTATTCATCAGAGACTTGACAAGAGTTACTCTTGCTTTTGCCAATTAAAGATGATGTTGTCATGGAAACAGTTGATCCTGCTTTCATTCATTGGCTGCCTGGCAGGTAACAATAAGCTGTATTTTGTATATACTTTTCTTGAGTCATGTGCTTAAATACTTTGCTTTTGTTTTTAAGACAGGGTTTTTATGTAGCTTAGATGGAGGGCAATCTCACCATTGTGATTCTGATCATCCTGCCTTCCTCTCCCAAATACTTGGATTGCAGGCATGCAAGTCTATGCCTGATTATTCTCAAATCCTTTTTAAAGGTTAAGGTAAAATTACAACAGGGTCAAAGACAAAACAGATCATTTTTCTCAGAAAGAAGATTCCCATTCTTAATTCTCATAATTGGATTCTTGTGGTTCTTCTATCTAATTTTTACAAGTCAATATATTCCCATAGAAACTGTAAGAACACCTGATATTAAAATTATATTGCTGAATTTAATAAGTGTTCCTAGTGTGACAACTTAATTTAAGAAATTCACATTTTATTTTTATTTTATGTTGTATTTATGTATTTATTCACATATATTAATATGTTTATTAGTCCAAGATAAGGGTTACAAGGGAGCAAGGGATGGATTTACATAATTATATATTTTATAATAAAATTTAATTATAATTAAATATATAATAAAATTATAATTATAATTCAAATATAATTATATCATTCCTCATCTTATTCCTTCTTCTAAGTCCTCCAAGTTACCTAGCACATATCCTCTCAAATCTATAACCTCTCTTTCTTCAAATATTTTAGGTGTTTGAATGCATATATATTATATAATACATAACCAAAAATACTACCTTTCAAGTCTATTTAGTGCTGTTTCTTATATATGTTTCTGATTTGAAGGCTAACAACTTAATATTGGATAGTCAATTAGAGGCTTAGTCCTGGGGAGAGCTAACTCTCCTGCTCTCAGCATACCATTATTACCTCTGGTTAGATGTCTAGAGATGGTGTCATCTGAGAAGACATTCACTGTTTAAAATATGATGATATTTTCATTGAAAGTTTTCTTATAATGTGCACTTGGCACATTTTGCTACAGTTTTGGCTTCTTTTTTCATAAAAAATTCATATTTATACTCTAAAATATATTTTTAATTCTTTTGATACACTGTTACATTAATTTTACTGACACATTTTTCGGGAGTGGGTAAGAAAATAATATTTAAATAAAAAATAATATATAATACACCATGTAGAACTATGGTTTTCTACTTTTCTTTCCTTTTTGACTAGAAGGATAATTTGTATATTAATATGGTGAATAGGAGTGTGTCATCCATAGGTTTGATTATTGTACCATTCGGCCGTGTGTGCTTTGTCTATGTGCATGTGTGTATTATTCTTTCCCCCTTTACTCCTTTGTTCACTTACATTCTCTGACCCAATTGAAAGTAGACTATTATAAAAATGGCTTCTCATCACAAAAAGAAATCAGCATTCAAATTCTAGGCCTTAGAAGATCCTTTTCTTTATGGAACCTAGGACTCATAAAAGTGTAGCATATTTGCATTTCTAATGAATGAGGCATATTGGAATGTTCAATAAAATACACCAGATTTACATACATCTATGTAAGAGATATGTTGGCTCTTGTGTTAAAATTCAATTTTTTTCATATATTTAAATAATAAAATATAAAAATTCATGATCAATATTAGATTAGATGTTTAAACTTTATAAATGAAGTATTCCCCCATTGCAGTTTTTATGTTTTTAATTAAGCTACTTAATTGTGTTCCTAAAATAGATTCTAGTACAGAAGGAAAAGGTGGTAATTATATTCAAATTTCAGATTTGTAGAGAAAAATCAATACAGTCATACTAAGTAAACTATTTTTTCCTGTCTTTAATTTCTTTACATAGTTTTCCATTTTCTTGTATTTGCAGAAAGATCCAAATGATAGCCCATGTCAGCAGGTGTATCTTTCAGGGTGGTAAATTTTGTAGAACCCAACTTGAAATCTCCAAAGTGGTTAAAAAAAATATCCTGAGAAAATAACAGTGCTGTTTAGTTAAGAAAAATGGGACTGTTTTTTCAAAAGTTTAAAATGTTATTCTAGTGCACAGTAAAATTGCATTGTGCATGTGTCTGCATTTTTGTTTCTGCATTTTTTACACATTTACAGCAGTTTACAGAAAAAGCAATGTACATCATACTTAAATGTGAAAGTATCTGTAAGAAAGTTAAATCTCAACTTGAATTTATAGAAATGCTATTTAACAGCAGTAAAATTTTCAATAAGAACTGAATTTATTTTGTCTATCATAGCCTGTGTAATATATTAGTTAAAGAATTTGTAGTCTTCATAACTATATTACAAAGAGTGATTTGTCAGATTCTTAGGTATTCCAAAAGATATTGAATGTGGATTATAGTTTACATATTGTCTATCAGTTTTCTTTATGTATTATTAAAATTAGAAGGTTGGTTTTTGAGTATGATAATCTATTGATAAATATTTGGCTGCTTTGCATGCTTTGGAATAGATTTATGATTGACGGACAGTGATGGGTTGAATAGGACTGGGCCCTGTAGACTCAGATGTTTGAATGCTAGGCCCATGGGGAGTTGCACTATTAGAAAGTGTAACTTTCTTGGAGGAGGTGTGGCATTGTAGAATGAAGTGTGTCCCTGTGGAGACAGGCTTTTCTCAAGCTAGTCCTAGTGTGGAAGTCTTTGTGTTGCCTCCTGATCTGGATATTGACTCTCAGTTCCTTCTCCAGCACCTTATCTGCCAGGTCCAATTAAATGTTGTTTATAAAGTTGTTATGGTCATGGTGTCTCTTCATAGCAATATAAACTCAAATTAAGGTAAGGAGTATGCCATACATTTTTATATTAATAAAAGTAACTTATATTTATTAAAGGATGCAGTCAGTATATATAACCGGTGTTGTGTAGTTTATGGGTTTTTTTTAAATCTTTTTCCAGTAAGCTTTTTCTTATGTATTCTTCTTTTATGTCTTTCATTGTTTCATTTTGTTTGGTTTTCTTATTTGTTTAAGACAAGTTGACGTTTAGTACTAGACATTGTAAAAGTTGAAGACAGGTTTTGGAAGTCTAGAGGAAGAAAACAGAACATTTTTATTCTGGAAATTCTGTAAAACCAGAAAAGGAAGACAAAGAAAACCAATGCCACAAAAATTAATACAATTGATATTAAGAAGTGGAAGTGTGTTAACTGAGCCCAGAATATGGTGGAAATGGCACTAGTTTTTTACTAGATGAAGGAACTGAGATAGTTTCCAGGCTTTAGTTTAAATGACTTTTCTGGTCACTGTGGTTAACATAGACTTCAATTTATTTCTGAAATCATAGAATGGCTTTACTTCCTGAATCACTTCTTTGTGGAATAAGTTCATTGACTAAGAATCAATAAGATCTCAAATAAACCACTTTTCTACTTCCTAAGTACCTAAACATTAATCTTTTAACTTTAATGGCTAGAAAGATAGCCCAATTGTTAAGAGCATTTGCACTCGAACAGAGGAACTGTGCTCAGATCCTGTCACCAATGTGGTGGCTCATAATCATTCTTAACTTAAGCTCCAGGGGATCTAATGCCCTCTTATGGCCTCTGCAGGCACTAGGTATAGACATGGTGCACATACATATATGCAGGCAAACACTCACACACATAAAATAAGATGTAGAAAATACTTACATGTGTGAGATATTTGCTATCTGGTTTGGGAGCTATTAGTCACAGTAAGTAAGAAGACATGAGATGTGAGTAGCCTGAGATCTTTTTGTCGAGCAAATAAAACTCACCCAGGATTTCAGAAAGTTAATAATTTTAAAGCTCAGTTTTCTTACTTATGAGCGACTGAAATAGCAATATTTGTCTATTAAAGTTAAACTATTGTTAACATTAATTGTACCTCTTTAATTTTTTGTCATTTTCTTTTTTATTGGATATTTTCTTTATTTACATTTCAAATGTTTTCCCCTTTCTAGGTTTCCCCTTCTGAAAACCCCTATTCAATCCCCCCTACCTTGTCTCTGTGAGGGTGCTCTTTCACCCACCCACCCACTCCCATTTTCCCACCCTGGCATTTCCCTATACTGGGGCATCAAACACCCTCAGACCCAAGGGCCTCTCCTCCCACTGATGTCCAACAAGGCCGTCCTCTGTCACATATGAGGCCAGAGCCATAGGTCCCTCCATGAGTACTCTTCAGTTGTTGGTCCAGTCCCCAGGATCTCCGTGGGGATCTGGCCAGTTGGTCCTGTTGCTCCCTCCATGGGGCTGGAAACCCCCTCAGCTTCTTGAGTCCCTTCTCCTACTCCTCCATCTTGAACCTGTGCCCAGTCCATTGATTGGTTGCAAGCGTACCCCTCTGTATTTGCCAGGTTCTGGCAGAGCCTTTGGAGAGAGAGCCATATCAGACTCCTGTCAGCAAGCACTTCCTGGAATCCACAATAGCTTCCGGGTTTGGTGACTGTATATGGGATGGATCCCTTTTATTTTAATGCTCATATCTTCAAAGATACAATACTTGAACTCAGGCTTCCTCCATTGTGTATTTAGTCACAGGAACCATGTGCAGAATAAATTCACAACTGCAGCTTGCATTGTAATTGCACAATCTCTGTTTGTCTTATGCTGGTAACTATGTTTCTTCAAATACTATTCACACCTACTGATACACAACTTTAAGCACCTCCAGAATATCATCGATTCTGTTCAATATTATAATAATGCAATTAAGTTGTTTTCTTCGTTTTCTGTGATCACTGTTAAGTTCATAATGATCTGAGAGTAAAATAAACTTTTCATTTTCTTCCTCAAATACCTTTTTCAGTTGGTTTTACTGACACCATGCTTGTCATTACCTAGAAAATGATTAAAGGTATCTATTGGGCCATAGATAACCTCAACACAATTTACAACTATCTGTTTCTTTTTCTTTTTTCTTCTTTTCTTTTTTTAATGTTTTAAGTTATTCTCCACCAGTGAAATGAACCAATTCAAACCTAATTAAAGTATATAAAGGCAAGTTTTTTGGGAAGTCACTACTCCTGGGTAGGTTCACTGGTCCCAAGGAAAGATGCCAGGGAAGTCACCATATGGAGGGAGACAAAGGGGAGGAGAAAGAGATAAAGAAAGCATGCACAGGTGAGGAGAGAAAAAATTCACAGAGGAGGAGAAAGAGAGAGACCAAAATATTTGGATTATATAGGAAAGAGCTTCTGGGGTAGGGAAACTCCCGCCCTTGAGCTGGAAAATCAAGGGTTGAGAGCTGAGGTATGCCAGGTAGGGACTGAATGATGCTGGGAGAATCTGAAAGCCAAGTCTCCTTTTGTATGTTAAATATGCACCTCAGTCCTTTGTCCCTGATCAGAAATCCAACAGGTATTAGATACTATACATCAAGGAACTTGTTTCTTAAAGAAGAGATGATTTTCATCTCTTCTGTCATGTCCTGTTAAGAATATAATATAGGTTGATAATACTGATACTGGTAAAATGGAGATGTCACTGATGCCTGCTTATGTGTCCTGACATATTACATGTTTTTACAGATAAACTTATTTCAGATCATTCTCAGGACTGCAGCAGCTGAGTTCTAGAATTGTTTTTCATTTAATTCATTAAAATATTGTCAGGCTAACCAAGTATGCATGTGAACACCAGTAAAAGACGCAGAAGCATGGTTGACACATTTTCTTCCTTTAACATTGGCCTTTAACTGCACATGTTGGCATTTTCTGTGTTTGATGCTGAGTAAGAAAAGACTAAGTCAACTTTCAAAATGCTTTGGAAGTGTAATTAGAGTTCAACAAACATAACTTAAATAAGGCTCACATTTTTTGTTTAGCTTTTAAAATAGCTAGTTTCTCAAAAGTATCCTATAATTAGTCCACTAACTCTTGGAAATAAAGGGCTCATTTAACTGACTCAATTTCTATTACCTAAGTATTAATCTGTCTTAAAGCACTCATCACATAAAAGTGTTTTAAAATGTCCCCACACATTATGCTTTTCCATGAATTGGATCGTATTAGAAGAGCTAAATGGATGGTGGCTCCCATTAAGAGCGCAGTAGTTAAGAATTAACTCCTGAATAATGAAGTACAGATGCACACATGCACACACACAGTCACATAGTAACCCATGTGTGCTTGCATTCATATGAGCCACTGTTGATCTTTGGCAATCACTTTTGTATTGGAAGCGTGCCCGCAGACAAAGAGAAGGTAGAATTCATGCTAGTTACTGTGTGTTCTTGTCTTTCTGGTCCTTTATCTACTTGCCTCTTTCCTTTCTGTAGTGAGCTTAGATCTCTGTCTTCTCTCATCTTGTACTGTTGTTCTAGTCTTGTTCCTGCTTTTCTGTTCCTTTCTTCCATCTATGCATCCCACATGCTGCAACCCAACCATTTCTGAAGAGCCATGAAGTGAGCTGAATACTAAGCACCAGGTTTGTGGAGGGTATTGTGATAACTGACATTGAGAAGTGCAAAGGAATCAGGCTGCAGTCAGTGTAGGAAAAGAGACTCATATAAACAATGGTAGGAATGCTGTCATGATATAACAGACCAACTTAATAAAAATACATAGAGAGTAGTAGAAGTTGTCTGAGTACTTACTTAGAGAAATGAAGATTCAGAAAAAAAGTAATAGAGAAGTCACCATTTGAGTTGGGGCCCTAAACAGTTATCATTTATTGAGCCCTTACTTTTTCTGAAGTATTATGTTAAGGAGCTTCTCTGAATTGTATCATTAATAGTTTAGTTGATTTTCTGGCCCTTTCATTGTTATTGACCCTATTTTACAGATGAATTGTATCATTAAATTTTTGGTTGATTCCCTGGCCTGTTCATTGTTTTAAACCATATTTTACAAATGACTAACTGAGGGGTCTTGAAAAAAAAACTTCATAAAACTCACATACTTAAAGGAGTTATGCTTAAATTTACAGCCTAATAATTAGACTAAGGATTATGCTAAGGATATGGCTTAGCTTGTGCGAATGAGATTCTGTATTTGAATTTTAGTATAAAAACACAAAACATTTCCATGTAAAACAGCTCACATCATAAGGCCATAATCATTATCCTGAAGCTGGATACCATTTAAGATAATATTCAGACAAGGTAATTTTAGAGAAAGTATAACATAAGCTTGCCTTTTTCTAACTTATACAATGCTAGCATAGAATAACATTTACAGTAAAGACAATAACTATTTTATATTATGCGGCAACCCTGGCTCAAGCAATTGATTTTGGTTGGCTCACTATTAAGTTTTAATATAGAAATAATTTCTCTAAGAACAAACAAAATTGCATATCTTCATGGTATGCAATGATTTTTGTGTATGCATGGTATTAACACTTGAACCCAGGGTCCCACATATGCAAGTCAAATCTCCTACATTGCGCTACATGTTCTACCTTACTGTGATGTTGATCAAACATGCACATAATATGTGTGAAAAGCATATATATGTATATATACATATATATGCATATATGTATATGTGTATATATAAATTATTTTGTAGCTTATGAGTGTCTCTGTAACTTCATATTTGTCAAGATCAGTCTTGTCAAATTTTCAATATAGTGTTACATTCAATATGTTGGGCAAAGAGCTGTAGAAGTGTTTTCCTACCTACCTGAAGCTCTGCCACACAGCTGTATCTACCTCTGCCTGCATTGCATTGTTCCTGGTACCTGCTGTTCTATTCTGTGCTTCTACATACAGGGCTGTTTTAGCAATAGACAGGTTAGATCATGTGCTATTTTGTTCCTGCATCTGGCCTACTTACGTTAACATTGATGTCCTACAGGTCTATCCATGAATACATTAACGTAAATTTAAAAAGCCAACCCTACCACATTGATATTTTTCTTGTAATTTCATGTTCAGCACCTAAGGTACAGATACATTATTGTGGGGCTTTGAGAGACAGCTGAGTATCTGATCTAGTAGGCCTTGAGCCTTGGAGACCCTCCAGGGATGGTAGAAGTTCTGCCATGTTCCTGGGCCCCTGGCTCCTTTCACATAGCTACAGCCCCCAGAGAGAGGTTTTTGGCCATTGTTCACCTAGCACAGGTAAAGGGCGTGACAGAGGCCACAGAGCCTCACAACATCTCCATATTCATGAGATACCTAAAGGCCAGAGGGCATAGCCAATTAAGCATCCCTTCCTAGACTTGCAAAAGGCATTTAACCTCAGGCCCGCCCTAAGAATATGGGGTATAGCTTCATCCATTTTCCACCATGACAATAAATATCTTAAGACCATATCTTAAGACCATGGATTATTTCTCATCTTTGGGGCCCACCTTGGGAAACTTTGGACCTCTCTACATTCCAGCCATGGAGACCCAGCCATGTGAGTTGCTGTGACCAAGAGTCTCATCCTTGTGGGACCCTAGAGTTTCTCCTCCCTCTTCAGCTGCAGGTTGATCTAGCCTGTAAAACTACATCTCAGTCCTTCTGCAGCCTCTCAGTTGCGCCTGAGAGCCCAAAGGCTTGAGACCAGTTGGCTCCCAGCCACCTTGGCCCAGGGACCCCAACTCAAAAGCTCAGGCCCCCGGAGCTCTCAGACTGTCTTCCCACCAACCAAGGAACAGAGTCTGTACTGCGTGGCTTTCCACTGCTGGATGTCCACCTGGTGCTGGCCTGGAGTAGACACTGTCAAATTCCTGCCTCCCTGAGCCATGGCTCCAGCTTCTTGGGGTAGGGGAAGACACAGGACTCACAATTCAACCCAGTAAGACCCATGCCCATGCTTACACCACAGCCCAACACATCATTACTTGTTTAAGGTTATTACATTATTACTTTGTTTCAGGTTATTATTATTATTCAAGTGGAGTTTAGGTTTCAAATCCAGGCAGTGTCTTTGAAGGTCTTCTGTTGTCATTACTGGCAACACATGGCCACAGAGACCCTGGAATATAATCATACCAAATTGAGATTTGCTATAAATGTAAAATACATTTTGAACATCAAAGATAAATTATTTTTAAAAGTACAAAACATACATTTTTGAATATATGCAGTGATGGAGGGTTGGTGGGTTGTACTCAAGAAAGCTGGCAAGCTGACCAACTCATCTACCACTCAGGCCCAGATTGGGCTTTAAATTGACACATCCTACCATCTACTTCATCTCTGATCTGCTGGAGTGAATGAAGGAGCTTTTTCCTGCAGATCCAAAGCTGCAGGAACTCCATGACACAGAGTAACAACAGGTTGTGTGAGTAGTGTTCCACTGAGGATTCAGCATTCATAATGTAGCACAAATCAGAGGGCTTGAAACAGACTAATGACTCATTGCAATGAACATTTGCAAGTAAAGATGTGTGGACAAAGGATTAGACTGTGTGATACACTGTGACACTCTACAAACAGATTCCACAAAGAGATGTTTTTGTATTGTTCTTGTTTTCTAGTTGGAGGATGTTGGATTTTTGTTTTGTTTTGTTTTGTTTTGTCTTGTTTTCGAGTTGGGGGATGTTGAAAGGGCAAAGGATAGATAAGGAGAGATGAGGAGATGGGTGGGATTGAGGTGCATGGTATAAAACTCACAAAGAATCAAGGAAACGTTTTTACACAGATCAGATGTTGAAAAGATAATATTACACATTTGAAGTTACATAAATATATAACTAAGTTAATTTCTTTGATCTTTTTCTTTCTTTTAGTTAGAAAAAATAACATTTCCTTATATCATGAATACAACCATATTTGGTTGCATAGTTTCAAAGAAAGTTGTCAGGCCTAAAGATTTGTGTGCTACCATTGTAGCGTTGTTCTAAAATGTTTGCTCCAATGGGGTGTTTATAGGCTAGACTGGAAGGATAAATGATCAGAGGTGATGCTTGGAGGGTAGTACACTTTATGCTTTGGTTGCATTATTTTCCTTGGGGAGATGTGAAGAAATCCCAACGGTACACCCTAGGGCAATGATGACATATTAAAAAAAAAATCAGTTCCATCCAAGTTTATCTTGGTGAACATCTTGAGTATTTAAAGGTTACATTTGGGAGCGTGGATGACTCAAAAGTAGCTGGATAACTAAGAAGCCTACCCCAGTATAGGTGATGACTGATAAAATGTACATTCTTACTAGTATCTTTGCTCTTTAGTAAGCATTTTCTGCACATATAACTTTGGAGTGGGGCTATCTGAGTCATGTGAGTTTCTAAGCTCAAGAGCCTTGTATGTTTTGATGTTTCCTCAGGCCCAGTAGCTTCCCTCCATCTCCAGAAAGGACTGTGTCAAATCTCAGGAAAATGCTGTATGGCAGTGCCCAACCAATGGCAGTTGATGTACAAACTTGACACTAAATAGGAGAAAGATGATAAAGTCAAAACTGATGAGCAATTGCGTGGTTACTCTAAGTGAGGGATAAAGTTGTTGAAGGTTTGAAACAGAAGGAAACAGATAATTGGAATTGTTTATGATATTCATAGTGTTGAAGTAGTTGAAGAGTGTCTGACTGGCAGGAACTGGAATCTGTTCTACAGGCTATTAGAACTCTGTATCTATATCAATATCTACTAGTGTCATAGCAGGGCAACTAGGTGGAGGGGTCTTTATACAGTGAGTACACTCCAAGTATTTAATGTAAGATTTGGAATAACTAATCAAAGGAGGAAGACCAGATTCCATACTATGATACATAAATGAAGAAGGACTGAACAAAAATATGGGAGGCTCTTCATGTTCCTCACGTTTGAGGGTGACAGTTAAGAATTTTTAGAATTGGAAGTAGAGAGATAGAGTAAGAGAATATGCTGGAGCTTGTGATTTGGACGCCTTATATTATAGGAATATATAACTTTACTGAGTATATTTTTCATATGTATATGTATGTTGTGTGGATTTATGTTCATGTGTTCAATGGTGTACACACAATGTTAATATTATGTATCTTTCTTCATTGTTCTCCAGTTTATTTACTGAGGCAAGGCCTCTCAAACTCTAAGCTCAGATATTTGGTTAGTCTTACCTAGCTAGCTTGCCCTGGGGATCTCCTGACTCTACATTTTTAATGCCTAGGTAGGTTATGGCTGGCTACTATAACTATAGTTTGTCTACCCAACTTATACATGATTCTTGGCCAAAAATTATTCCTTAAGCGCAAAGGAGATATGATATGTGTTGATGTGAAAATTGTTTTAATAACATTCAATTGCATTTATCTGAATATGTATGTATATGTGTATATGCATTCTTGTGTGTTTCTGGAGCTGCCTCCAGAAACTTGTTTACATGTTTAGGTTCTTGATCTCAATCATACAGCTACTTATTCGCACAGACAGGACTTTCTCTGGAATGTTTCAATTTGCAAAAATTTCTTTATTGGCTTGATACTGTGTAGAGAAATAGGTGACACATAAAGGTATTTAAGAGGCAGTCCCCACACTATCCCTGCTCTGTGTGTGTGTGTGTGTGTGTGTGTGTGTGTCTGTGTCTGTGTCTGTGTGTCTGTGTGTCTGTCTGTAGATTTTGGTGTATATTTGTATGTAAAGAGAAATTTCAGAGTATTTTTCATTTTGATTGTTTCCAGATGAACAATGTTGCCCAAATTAACAGAAGCAAAACCTTCCTGCCAGGTTAGCCTATAGAAAGGAGGTTGTTCCTTGCAGATTGAGGTCTTCTTAAATCAGAAATCACAAAGTTATTAGGCAGTTGGCTAGACTTTTCTTTGGCATGGCTAATAGATATGTCTAACAATGATCTATGGTCTGTATACAACATGGGATAGCAGTGATACAAATAAAAGTTGCACACTCACAGACAATATTACAAGTTTTTTGATAATGATATTGCTTGGCTCTTGAGTGGGAACTTGGTGAATAAAAATGTCATGGCATCATTTCAAAAGTTTGAACATAGCTGAAGGATAGACACAACTTGATACTCTAGTAAAGTTCATCTTGAAAAGCTCTCCCAATGACTACTGTGTGTACTGCCTTGCCTTCTTGATAAATAGACTTCTTAGAAAGAAGGGTAGGCATATTGTGTATTGCTAAAGTAATTCTTGCTCATAGATTTTACCATCTCTCAAATATTGGAAAACTAAGTACTTAAAAAATGATTTACATTAGCCCAGACAATTTGGAATACTTTGCTTTCATTTTAATTTAGTATTACAAACTTCCTTATTTTTTTTCTCCTTGATTGGTCAGTGACTCATTCATCATTCAGTATGGTGTTGTTTAATCTCCATGAGGCTTTGTATCTTCTGGGGTATCTTTTGCTATGGAATCCAGGTACTATTCCAATGTTAAAGAGAATACAGATTTATTTCTATATTTCTAAGTTTACTTTGTGTCTTAGTATATGGGCTGTTTTTGAGAAACTCCCCTGAGCTGCTGAAAAGAATGTGTGTTCTGTAGTGTTTAGGAGGAATGGTCAGTAGAAATGTGTTAGGTCCATTTGTTCAGCTTCACTCACTCTCTGTCTACTTCATTTATGCTAGATAAACTTGATTATCTAACATAATACATTAATAAATCTATGTTCAATATTCTGTTAGCATTGAAAACCATGAATGCAAGCACTGTTATATTACCAAAAATTGTAAAAAAAAAAAAAATCCTATCCTTATAGCTGAACATTAAACTTACTATCTTTTTCAAACGTTTGCCTGACCACCGAAGAGTTAAGCTCTTATCTCTGTATTTGTATTTATTTTCTCTTCACACTATCTGGGCTTAATTTTCTTATTTATCAGGATTCTGGAGACAAAACTAATATCGTCATCTGTCAGTTAAAAAGAAAACAATTTGTATAATTTTCGCTATAATAACAATGTTAGGATTTTAAATTATTTTTATAAAAGTGACATCAACTCCTGTTTATTCAGGCTGATTTGTGTTCCAAGTAGTCCCAATTGTACTTTTATGTGTTTTATTGGTGGGGCATTGATTTGGCTTTTTTACTTGAACTTCCTGCATGATCATGGAAGCTCCAAAATTTGGTTATTGGTCAATAGAAAGAAGCAATGGGTTGCTTCTGGGGAGGGTGAAGTTTTCATACTGTGCTGATTCGGAATATACAGTCTCTGAATCTTTTGACTCTGTTCCAGGGTATTTTATTTTTTAAATCTGGACAACTTCACAGTGTGTTGACCTAATGGCTTGGATGTTTAATCTGCCATTACAAATTGTTGCTGATATCTACACATAATGGTTTGTAGGGATATGAACTCTATTTGCTTCTCCAGTTTCACATACAAAAAGGAATTATGAAGGTTGCTAATGTTTAAGAATTAGGCATTCAGGAAGTTTTTGGACCACGTGCTGCCATTGTAACATTGATTAGTGTCATCCATGGGCATAAAAGCACTAATAAAATATCAGTAATAAATTATCACTCAAATAGCACCTATATTCTAAGTGTGGCACTTGCTTATTTTATACTGGCAACACCAAGGGCTCAATCTGTCCTGATAATACTCCCAATATGCACAGCCATTTTGAATTCCACCTGGGGAGGCTCAAAGGCTCTCAGCAGCATTTATGTGCGATTTTACGTTAGTTCTAAGTTTTCAAAAGTAAATCCTCCAGTTTTTTAATCTTTTATAGTTGATTGTCCCTTTATAAGATAATATAGTACTGTACTTACTTCCAGATGTATATGAAGGCAGAATCTTCTATTCTAATAACATATGAATGTATGCAAGTAATACCCAAGGTCAAATGTCTGTAAAAATATAGAGAAATGACAATAGATAGGATATAATTGTGTGAGCAGTGTAAATCATTGTCTATAGAACAGTGTACTGCACGAGTTCCTGAGTAAAAGTCAGATTTTAAATGAAAGATATCATTCACTGTGGCATACATGTGGTCATACCTGACTTTATAAATTTTTTGTTGTTGCTGTGCCATGTAGAGAGTTCAGGATATTCAATATTGTGGTCATATTTCCTATTTTCGAAGAGTAGAGACAATAAAGATTCAGGTCACAACAATATATATGAAACTACATATTTTCCCAATTCTTCAGGTCTCTGACAGTTCTTTACTGTTTATTTTGTTGAGCTTCCATAGTACTGTGAGTACAAGGTAATGACTAAACCCTTGTTGAATTTTCTAATTGAAAACTGATTCATGGAGCAATATTAATATGCCCTCCAATACTTTTGTGATGAAGTGTCTGCCCTCCACAAATTAATAGTCACCTTTTGTTTTAGGTATAATACTGAAACGTACTCACTAAACTAGATAACTGAACACAGGTGCCAGTGTTCATAACCATGTAAAGGAAAGCACTATTCCATCAGATTTTCCTTGCCATGGAGATACAGATCTGTGATGAATAAACCCATTTATTATACTACCTTCTCGTAAATTACTTTCCTCAGATATAATTCAAAATTTGATGCAACACTAAGCAAAAAATATGCACTAATGTCAAATTCCATTTTTCTCATTGCTAAAGAACTGCTAGTCTTTGCATCAAAAATTTCATCTTAGTTGCATCATTTCCATACCATCAAACTTAGTGTCCAGAGATGCTGGTTAACAAACCTGCAAGTAAGGAGATATTGAAGGAAGTTCATATCTGTTTTCATCTAAATACAGCTTGATGCTCTAATGAAGTTAATCTTTAAAAGCTCTCCCAATGGCTACTGTGTATACTGCCTTGCCGTCTTAATGAATGGACTAATAGACACATACCATCATATTATCTAAGAAGAATGATTAATAGACCTTTCCCAAGCATTCTAGATAATAAGTATTTTCACATTTTTTTAAAGGCTATCTGGCCCTCAAAATAACTATTCAAACCCAGAAATTTCACATGAAACAGTTAACACATGAATGTTACTGAGCTCAAGTAATGCTTGGTTTATAGACATGAAAATTAGGAGGCCATGTAATATTCAGATATCATGAAATATTTTCCTTTTAATTCAACTGTTATCTGATACCAGATGGCATGCTCACATGACCTACTTTTCAACACTCATCATAAAGCATGAATTTTTATCTTTTAAATGAGTATTTATCATGTTTTTAATGTTAAGGTATGTTTTTATTATTCTGGTATAGGGCACAAAAGGCATAGATTGAAGAATAAAAGGCATTGCCTACACCCAAATTATAAACTATGATGCTTTGGGGAAATGTGCAATCCAATTTACTGAACTGAATTTCTGATAAAGTTGTATTATTTGGAGTTTACTTCTCAAAATAGACTTTGTGCTTTAAAAAAAAAAAAGATCAAAGCATTTAAGGCAGAAAACAGAATGACTCAGTCTTAGGGCACTTAGTTGATTATCAGAGTCATTTTACCAGTCATTGGAGGTGAATTGCTCTTTGACAACCCTGCAATCTTCATCCTCTATGGCCATGGTCTGTGGAAGTAGGGAACGCCTGCCACACTGCTGGATTTAGGATTATTTCTTCTTCAAAAGCCTAAATTTGTATTTATCATCAACATCTTCAAATGTTTAAATGGACATTCCATAATCTAAATCTGAATCTTAGGATAAATGTGACCCAGTGACTGAATGTTGCAGCTGTGAAAAATCACAGTTTCTAAACACTAGTGATAGGTTTTCTCCTTTTCATATAATTGTGAAATTTCAGATTAGAAGCTTGGAAGGACAATCTTGCTCATCGTTTATCTGAGTATGATACAAAAATCAAATATGAGGGTGGGAAACATGCTTCAGAGCATTAAAGTACTGGAGACTCTTCCAGAAGATCTGGATTCAATTCTAAGCACCCACGTGACAGCCCGCAACCAGCTGTAAGTCTAGTCTCAGAGGATCTGATGCTCTTGTCTGGATTTGCCTGGCCTCCATGGCACTACCTGCAAGTAGTAGAGATCTATTCAAGTGGACAAAACACCCATGCATATGAAAATAAAAGTAAATAAGTAGAAGGACACAAAAGGGAAATCAGGTCAGTCATTTGGTTGGCTTGAATGCTGCTGTTGTGTAGTAATTTTAGAACATTTATCCTAATTGTAAAGATGGCATGAGACCTATGAACAGCATATAGGGAGTAGGTTGTCCACACTCCACTTAATGGCCCCACACTCAGGCACATCAATGGGGTAATACATAATGAAAAGGACATGATGTTGAGAATGGACCTGTTGGGAGAGATGCAAAGGCAGTTTGAGGAGAACAATAAGTAGTGGGCAGTCCTATATTTCATCGAATATAGCCATGAAATAATCAGCTTAGTAAATACATTAACAAAGGAGGACTTGGTGTTTGTTGCTTCTGAATAAATCCATAGTTCATGTAACTGATTTTTTGAGGATTTCAGTGTATTTTTCAAGACCCTTGCATTCACTTTACTTCTGGAAACTAAATTGCCCACAGCAAGCATCCTGTAAGGCCTGATGACTGAAGCATCCTGGCAGAGAAGCTCAACCTTTGCCCATTCTGGTTTGTTTTAATGGCAAAGGCAGCTGCTACTTTTAAACAAGTCATTAAAACCCAGAAATGGGCTCTGCTTCAGCACTCAGTTCTGCAGTAGATTACCAGTGGAGTGCTGTTGCCATTGAGAGTGCTATTATGTGTGTGTTCCAGCAAAGCTACTCCTGTGTAGTACCACATTTACAGTACTCAGAAGGGACTGGATTGGGTGTACATGACCAGAGCCCAAAATCTGCCAAACAGAAGCAAGCAACTAATAACAGTAGATGCCTCTCTGAGGATATTGCATTTGCTTTCCCTATATTTTTTTAAAGTACCGTAAAATAATATTTTGAACTATCTTTTCTATGTAAGAAAGTAATTTTTATCATGAATTACTTCATAGTGTAAGACATATATTAATTAGAGGAGTAATACTTTAATAAGAGTTGTAATCTGGAAATTGCTAGTCAGTCTTTGGTCAGTTAAAAGAATTTCTAGTTCTACTGCAGACAGGCACAGAGGCTGACTTGCAGTCTGATGCTGATTAACTAATAATTCTAATATATACAACTTGTACATATATATACATATATCTGATAACATAGTTACTACCTTCTGAAGGCATAAGGCTCAGGGATGGGCCAGGGGGTTTATAAATGTGATGGCAGTATACCCCAATAAATATGTTGTGATGTTTAAGACATACAGACAGTTTTGTAAGAATCTGCAGTGAAAACAGATGACTGCTGAATGTTAACTCCAATGAAGGATATGTGTAAGAATATGACACTCCTCTCCCAGTCCTCTTGTTGCATGTATATTACTGCCGAATGGTTCTCCAGAAGTAGAAAGTATGGGAAGCTCCTAGATGAACTTTCTTTGTAGTTCCAGGGATCAATTATTTATAATCTCTGCCAATATTAAAGAAAACAATAAATGTTTTTTGTATAGCCTGTTTTATTCTGGTGGTCTTTGTGTCGACTTGAAATTAGTTATGTTGATAAATGCAATGTATCTCTCGTGGGACGTAGTAGTCAGTGGGAAATATTGACACTTGGGAACATGTATTTTATCAACAATTAACATTGAATAGAGGCAGCTACATACTATGCAGCACTGAGAATCCTGTGTGTCTCTTTATGTGACAGATTTGTGAGAACTCACAGTTTTTCTTTTCTCTCCCAGACTCCCCAGGAGACAACAGATCAGTGGGTTTAGTAAAGACTCATATTTTGGGATCTTTGGGAAAGTTTTAAAGTACTCATGGTTTAATATTTTTATTCATTGCTATGATTTGTTTTATTTATATATAAATAAATACAGAAAATAATTGCAATGGCACCCACTCTCCTAAAAGCATTAATAATTGACAATATTGTAGGAAAGAGAAGTATGTGTCTGAACCAGAGGTTGTCAAATGGGGAATGAAAACATATTAGTGATGGTTGAGCGAGATGGCTCAGTGGATACAACTGCCTGCTTGAGCCCTTGAATTCAGATCTCAGCTCAAGATGTGTCCCAAATGCACCACAACCCCAAAATTGTGTGCTTTCTAAAGTGTCACTCTGAGTTCATTGGAAGACACTGTCTTCAAAGGATAAGGCAGAGAGTGAAAGAGAAGGATGACCAATGTCCTTTGGCATCTCCATATGCCACCGATGCAGACACTTATATGTATGCAAACATCCTCCATACATACATACACTGTATGAACATACATAATAAAGACTATACTGATGAGTGGTGATATTATTTTATATCTAGGATTAAGAAGTAGAGAATGATATAGCTGGTTGGGAGGATGGAAATACAGTGCAAATGAATTAAAAAAAGTAAAAGAAAACAACAACAAACACTGCTTAGAGCAATTTAAAGATTTGTATTATTTCATGAAGACTATTTTATTAGTTGTATATTTTGCTGCATATAAATGAATACTGTACATACAGCAATTTGTACTTAAGTCACCTTTGAATCATGGGCCACTTAAAAAACCTCAAAGCAGTGGAGTCTGTGTAGTTTGAGAATCTCCCTTCTAACTAGTTTCAGACACGGTATGGGAAAGGCTGCCTTTCCTGTCATTGTTCCACATAGTTTCATTCTATCGCAAAATAGAAAACACAGTTTAATCACTGTCAGCATCAAAAAGAAACAATATGAAAGCAGTTATCTGTTTGTGAAGGACATGAGATGAGGGAAAAGTGACTGTACTTTAGGTCTAGGAAAGTGGCTCGGCAGATAAGAGTACTCCTTGTGTATGTATGAGGATTTGAGGTCGGATCTTAGCATGCTCATACAAAACTAAGTTACAAGCCAGATGGGGTAACACAGTTACCTCAATGATAGGAGTGGGGCACAGGCGCAAGAGTGGAGAGGTTCACTTAGAGACACTGTCTCAGAGGAGAAAGACAGAGAGTGATAGTGGGGGACATCAGACATACTCCACAGTTCTCCACGTGCACATGGATGTACACTCCCAACATGCACTGGTAGAGTTGGCATTTTAAACAGATAGGCCATTACAAACAGAAAACTGGCTTCCATTGACTTGAGGTGATGTTCTTTCCTAGGATAGCTTAAAGCTGCAGTAATACAGCAAAATATAACCATTAGGTAGAATGTCCACTTAATCGTTTCTCTATAACCAGTAATTTATAATAGGAATTACTTTCTGTAGAATTTTGTTGTCATAGAAACAATGAACTTGAACAAGAGTTTGATAGAACACATCACCAAAATTTATGAAGTGAAAATAGTATGTAAACCCCCAAAGCTTTGACTCAAAATTGGTGAAAAAAATAAAAACCACAAATGTAATAATCATTATGCCATAAAAATAAAAACCATAAATCTAAAATCTTTGACAGTAAGACACTAAAGACATGTTTCACGAGGAGCTGATTAATGAAACTTTCCCTCATAATGTGAGAAACTTGTGAACATTTCAAAGATCCACAGTGAAAGCTGCTGTAATAGTGAGTGAGGATCTAATGCATTTTTTCCTTTTTAATAAATAAGGTCATATTGTATTTTCCTTGTATAACGTACACACATTGCGTACTTCACAATAGCATGCTCCTCCTTCTTATTCTTGTTCTTCTACTTGTACTAATACTCCCCTTTCTCTTTCCCCTCTTCTTCTTTCTTCTCCTCTTCTTCTTCCTCTTCTTCTAAGTTGAATCTGCTGTTAAACCATACAACAAGAAAGGGATAATTTGGGTATCAGTAGACAATGGTACACATTTAAATAAAGCCAGCAAGAACTATGAAAACACTGAAGTTTTCAAAACTTCAACCTATATCTTTTTATCTGTTATCTCTTCAAAGGCTTTATTTATATCTTACAATATGGTATTTTCATTGATTAGCATTATTTTCTCTCAGTTGAAAAGAAACTCCCCAGAAGTAGAAATATCAATTAAATTAAAATAATACTATGAGAGCCTGTTTGCAGAAAGCAGCCACATTCCTTAACTCTACAACACTGTTGTTCAGATTGAATATCAGTTTATAAGAATAAATGGCACATTTCATCATTTTACTAGGGCGGACTTCTGGCATGCAAGTATCCTCAGTGTAAACTATTATGGATACATGGTTTTAGTATGTTGGCATTGCTTCGTTTACTTCAGCAAACTGAGATTAAAAGATGAAAGTAATTATTGGTTAATGAAAATAGATCATGTGTCAAGAAAGTTTACTTTATTTGAACATTTATTTCTAGCATCAGTGAAGCCTAACCATCCCTTTTTAATTCCAATTCTTTAAATGTTGAGTATTATTCCACATGTGTTTTCTGTCCTGCTGTTGATGGACAGAGTAGGACATAAAGACTGAAGTACTAGACAGTTAATTTAGCAGTTTAAAGACTTGCTACTTTATATTGGTGCCAAATTTGCAAACTACCCTACACAGTGTATGCCACACTGCAGCACTTTTCCATTAATCTAATGGCTTCCTAACATTTCCTCATGAAGAAGTAGAAAAATAAGTTAATTCTAAAAATCATTTCCTTTTTCTTTCTCATTTCTTATCTTAAACATGCTGCATCACCATCTTCTGTTATTCTGGTGTATTCCTTACAGTATATGTGTTCATATATGCATATATATATATATATATATATATATATATATATACACACATATATATATATATGTGTGTGTGTGTGTGTGTGTGCGTAAGCATATATGCACCTAAATAAACACATATGTGTATATACTTCCTTCCTAGTGTCTAAATGATGGGGGTAACTCTCATTACTTCCTTCTGGTTCTTTATAAAAGCAATGAATAGGCAGGGAGAATTTTGTCAATTTATGAACAACAGCAAATAAGACAACAGCAACAAGGTACCACTTTCTTTGTGATTTCACTTTCCCTTGTTTGTTTTTTGTGTTTGTTTGTTTGGTTGGTTGGTTGGTTGGTTTTGTCATGCACTGGATCTTGGTATCCTGCTTTCACAATGTATCAAAAAAGCTCGCCATAAGTACCTACTCTAATGGGAGCTTCTTGACAATGACAGTATTCTACTTATAAATAATTTTGGCCAAGTTGTAAGGTTGTAGTCCAATCATAAATTATGTCCTTGCAAAAGAGGGGAGTCAGACCCTAGAGAAAGAGAGAGAGACACACACACACAGAAGAGCAAAATGATTTGAAGAAAAGATGAACATACATAATGCCAAGTAGAAATACAGAATAGATTTTTCCCTTAAGGCCTCCAGAAGAAGTCAGCCCTGCCAATATCTTGCTCTTTGCCTTACAGCATCAGAATTTGGATAACGCAGATGCCATAGGCCAATTGACCTTCTCCATCATGGGTATTTTTTCACATGCTATATGCATCTTACATTCAAAAATCTATCACAGACATGTATTATACTTTGGTTATTCTTTTTAAACAAAATTGATGTATACTACTAGTATGCAAACAGTGTCTTATAGCTGAAAACCATCTTCATATTTATTTGTTTTATTCTGTAGAATAATGTGGCCCAGAACAACTCTCATCTAATTGGCAACATACTCTTTTACTCTCTTTAACAAAAGCTAGTGTTCTTTCTGAGGAGGACAGGGATCTAGAAAGGAAATGGAAGAGTCCAATTCTGATGCATGTCTCTTGAATTCTGCCTTTAATGGTATTACATTCCTGACTACTTTTGGGAGCATTTGTCTTCATTGAAAAGGACTCTACTATCTTTTCCCTCATGTATATATGACAAAAACCAGCAGGGCAGAAGTGGGCTATTCTCTGATTTCCCTAGGAATTTAAAAGGTAACTTTGACTCCTCAAGAATTTAATTTCTTTTAGGGAAGGAAGTACAACAGCAAGAAATTTCTTTTCCATTTTTCTTTATTGTATGGTATGTTACCATTAGAATTGATCGGGTACAATTTGATCTTTTATGTGACATTACCTTAGGAGCCCATGAAGCTTGTATTTATATACAGAAGCACTTATTCCTAGTTGCCTGTGGCTGTTGGGGGCAAGAGGCGAGGAGGGTGAACACCATAGGATAGAACTTTTAGACTTCTTAGTCTTATTCAGCAGTGCTATACATCCTTTATTTTAAGCTGTAAAACTAAAAATGGGGCTTTGCAACCAGGCTAGCATATCAAAAAATGTTCCTGTTACAAAATGTCAAGTTCAACATCAATCTAAATGTTACATCAAATACATTGAATCAGGCAAGAGGCTACCTTCTGTTATATATCAGTTTCCTGTAGATTGTTATGAACATCCACGTGGGTAAAGGATACATCCTTTTGAGGATCAAAACTAATTGAAGAAAATGCTATATATTCCCTTATGGGTAGCAACGACCATAGTATAATTCTTCTAAAGTTGATGTTGCTGACAAGAGTTTAGAACAGCTTATCTCAGCATCCCCTTAACACCACTTTCATTCAAATGCAAAAAGAGCAAGCTTTTGTCTGTTGTCTAGGCATAAAACATGGACTAATTTGTCACATATTATTAATTTTTATTTAGTTTAAAAGATTTTATTATTGAAATGTGATTTTCTCATAAAGAGGTATTATGAGAAATATTTCATATATATTTCAAATAACCTCAACTGTTTATACAATCCAGGCTATCTCAAAACCAGAGCTCTATCAGAGACCAAATCCTCCTATTATGGTCCTACAGTTACTGATATACCTTTCATTGAAATGATTATTGTGGTTTTCATGTTGTAAGTTTATGATCTATATTGTTCTGGCAAATATTTCTATTGTGTTAATTGCTGTTTGAAGCATATAAAACTGTAAGTTCTTCCTCTCAGAGGCTTTTGAAACTATTCAATCTCATCTTGTTTTTGGCTTATATTTGATGAATTCTCTTAGTCTTTGTCTTTATTTTGCCATCTCAACATCAGGAGAAACTCCTCTTCCATTTGCCAGAGCATTCCAGGAGAAGAGAGGAGAGAGTTCTTAAAAACAAATTCTGTGAATTTGTTTTTAAAAATGTTCTAGCAGTGGTTACACAATTTAAGTTACATAACTGTTTCGTGATAATATTCTCTTTCTCCTTTCCCAACACCTAGGACAATTAGAGTTTTGTTTTCTTATGTGTGAATGTGACAGTTACCTTCAGAAAATATTCCAGTTCTCCTAAAGTAGGAACACTTTTTGAAAGGCACTTAGTCATATCTGCATCCTTTTATGTCTTTTGTTATGAAGAATATGAATATCCCAGTGAACCCTGGGTATTTCTTCACTGAACATGCCAAAATAAACATGGGCAGGCAGCCATGAGTTGTGTGTATTCCTCAAATGTTATGAGAAATGTGATGGGTTTTCTTTTCAGCTTAATTTTGCAAAGAGATTTATGTAATAGAAAATACTTCTGGTAATGAACTTATTCTTCAACGAAATGTACATATGGTGTATGGGTATTGTTGTGGCAAGTAAATGCTACAGCTTTATTTGCGGGCTGAAATGAATTAATAAATACGGTGGCATTTCTTGTGGACTGCTGCTTCTCACAAAGTTCACTCACTGTTGAGGATGGATTGACAGATACTCTTTAACCAAGCAATGTTCACCCTGCATGGTACTTGCTCGGAAGTAGGGACAGTTAAGAGTAACCAATAGTTGCTATTTGTTATTTTACATTCTGTACTGCACCCTATATAACACATTTCATTTATTCTTGTTATTTTATTCCTCTACCTACACAGGTGAGCTTCTCTTACAAGGCCCCGTGTTTATCAAAGAGCCCAGCAACAGTATTTTCCCTGTTGGTTCAGAGGATAAAAAATTAACATTAAATTGTGAAGCAAGAGGCAACCCTTCACCTCATTACAGGTACTATTAGATGTTTGAACATGTAAATAAAATGTAGCAATTGTAATTAGCTTGCTTCAGTATATTTTGCCATGTAAGAAGTGTTACATATATGATGCTATAGCTCTATGGTGTATTCAACAGAACCAATTCCACGAACATTTGAATCTTTTAAGGCATCATGTCTGAATTAAAGAAATATATCAGAGGGTTTAGTAAGTATGCTTCATCGTTTCACTGACTTATGGTGTAATTTAATTGTAAATTTTACAGATTAAAACTTACAAAGCTATCAAGAACATATTCATTAATGTTGTTAAATTAAGTGATGTTTGATCCATGTTATTTTGTTGTTGTTCTGTTTTCTTTTTTGTTTTTGTTGTCATTGTTTTGGTTTCTTTTTCTTTTTTAAATATATTGTTTTTTTCTTTAGTTATACTGGATATTGTTTGGAGGCTTATTAAATGTGGGAGACTGAAATGCATTTTTAAAGTACTTTAAATTATTTTGAAGAGAGAATAATTTCTTAAATCAGACTTTTAAAAAGCATCATAAAATCTTTATTTCTAAAATTATGTAAAATCCTGTTCACTGAAACCTTCAGCCGTCACACACACACATACACACACACACGCGCGCACACACACACACACTCCAAAAAAGTATAAAAGTGAAGATGAAAAACTGACTTTTCACCTTAAGATTAAAATGTCAAAATTTGGAAAGTGATCAGGATTATGGGAGGGTATGAGAAGTTTGATTAAATGTCAAAATATTGACAATTTTTGCTTATGGATACTTAGGGCACCCAATTTAATGAAAAGATGAATTATTTATAATTAGCATGCACTACTTCCATTGAAGTGGCTGGGGTGAAATATCTGAGACACCTTCTCAGCAGCATGTACCTCCAAGTGCTTGTTAATATCTGCATCAATACTGTTTACCCAATCCCTGTACGTTGCAGAAGAAGCACCTTCCTCCTACATTAATAAAACCCTACAACTCCAAAGTTATTTAGACCTTATTTAACCTCTGTTGTTATCTGAAGCCATATGAATAATAGACTCCAACAATTCTTGTTAAAGTGGGTCAGGCTTGCCTTAGAGAAAGGCTTTAAGATTTATGCACCTGGAAGTAATCAAGGTTAGTCACTTCAATATGTTGAATGTGTACTTAAGGAGCACATACTGTGTACTTTCAAAAAAAATATGCATTAAACATACATGTTCACTGGTCTGAACAAGCAGAGTCAAGGATACAGTGAAATCTTTACTTGGCTTCTACTTCTTAACATAGAAATATGAAAGGGATAAAGAAAACAAGAAATTGACTTTATGGCCTAGTTAGATAAATTGGTTGTAGTTTATGCAACATCTGCAAATATTTCTTCTTTGTGGGGAAAAATAAAGAGATCATTTGATGAAGATTCTATCCTTGAAGTATTGTTTCTCACACATTTCTAGGGAAGTCTGACAGCTTATAAAGACTAGTTCTGCCCATAGCAGAGGAAAACTTTTATATATAGAGCTCTATATGGGGGTTGGGGGGAGGAATCCATGGGAGTGATAAGCATGTAAGTTATTTTTCTGTCATTGATGGTGTTATATTATCATATTTATCTTATGAATTATTTCCTGAGAAATGTATTTAGTGAAGAAATTCTCAATACACAAAATGTTGTCACAGAGGAATGTATTTCTAAATGAGAAGATTAATTATGTTTGTAGAATGTTATCAGATAGCCAGATGGCTTGAGCTTAGGGAAACCTATAAATCTTTTGTAGAAATTATGCCTTGTATCCTAGGTATTCAGTGTGATGTTGAGGAATCAGAGTGTAAATATGTTAATTGCATATACAAAATTTTGTAGAACGTTTGTCAGTTGATAGCAACCTTCTATTTTACTGTATACCCTGGAATGCCAATTTAGAATTTGGTATGTTTCACTTCAAGGAAAATCTATAACTGAGAAGAGGAAATACATGGCTTTCATTGATTTGTTGATATAGTGTTTGATAAATGAAGAAATTTAACATGCTACATATTGTGTCAAAATCCTTACTTGATAGCCAAATGGAACAGACACTTTTATCACGCTTTAAAGATTTTCTGAACTGAAGATTTATAAACAATATGAAATCTCACCTTTGCAAAGGTTTATAATTTCTGAGAATTGAAAGCTAGGAACACAAGGGAGTTTCTTCATCCTGAGCTGCATTAGACATTCCTATAATAACTCCCTCTCCCCCCAAAAAAACACCAAAGTTTCTGTTTCGTGTGTTGTCTGCAGAAGAAATAGGTTGCACTTGAGTCAAAGGAACAGAATGTAGAGTAGTGCAGGCCATACTGATGACTTCATCTATTCCCTCACAAATGTTGTTTTCTTCTGAATCATTCTATGAAGAAAACAAACTTGTTTTTTAATATTCATTAGAAACTACAGTTTTGCTTGAATATAATAACAAAATTAATATTTTAATGAAGCAATAAGATAGTATTGTGTATCATATAATTATAAACTGATAAGTAGACAAATAGGAAGCTAAATACTGATCCAAGGAGGGAATGAAGGACTCCTAGGAAATCGCTCATTGGAGGTGACCCAGTCATAGTTCTGAAGATTCAGAACAAAGTATAAGAATCTTAGGAGAGTTTGTCCTTTAAAAGCACAAAGACTCCTGGAGACTGGCACAAACTTGCCCCATGAGAGATCCTGTTCCTGTTCATTCCCCTTTGGGTAAAGACAACTCTTAATTGGTCATATTAAAAATCCAAAAGTTCAGAAATTCTCATGAGAAATTACTCCTATAAAGATCTAATTGAGAATTTTACTCTTTCTCTTAGATTTCCCTGTCTACACCCTAAAGCCCACATTTAAAGGTTAATTAGTGTTCAGTCTGACTGTAATTGCTGATGGTGCTGAAAAGGTTACCTTAAGGAAGGAAGAATACTTAGTTTTTTAATGTAAAGAATTTTCCTCTTATTTCTTCTTTGAGCCCCAAATGCCTAGCACCGGATGAATATGTCCACATGGAAGATTCACTGTCATATTCATTGATACCATCCTGTAGTTAAAGAATCATAAATATAGGCTATACTGGAGTACACACACACACACACACCATACACACACATATATATCAGGCAAGTAGCAATGTCAAATGAAGTGGGACTGCTTAAAGGATTTGTAGACTTGTTGGCCAGTTACTGGGAATTGATAATTAAACTAGAAACCTACCAGATAGATATCGCAATCACTATCGTTTACAACCCATCCAGTTTAAGCATCAACTTGCCTTTTGTTTTTATACACACTATATGTGTGGAAAAAAGTCTGAAGGCTGAATGTGAACTTACAAATTCTATGTGCTTTCATCTTTAGATTCATGGAAACACTCAATTTTAAATAAAAACATTACATTGAAAAATTCACTTTATCATTCACATAAAACTAATTTCAAATGCTTTGTGGGCATACATGGCTAGTTGTTACAATTCTGGAAAGCAGGGGTGTCATATCTGTATTTCAAAAATATCTTATTTTATACCATAGCTAGTCTATAGCTACCCTGGGTTTTATAACTTATTATTACAGATATCTTCCATTTTGGTCCCAAAAGAGCAAAGAGAATATCCTTCTTATTGAGCTCTTTCAAATAGGTGAGATGTTTTAATGAAGTGAGTTGTGAGGAATTGTTAAAGTATAAACATTTTTGTTTGTTTGTTTGTTTTTGAGACAGGGTTTCTCTGTGTAGCCCTGGTTGTCCTGGAACTCACTCTGTAGACCAGGCTGGCCTCGAACTCAGAAATCTGCCTGCCTCTGCCTCCCAAGTGCTGGGATTAAAGGTGTGCGCCATCACCGCCTGGCCCTAAAGTATAAACTGTTAAGATAAATCTAGCCTCCACATGAAGAGTCTTTTGGTTTCCTTTATCAGTATTTCATGAGATGAATGTACATTCCATGTGTGTTTAAATTACTGAAAGTCAACTAATTGTGTGAAGAAACAGAAACTAAAGTAATACACTAATTTTTTGCACCATTTACTCAATGGACAGCGTAATGAAAGGAAGCTTAAGTTTATTTATGCTCTGTTTATATATATATACACACACACACACACACGCACACACACAAAATCCTAAATATTATCCTTTGTATAGTACTTTATTGGTATGTAGCATCATCTGTGTGATACATAATTGACATGTAAGTTTTATTTTATTAAAAAGTATAAGTTCCCATGTGGTATATATGCTATATTACATACCTAGTTTACATACTATCTATCATTTATTACCTACCCAATCAAATGATGAATGACATACTTTAAGTATAATTTTAGTCTGTTTTATGTCCTTGTGTAGTTTGTATTATTATCTAGTAGCTGGAGTCATTATTACCTATTTTTATACCAAGACAAAAAAAAAAAGAATCTATCATTCTGTTATCATTGCTGCTGATTTTCTAAACCTAGATCCTAAAACTCAGTTCTGTTTGATATTTAATTTTCTAGCTACAGAGCTCTGGTTCCTATGCTTATAATTAGTCACTAACAGTATTAAAAATATTCACATAAGTGGTTACAAAATATTAAAAATACAATTATTTCCATACTTTCTGAGTCTATTAGTAGATAACTCATGCAAGGTATATTTGAAAAAAAATAAAATCAAAGGCTGTACCACTATCTTGGCCGCAAAGCCTTCTTGAGAAGCTTATCTCTTGACTCCCCTTTACATGACTGCAGGTGGCTTTGGTCCAATGACATTTCTCTATTACAAAGGGAATTGTGAGTGTGACTGGCTATGGCATCTTGACATTCCTGTTCTACACAGAGAATTGTAATCATCCTGATAGGATGTCACTCTCTCTTTGCAATGTTGTTTACTGTAGCTGCCAAGCCACCAATAAGGGCTCACTTAGTGGTTGGAGAAAGATCTTTCATGAAATGGACAAGAATGGATTCAAAAAATGTGGTATATTTACACAATGGAGTATTACTCAGCTATTAAAAACAATGAATTCGAGAGGTTCCTAGGTAAATGGATGGAACTAGAAATTATCATCCTGAGTGAGGTAAGACAATCACAAAAGAACACACATGGTATTCACTCACTGATTATTGGATATTAGCCCAGAACCTTGAAATGCCCAAGATGCAACCACAGGCCACATGAAACCCATAAAGAAGGAAGACCAAGTGGAGGTGATTCGGTCCTTCTTAGAAGGAGCAACAAATTACTCAAGGGAGCAAATATGGAGACAAAGTGAGGGACAGAAACTGAAGGAGGGGCCGTCTCAAGACCACTCCACCTGAGTATCTATCCCATGTGCAGCATCCCAAAGGTAGATGCTGATGTGGAAGTCAGGAAGTGCATGCTGATAAGAGCCTGATATGGATATCTCCTCAGAGGTCTTCAAGAGTCTGACATACTCAGAGGCAGATGCTCACAACTAGCCATTGAACTGATCATGGGGTTCTCAATGGAGGAGTTAGAGTGAAGACTGAAGGAGAGCTGAAAGGATTTCGGCACCATGAGGAGAGCAACAATACCAACCAACCACAGCTCCCAGGGTCTAAACCACCAGCCTGGGAGCACTTAGGGAGGGACCCAGCGCTTCTGTTGAATATGTAAGAGTGGAGGGCCCTGCTGGGCATAGGTGGAAGAAGAGAACCTTGACAGCATGAAGGCTGGATGCCCCAGGGAGTGGGAATTTTGAGGGTGGGGAGGTGGGAGTGGGGGGGGGTAGATAGAGGTTACATCCACAGAGAAGAAGGAGGAGGGGTGAGGGGATTGTGGGTTCCTGGGTGGGTGGGGGATGGGGTAAGGGGACAACATAGGAAATGTAAATAAAACATCCAATAAAAATTAAAAAAAAAATGAAATGGACAAGAAAAAAAATGCCATAGGAAAACTTTAGTTTTAACTTGGTAGGTAGTTGATTCTTTTCTAGACATTATGGTTTGGATTAAGTCTTATTTATTGATTCCATTTTAAGATAGTTTGCCTTGAGGTAACCAAGATAGTGTTTATGAACCGAAGCCCCCTGACACCTTTCCCACAACATCACCTCTCAAAAAGAGTTTAACTTCCTTGTAGTGTTATCAGGTGCTCCTGGTCATATCAGAAAATTTTGAAAGAAAAACACAGCCAGTATTGTGGGCAGTCAATATTGAAAAGAAAAAGAAAGGTTAGCTTTTATACATTAAAGGTATCATGCAACACACCTGTTTTTGTTTTATGTTTTTTTTTAAGTAGGACAAGAAAATGGAATATGAATCATATTGATTAAAATTAATTCAAATGAAATGCTTTTGCATGCTTAATCACTCACTTCAGATCTGGGCATGGGTGTCCTTATTTCTTGTTTCAGAATCACATGACAAGTAGCATGTTTAGAGGAGAATAAGGAAACTTGCCAGAAAATTTAAGACTTATTCAGAAAAGGTAAATCTGTAGGAATATTGCTTAACTCTTTAGAATAGTGTAAACACTGATGGATTTAAACGGGGTTGTATAGGTTATAACCACTTACATGGGACATCTGATTTTCATTTGTTATACTACCAATGTAGTATTGTGTATGTGTGTGTGTGTTAATATTTAATGTGTGTTAAAGGAATGAGAGTCTGTATAATAAAACATGTGTTTATACACAATGTGGTTTTTTTTTTTTTTACCAAAATCCATAGCATCTCAACTTAACTCATTTCAATTATTGCTAAAGCCTAAGTAGTTATTTCTGGATAAAGTATTGAATATGTAAATTCATACATTCATTCTTTCAAGGGCTGCAATTATTCTCATCACTTCAGTAAACATAGTAGCAAACATTCCAATGAACACAAATGCATTTGCTTATTAACTCGAAAGCTGCTTCTAAAACCACAAATTGCTTCTGTGATTACTCTGCTAAATTTTCTGTCAAAGCCCAAATAAAGGATCGCCTGTTGATTTAACAAGAGCTTTGCATGGGCTTATTTCCCAAACACAACTCTAAACTTCCAAAGTTCTGGTGTTATTTGATTCTTTTTGCTTTGTTTTAATCCTGTGTGCCAAAATGTAGTTTATTTTTCTCCACCTTATTATTTATTCTTGTGTTTTGCTTACCAGTTTCAGTGTGATAAAGTCGACATATCAGAGGACAATTATTTCATGCTATCCACTGTGAGGTTAATTATCCTTGCAATTACTTTTTTTATTGAATATTTTACTTATTTATATTTCAGATTCCTTCCCCTTTCCCATTTAACCTCCCTAGAAACCCACTATCCCATCTCCCCTCTTCCCTTTTGCTTTTATACCATTTTAATTACATGCAAGTATTAAGGTCAGTTCTAGGTTCAGGAAGTAGCAATACAATAGATGCAAATAGTCAAGGAACAAGCACGACAATAAACACAAATAATCAGAGAACAGGCAAGGCAATAAACAAAATTCTGTGAACACTCCCATGAACACTGTTTCTAGGGACTTATCAGAATGACCAAAATATTTAAGCCAACTTCCCTGTCCTAACCCAAAGTCATTTTCAAGTCTGAAGCCTACTTCCTTGTTATAGTCTAAAATTTAGACTCCTGTCTGAAATTACTTCTTTGTTGTAGCCTAATATTTAGATTCCTGCCTGAAATTAATTCTTTATTCTAGCCTAAGATTTAGATTCCTGCCTGAAATTACTTCTTTGTTCTAGTCTAATGTCAGATTCCTGCTTGAAGCCCATTTCCTTATCCTTGGCCCATGTCAAATTCTTGCCAAGCAGCACCAAAAGCTCTCTACCTCTCCCTCTTTTTATTTTTCTTATTTCATAAACAAGATTTAGCCAAAAAATGTCTTAGGTCATTCTGCCAAGATTTCTTTCCTTACCTGTCATAGAATATGCATTATCAAAAACAATGCATTTATGTCTTAAGTTGGTAAGGCACTGTGTAGAATCTTACCTGTCCTTGGCCTGCCAGCCTGTTAATTAAATAACTCTGTCTGGAGGTCCATTTTCAAGTTCAAGCCATGTACTTTGGCTGCCAACATATTGATGTTGTTAAAGACAAGCTATAACACGATGGACAGGAATAAAATTATTCCCAGGACAAAAAGGGCTAGTGTGATCAAGTGAAAGTATCTCAATACCATTTGCTTTATTATTTAGGTCTGTTAGTTTCAATTTCAAGATATGAGACCCCCTAATTTTGTAACCAAGTTGAATTGACAATCTATGTTGTTTTAGATCACAGTGACAGTAAAATATGTTTGTATTCACTGATGTTAGACCATCCCAGTGTGGTTCTTGTAGGAGGTAGTCATATCTAATCATAACATGGATGAAAATGAATCATAAGTAGACAGAATATGAGAGCAGTAGGTCATTTTGTTTTGTCTTTGCTGGTTGGAATTAACCATACACAGTGAAGAGTACATGGAACCTGAATATGCATAAGTTGATGAATTGAGTTTGTTTGCTCTATTTAAGAAATGTCTGTGAATAATTTATCAATTTATGAATTTACCAATTGATGTGATGCAAGATGTTAGAATTTTGCTAACAGATATGATCAAAGTAAAATACACTTAGATTTTATTGTACCATGAGGTATTAAAAAGGTAAGTTTTGTGCTTAATGTACTATTATATTAACTTCACACATACACACACAGGTCATTCTCTCTTTTCTTTCCTTCCTTCCCACCAGCTTGTTTATTATTGTGGAAGGAAATTGTGCACATAGTTTTGCCTCTTGTAGTTTTAGGTTCTTGAACATAACATTGGAAGTGTTTGTCTTTTAGCAATTGGGAATATGCATTTTGAAATCCTACTTATGACACATAACAAAATTACAGAGACCAATGGTCCCCACATGCTCATTGTCCCTAAAGAATTGTTTTCATATGACAATCTGCATTCAGCTGCACCCCTCGTTGCATCAAGGTCAACCCTGTTTTCTCACTCCCTTTATTTTCTTTAAAGTTTTCTTGTTGTATAGATGAGGTAAAGGATTTAAAAAAGTATGTGAGTCAAATGTACATATCCTCTAGGAATCTAGAACCCCTAAATTTACATCCCCAAATAAACATTTTGAATATTTGGTCAGATGCAAATTTCCACAGTGGTCTGCTTCAGGAGTTTTCTACTGTGAAGACTTCCAGTCAGCTCCTCATGTGAGGGGTGGTAAACTGTGTCACACTTACAAATCATGCAAAGTAAATCCCAATCCATGCTCAGAATGAGCATTTGAACGCTGAGAACTGGCAATAAATGTGTAAGATCATTCTAAAGTGTTATGGCATGATTACACAGAGTTGCTTAATCCTATGACATTTACCGTAAGCTAAAGAAACAAGTTTAGTCAGCTTCTGAAGTACAAGGTAAATGTTATATGGTAGAAATTCTGCTGTGTGCAGTACTAAGAGTTGTGGCTTTGGGTGCCTTTGTACCAGATCAAGGCTGAGGCTCCTAGAATGGAGTCTGGGTATGCAAATGCACTCTTGGGATGCCCACATGGTAGAAATATTGTATTCTGATACTTGAGTGGGATTTTTTTATAGATTTTAAAATTTCATGATCAAAGAGGAAATTGGAAATATTTTCCAAAGAGCTATATATTTGTAATAGCAAAAAATCTATATCACATTTTATAAACTTCTGAAATTTGTGACCTTAACGTGTGATGTAACTACCATAGTTCACTTTCAGATGTGGCCATTCATTAGACATTGAAATTCCTTGAGATTTGAAGTTCATACTTAAGAACCACATAAGTGAATTTAAAATCTTGTAAAAAAGTTAATATTTAAAGTAAGTTTAAAATATTTTACAAGCCTCCTTTGTAGTAGCCTTTTTAGGCTACAAGTAGCCCATGGCAAGGTTGGGCATACAGATCAGTTTTCTGTATTGTTCTGAAGTCTGAAAATTGAGATTGGAATTTTCAGCTAATAAAATGAGTCTGGCCATATACTTTATTGAAAAGTAATTTTTATGTCTTCAGTTTCCTAGTTTATTTGTCTTTAATGATGTCTATCTATATGTGTATGTAATGTGAATTCATGTGAACTATCTGTATTCAGAGCTGACAGAAGCCAGACTAGAGTTTCAACTCCCCTTGAACTATAGTTACAGTCAATTGAGAGCTGCCTGACATAGGTACTGGGAACAAAACCTGAATCCTTCGTCAGAGCAGCCAGTACTAGTATTCACTGAGCCATCTTTCCAGCCTCAAGTTTTCTTATCCAGATAAAAGTATGAGACATATGTAGAAATCAGTTCCTAATATAAATATTTTGCATTAAGATCCTGGGACACATTTTTCTTTCTCAAAATAAAGTAGTTTTGGAATTCCAATCCCAGACCTAACTTACATATTTCAGAGTTTAAATAAAAAATAACTCTTTTGAATACATTTAACTTTCAGCAAGTGAAAAGAAACATCAATATTTAATAAGATACTGTGATACTTTTCTGTCATCAGGGGATGAGTTCCATTGAGTGATGGATTTAGTGTTTAGAAGGAGAAAAATAATTATGTTTTGTGAAGATTAACATTCTTCAATATAACTCTTCAGGAATACCTTACCTCTGAAGAGTTTTGTGTGGAAGTACCCAGGCACGTCTGCTGTAGCAGAGGCATATTTAAAAGCAATGCATTCTTACTTTTGTGCATAGTAAAGGAATCTAGCAATTGTGTCTGTATGATAAAAACCAAGGTAAAGGAAGTATGAAACATTAATACATAATAGAACAATCTTTCCCTTTTTGCTTCTTTACTTGAAACTTAGCAATGGTAGCTTTTAGACTATAGACACTTACAGAAATAAAGTATTGCCGCAAACATTTTATGATCTCTTAAATCTTTCGGCCTATTAAATAGGCAAGAGGAAATGATTATCTATATTTTTATTGATTTTTTTACAATTTTCCACACAGCCATTGAACCTTTATTATTCATTAGCTAAACATAAAAACATAGTTTTTAAATGAAGCCATTAGGTATACTTAGGTCCCAAACATTCTAAGTCCTCAGCGATAATGTTGCTTTTTTTTCCCCTCTACAAACTTTATTTCATAGGTAATAAAAGCATATATAGTGCTGGGAAAGATAGCTCAGACAGTAAAGTGCTTGACTTTCAGGTAAAGAGACTGAGTTAGGTCCCCCAAACCCATCTAAAAACCACAGCCTGGTAGAGTTCCTTGCAGTCCTTGTGTGTGGGAGGCAGAGCCAATTTGTTCTCTGTGGCTCCCTGGTTGGGTATCTTATCCTACTTGGCAAGAACAAATGAGTTAGAAGTGAGAGACTGTTTTCTGTTTCTTATTTTTCATTTTTACTTGACAACCAGGGTTCTCCTCTGGTCTCTATATACATTGCATATATAAGTCTCTATGTGCATGTATCCCACATTCCATGCTCCTGTGTGCATGTGTGTGCATACACACACACAGAGGGGAGAGAGAACAAATACCATTTGACATTGTCTGTGATTCAAAAGTATATAAAATCAAGTACATCTCTCTAATTTCAGTTTAGAAACATTTGCTCTGTTCAGTCACATTGGGCTGATTCATAGCTGACAAACCATATTTACCAAAAGAATTAAACCCACTTATTTGGTTTCCTATCAGATCTCCTCCTCACAAGCCAAGTCTAGCATGTGTTTCATCCTTCTTTTGATAACTTCTCAGGGATGGCACAAATGTTGGTACCGTATGTGCAAGTCAATCTGTTCCACATGAGAGGAGATGACAAGAAGGATGGAATGGAGCAGGCGATGCAGAACCAGCAGGTGCTTGCTGGAAGTAGAGCAGCAAGAGACTACAGGGGCAGAGGGTCATAAGGCCGTGACAGCAGCCATTTCCTGTGTTGGCAGTGGTATCTGCCTTCAGAAGGAATGCCTCAGCCTGCCACCATTGCATACAGCTGCCTAAGCAAATCTAGTCGGAAACTTGGAATTATATTTCTTTTACAAGTGGAAGATTTATATTCAGAGAAGTTGGATTTTTTTTCATGTTCACTAAACTGGGGGAGTATCAGTCTTGTTAGGAATGTATCTTGAATTGCAGAAAGATAACCACATCGTGATTCAAAGTATTTGGACAACAACTTTTGCTTCTGTAGAAAGATGCATCGCTTTTCAAAAGCAAGCAAGCAAGCACATCCAACTGGATGGCCATTGGGTTTTTAACCTTAATGCTAGGCATCCTGTGCTCAGTCCTGGGGGGGGTGGTCAGAGCTCTGCTTCATATTTGTGCTGCAGTTGGCTAATTCAAAACCACATAGTTAAAAGGGAAACATCCATCTATAAATATATTTTTATTTCAGAAAAACGCTGACTTGGAAGGGATTGTTGTCAAATGATGTCTTTACATTTTTCTTTAAAGATGGCATTTTCATTGTCTTATTTCACTCTTTGACAGGAAATACATTTTCTTACATTTCCCACAGTTTCCCCCTCTTTTATTATACACATTCTGTCTCTCCTCAAATTCAATTAACAGTGCCTGATGTTCCAGTATCTGAGCTACTCACATGAATGCTCTAGTATAGGGTAGGGACTTTTCATGTGATAGCAGTTTGCACTAATTCTCCTATTCATGGGATCACATGGCATCCAGTCGTGGTCAGGAATTAAAACTATAACAAGGGAGGTCAGGACTGCGGTTATTATCCATTTCTATTTTCAATCCAGATTCCTAAGTTTCCAGCTATGTTTCCAGCTAAGTCACTTGATAAAGGAATTAGTCCCTGAGGAGAATTTAAGATAGTGGCACCAGGAACCATGCTGTTAGGAATCCAATTTAAACACTGAATACCTGTCACCACAGAGATTCCTCCATTAACTGCTTGCATTGTGTCTAGAGCTAGTCTGTTTTCTCCATGCAATTCTGCAAGTGGTATCTAGTTGATTTGCTAAACACTTGGTAACATTCCATATGTAATCTACAAACCTTTGCTAGTTATAATACAGGTCTTATTCATACATACATACATACATACATGTTTGTACATACATATATACTACACAAATACACATACACATATACACACACACACACACACACATACACACACACACACACACACACACAGAGAGAGAGAGAGAGAGAGAGAGAGAGAGAGATCCCAGTAAGCACTTGTATACTTATAATGTATGTGTGTGTGTGTGTGTGTGTATGTGTAATTGTGTGTAATTTATACAATGTGTACCTTCAGTTACAATAGACTATTAGGGTAGGTAGCACTGACTCCGATCCTACTTGATTCCTTCTTTTAATTCATTAGAGATTTCTCATGATCCTCCTGTTGAATATATACAAGTATGTGGATCTTCCTGGAGACATGAGCTCCCTTTTTTGAGGAGATAACTCAGGAGATAGTTGGGGAAATGGAGGAGTGAAAAGATAGCCAATTGGATCAAAGTACATATCCCACTCTAACTGGCTGATAAAATCTTAGTAAATGTCCACCACAGTATCACCACAATATCCTGGCAGTGCTAAGATTATTCAGTGTTGCAATTGCTCTAAGCTACAGAGGCTCTTGTATTGCAGACCTATTATCCAAGAATAACTGTTGGTTCCTGCTTCTTTAAAATCAAGAGATGTAATTATTTCTCCCCAAAGGAAGTGGAATAGTTGGGAGTTGGAGTTGCCTCAGTTCATTTTGACTGGGAATAGAAGGTACAAAGAATTATAGGAAGGATATTCCTAGGTCATCCTGTCCTGGAAGAGAAAGTTCCTTAATTCATTCAATCATAGCATTCTGATATACACCGGAACAGCAAGGGAACACTTGAGATGCTGACCTCCCTGCCACACAAACCTATCAGTAACTCTTGTTTAAATGCAATGGCAGAATACTCGACCCACTCCAGCCACACAGTTGAGTATTTATCAGCAAGTCTGTTTGCCTGGGATCCAAAGTTATGCCCTCTTTGGTGCCTAGGAAAGAATATCATTATAATTCATTCATGTAGTAGCAAGTTTCAAATTCCTGATCAATTAATTATTTGTATCATTTGTTGCCTTTTCTTATTAATTAGCCTACTTTCTGACCAGAGATTTCCAAAGGCAGGAACTTTTTCAGGCATACCAGGAATACACACATAAATTCCCTACCTTTACATTTAAATTTGCAAGGACCTGGTTTAAGGCAAATAAATCATATCTGTACTGTATCAGTTATTTGTCAGTTGTTCAAATTCAATATTTTTTTATTGAATCCCATCAATCATAGAGTACCCATGATGTCCTTCTTCTTGATTTTCTAGGGAGACTCTGTCTGTGAATAGTTGGGTCTCAGAGGAAGCGGAGTTTCTCCCAGGTTTTGGAAGACCTTGGTTTGCTATAGAAGGCACAGAAGGAGTCCTTCCATTTAGGAACTCAACAAGCCTTTAATAGTCATCAGTGGCTAGAATTAAATATCTTTCTCTGAGAGAATAGCTTCATATTTTCGGAGTCTAATGCCTGCTAACCACCTTTCAGCCTTCTGCTGTGGGAGTGCTGTTACTTGCTGAGGAATATTTATATTTAGACAGGCACTGAAGGTTAAATATTGGCTCTTCTAAGTGAAGAGCATAGTGGAAGTTCCTGATCCAATGTATTTCAGTCTTCCTCTTGAAATGAGATCTAATAGTTTTAACAAATATGCTATTTTCTGCCTTTCCCCCTATGTTCCCAAGTGAGTGTCTTCAGAAATGGTATCTTTGTTCACACTTGAAAAGTGAATGGACTTGTCTAAAGAGAGCAAGACCAACAGTTATTAAGTCTTGGTTTAAGATTTTTAACAGCTTGAATTTCTTTTACCTCCCACAGAAGATCTGGGTCCTCATCTGGGAATTTCTCATTATGGCCTTTAGTTTGGATAGCATAAGAGTCAATCCAAAGTTTATAAAGCCCCATTGAACTCAAGAATTGTCTAACTTCCCTTGGTTTTGGGGAGTGTGGTATTAATTGCTCCACTCTTAAAGGGTATAACTTTCAACTCCCTTCACTAACCAGCTGATCTGAGTAGTTTATTTCTTTTCCTGCAAAGTGTGACTTCTTTTTAGCAACTCTGAGTTCCTATCCCCTAAGTAAATGTAATAAGGCTATTGTCGATTTAATAATTTCATTCTTTTGATTCCAGGACTAATAAAACTTCCATGTGTTGGAGGAGTCTAATTTCTGAAGGACCAGGGAAATTTTCTAATTTCTTCTGAAATTTGGATAAACAATTCCTTCCTTCCTTCCTTCCTTTCCTTCCTTCCTTCCTTCCTTCCTTCCTTCCTTCCTTCCTTCCTTTCTTTCTTTCTTTCTTTCTTTCTTTCTTTCTTTCTTTCTTTCTTTCTTTGTTTTTTGTCTCTGGATCTTCCACCTTGTGAGGCAAATACCTTTCTGCTGTCTTCTGCCAAAAGACAATCCTAGAGGGCTTAGGTCAGTCACTTAGATCAGTCATACTGAAGCACTTGTGGACATAAGGGATGTTTACAAATGGAATAAAGTTTTGAGACCTCTGGGTGCCTGATAAAGACAATCTGATATACTGTCTGCTTGGACTACCCTAAGTCTCATTTTGTTTTCTTAAAAAGAAGGTTGTATAGAGGGACTTTCAAGGTCTAAAGTGTACCTTCTCAAGAAGACCATTTATAATTTACATGAACCCTGTTGCCGCACGCAGCCTCGCCGATAAGGAGAACACCACACTCAGGATTCTCCTGACAGCAATTTATTGTACAGCTCTCTAGATAGCAGTGAAGCGAGGGACGGCCAAGCCCGAAAAACCTGTGGCTTATATAGAGACCTAGGAGACGTGCCACACACTCATTGGCTCTTACGACATCGCCAATTAGCATACTGGTTTTTGTGCCTTGCGCAGGCGCACAGTCAAGCAAGGCTCTCAAGAAGAACCAGGAAGCAGGAAACCGGCACCATGTTGCAATGGCGAATGCGGCTCCTAACATCTCCCCCTTTTTTATTAAATTGCTACAACAATTTTTTCAACTGTTATTTCGCCGATCAAGCCCACCGTTCTACCAGTAAGGCGTTCAAGGCAGTTAAACAGTATTGATACCCTCCACACTTATGTCCTGTGCAATGGGAACCTGAGCCCTGGGAAGTGTGGAGGACTACCACTCAGGATTCCTGGTGCAATGGGAACACGAGCCCTCAGGGTATCCCATTGAATGATAGTGTCTCATTGTTTAAGCATATTTAACCAAGCTTGAGGGGATGTTCCCTGCTCTGAGGCAAGCAGTGCTTGAGTGATAAGTACTTTATCTCTATGATGTTTTTTTTTAATTTGCAGAGCAACCAGAGTGTGATCAGCACTCCCCCAAAGATCATACAGCCAAACATTCCCACCCCCATCCACTCCTTAAAAAAGGAGAAGGTGGACGTGAGCCAGGAAGTGAAGTCTCTAACATCAATCGGGTTTATTCTGGTCCATTCAAAACAGCAGTCTTGAGCAGGAGTTCTTCTTGTAGCTCCTCAGCCTGTTGTGACCAATTTCCTAGAGTTGCAAAGGCTGATAAACTGGTAGCAGCCCCCTCTAAATTTGTCTTCAGGGGTTGGTGAGTCCTCTTTCACAGTTCTGGTCAGTCTGCTTGGTATCCAGATTGGATTTTCTTGATCCTGTGGAAAAACACAAACAGCTCCCCTGGATCTCACCAAAACTGGATCCAGGCCCTTCCATTGGTTAGTTAAGACATCTTTCTATTTAACATATTCTTTTTGAGGACTTGGAGCCACATGTCTGTCAGCAGCAGATTGCCCATCAGAATCCAGATTTAAAAAATTTAAGGTAAATAGGTCTAGGGAGATAGATGTCTTAGGTCCCATGTTGGGGCCTATTCCTCCCTTTTGTTTTTGTAAATAAGTTTTCAATGTGCCATTGGCACGTTCCACAATCCCTTGTGCCTGAGGATTATATGGCAAGCCAGTTATATGACGGACACCAAGCCTTAAGCAAAAGTGTTGAAAGGTTTTAGACGTATAGGGTGGTCCATTATCTTCAGCTGAAGAGGCTTGCCCCAAGCAGCCCAGGCTTCAAGGCAGTGAGTAATAACATGTACTAGTAGTGCCAGGTGCTCTACATTGTCTTTGTATGTGTCCCAGTTTTCCACACCTGAAACATTTAACATTAGAGGCCCTCTGAGCCGCTAAAACAGCAGCTGCCAATCCGACATTAGATAGAGGTCCTCCTATTTCTCTACAAGCCTTCATCCATGCATTTAATCCTTTCCCTTTCCAAGGTGTTGGTTTTTTTTTTAACTCTAACTACTTCCTCCAATGGTGGGGCAGATGGGGCATACCCTGGTGCATAAGGCGAATCCAGCCCATATCTTTCAGACTCATAACGGGCTGCTTCTTTATCTAATTCTGCCTGTTCCTCAAAATCTAACACACTATCTTCTTCATCCCCTGAGGACGTCTCCTCAGAGGCGAAGTCATTAATTCTTAAATTCTGAAACTCAGTTAACACAGGATATAGTTTTCTCTTAGGCTCTTCCTGTTTTTTATGTTCCTTTTTTGTAGCTACTTCTTTCTTAATTTCCTCTTTTCTCTTTTCCTTTTTCTTTATTTTATTTTTAGCGCTCTTATCCTTTTCTGCTTCTGATAGGCCACCCTGGCGTTCTGCTAAAGCTCTTTGTCCCTCTCTTACCTTGTCTTGGGTATGGTAGTTAAAACAGAAGCAGAGCACAAGAACTACCACCGCCCAAGCAAGGATAGCAATAGCAAAATAGACAGGATCCACCATACCTTGAAGAAAAGTGTCTAGACTTCTCATGCCATCAGTTCTGAATCCTCTGTTGAGCCAACAGGGTCCCTCAAAACTGGATAAAACACCGAGACGTTCGGCTTCGTTCCTGGGTTTCGGCACCAATTTGCAGCGCGCAGCCTCGCCGATAAGGAGAACGCCACACTCAGGATTCTCCTGACAGCAATTTATTGTACAGCTCTCTAGATAGCAGTGAAGCGAGGGACGCCAAACCCGAAAAACCTGTGGCTTATATAGAGCCCTAGGAGACGTGCCACACACTCATTGGCTCTTACGACATCGCCAATTAGCATACTGGTTTTTGTGCCTTGTGCAGGCACACATTCAAGCAAGGCTCTCAAGAAGAACCAGGAAGCAGGAAACCGGCGCCATGTTGCAATGGCGAACGCGGCTCCTAACACCCTGTTCTCCCTGACTTAGGAATGGGGTACTGTTTCCTCTTAACTGCGTCCCTAAGGCTTTAAGACTGATCAGAGTCATAGTGTGCAGCACACTCACTGTTTCCATGTCCTACCCAAATTTAGGATTTCTCTGATCTGCTCTGAAGTTAGGAGCTGTAAAGATACATAGAGTTCAGCTTTGACTATTATATGTCCTGTCCTCAAATGAGTCATTTGTGCTCTTCCTGCCTCCAGGATGAGGAACAGTTGCATGCATGTGCCCCTGTTTTGTATTCAGCCACATCAAGGTCTATTATAGGAACCCTAAAACTACATCTTTTACTCCAAAGATTTCAGGTGTTGTCTAAAAAAAGATCTAGGAGGTGGGAAAAGACAGTGAAGAGACACTTGCCTCAGAATCTACCTGGAAGAGTATTTCCTCCATCTGTGGTACCATTTACAAATTTATCAAGGGCCTTTCATTGGATCCTTCTACATAATATAGTATCTTCCCCTTCATTAGTGATTGAAAGTCAATATTACCTGTTTTCCCTTTAAAAATGGACCATTTTCTCTTGTTTCCCTTCTCCCCATATTTGTAAAAATTGCTTTTTTCGTTTCTCTGTTGAATTGTCTCTGCTGTGTCAGTTCCATTGTAAGATCTCTGTTTTGTCCATTGGTCTTTCAGTTGCTGGGTTCTGACCTACTCTCCCTGTCTGGTTTTATTGCTAACCTTAGCCGTGCCTTGTTTTTTGAAAAATTATTTTCTTCACCCATTCTTACACAGAACTTTAAGGCCCCTTCTATAACTCTTCCACATTTCTGACCTTCCAATCTTCAATAACATTCTTGCTCTGTCTTGCCAGGTGTTAGTTGCATAAGTGATTTTTAACATCCCTTGTACCAAGAGCTCTTCTGTGTCTAGCCTAGGGTATTTTCTTATCCTTTAACCTTTCTAGAAACGATGCACTTGTAGAAAGTATCCCTGTTGTAGGCTGAATCTTAATTCATATTTTGGATCTGGAATGATCTACTGATTAAGTCTTCAAGGAAGTCCCTCATAAGAACTAGGTGGACCTCATTATTATTATCGATGCAAGATAGTGGTTATCTGCCTCCACAATACCCAGTCCAGGTGGAAATTATGTTTTACTAGTTTCTGCTCTCTGTATCACCACATAGGTAAGAGAATACTCAATATTGATACCTATTCAGACTAGTTACAGAGTTGATACATAAGGAATTGATCCAACTATTCAATCACTGATATGGATTTTCTATCAGAGGCTTCAATTCCCCTTTTATACTTTAGACCTCTAAATCATTAAAGTTTGTACTGGAAGGTACCTGGTCACCTGTATGCTTGCTTAGGGCTCTAACCACTACATTTACAACCTACTTTCAATTTGGGGCTACAGTCTTTAGTAAAAGAGATTAAATATTTTATAGATTAGAACATTTTTTGTGTTTCATAGTATATACGACAGTTGCTATCCTTTCAAAGGCAGGCATTATTTTAGCTATTTTCTCAAAATCCCTATGCTGAACAATTGATCCCAGTATTGCAATATGCTAAAATGTGTGAGTAATGTAGTTTCACTGTCCGATTTTAGTTATCTAGGAGGTGAGTGATTTAATTAACATCATGGTTGTATCCTTGATATTATGGCACATGGGTGTGTTTTTGTCAGTGTGCCAACATACTCGGTGTTTAAACACTTTCACTTTTCAGTTAATAGTTATTTAAAGATAAAACTTTTTAGTTTTCTTTAATTTTTCCCTTGCATTAATGACTATGTCCCTAGGGTTTATGCTGCTACTTTTTTTGTCCCCAGGTGGTGTTTGGGTCATTTATTGCAGTGCATTGTTGTGTAAAAAGCTCTATGTAGGCTTCAGAAAAAATGGGGGAATGACTGCCTCAGGACAGGTCTTTACTCAGACAAATTGAAATAGAGAGTCGAATGGTTACCAATTAATTTATTAAATGTGCTCAGTCAGGCCAGATAAATCAAAGAAATGTGCTACCCCCTGCTAGGTTGTCAACATGAGATTGGCCTGAAGTTTCTGAGATAATTACCTCTAGTTTCTGCTCCATCTTCACTTACATAGACCCAGCCTAAATTTTTCCCATGTGAGCTAGTGAACAAGCTAAATTATCCCCTGCTCTTCCAAAAACCCTCAAGCATCTTTAACTTTGAGATGCTGCTTTGCCATAATTTCTACTAAGTTTTACTCTTTGCTTCTAAAAATCCATATCTGGGTTTTTTTTTAATAGGATCTTACTAAGTCACTGAGAGTGACCTAAAGCTTGTGGAAGTCCTTCTGCCTCAACCTCTTGAGTGTTGAGATTCCAGGCTTGGAGTATTTAAATTGAAGTTGGTAACATTGAGCCATCTATTTAAGCCTAAGTGTGCTAAGGGGAGGAATAATCTTGATATTTACATTTCAGGTGGCAGCTGAATGGCAGTGATATTGATACAAGACTAGATCATCGTTACAAACTGAACGGAGGCAATCTCATCCTTATTAACCCGAACAGAAATTGGGATACAGGAAGTTATCAGTGTTTTGCAATGAACTCTCTTGGAACAATAGTGAGCAGAGAAGCTAAACTCCAATTTGCCTGTAAGTTTACATTTGTAAATATATATAAACCAATGTTTTAAATGCATATATGAATCTGTGTGATCATTTCAAAACAAGATGTGATTGGTTTTTTTACTCAAAAATTGATTGAATAATTCTACTTCAGCCTTTTGAGTTTTGAACCCACCTTAGGTTTCTCTAGAAGGACATAATTGATAGAATGAAATATATATGTGTATTTATTAAAATGGCTTATAGACTATTTTTTACTAGTGCTACAACAGCTGTCTACCAACTCAAAGGCCAAGAATCTGGTAGTTGTTTAGTGCACACTGCCTGTATCAGCTAGTTTTTGAATACTGAAGTAGATTTTAATACCATTGAAAGGGAGGTGAACTTGCTAGTGAGAGTGAGGGCTACCAGGTAAAAACTCAAAAGATTCCAGGGTGGGAGAATACCACTGGTGAGTCTCACCTGCTCAGATGGGAAGGGGAAAGGGCAGAATGATTGTGGGAGGGAGTGGTGGGGAGGGGGGCAGTGAGTGGGATATAAAGTGAATAAATAAAAAATTAATAATGCTAAATAAATTTAAAGAAAATAGATTCCTTCTTTCATGTCTTGTTACATTGCTTGAAACTAGATGATGTGACTCAGATTTAAGATTTAAGTTTCTGACGTCAATAAACCCGAACTAAGACAAACACTAACCTTAGCCTTCTATATAGCTATCTGAAAGTATGTATCTGAGATATGGGCCTGGGAAAGGGCTCTTGACCGTCCCATTTTTGGGACTTATAAAAAGTAATTAAAATGTGAGAAAATTCAAGTCACGAATCAAATTGCTGTCCAGTTCACAATACCTCACCTCTTCATTCCCCAACCCTCACATCTCCTCTTCTTCCCTTATTGTCTTGTCTTACTGTTTCTTGAATGTGTCTTTGCTTTTCTGAGTGGACATGTACAATATCAGGTTAAAAGTTCTCATTTTTAGAACTCAAACTCAAACTCAGAAAGACCCTGGACCCTTCCTCTAGCATTCTAATCAGTCTCAAAAGTTTTAACTTCTCCCATTCATGGTATCTGACTGCATATCAGTCTATGTATGCAGTAAGATTATTTTACCTTCTGGTATTTTGTATTCTTTTTTTGTGTTTCCCTGAGTGATTCATCTTGAAAAATTAGAATGCAATCTTGCACATAAGCCTCATAATACATTACATTAATAAAGTACAAAGTGTGTTTCTTTTAATTAATGAAATAGCGATATGAGTTCTGGTAAAGAAGTTAATGAAGGCAATTATTATTAATCATTAATTGTACAGAGGTGGGAGATATTTAATAATTACTAGATTAATTTGGACATGAGGAAAGAATATAATGCTAATATGTGAATTAAAGTAGGGGTAAATGTGGTACTTTTTTGTGGACATGATGCTGGTTACTGTGGTTCAGAGAAGTCCTGGCTGTCTTTCTTGAAGGTAAAGGCATGGCAAGCATTACCACTGAAGAGTACTTCCCATCCCACTGAAGCTGAGTTGTATATTGGGTTATTTCACTGTTCTTTGTTTCCCTCAATGAGGTGGAGTTCTGTTGTGCTCAGCACCGATGAGTGAATGGGTAGAAATGTAGCCGTCACACTTTAGTATGGATGAAATACAGAGACATCGTGTTTGATTTTTAAGGTGCTTTAAATTACTGTTGGTAATAAAATTAGGACATACTTATTCAATTCATAGTCCACAAAACCAGTTTTCTTTGGCAATTGTCAGACTCCTTCAGTAAATTGTGGAATACTCAGACAAATTATTGACAGAAGAAATATGTGAAAGAATGCATGAAATTTACATACACATGCACTCACACATGCGTATATATTAGTTATTTGTGTCTGTTTCAAATGTGTGTAGTTTTTCTTCTCTCTACACTGAAGGTTTGAGGAGTTATGTTCAAACTCCCACATATGGTTACTATAATCAATTAGTTTTGCCTTACTGTTAAATAATTCTTGATCATAATGTTATTTTCTTTCAACTATGTTTGAGATGGAATGTGTTTATAAACCTATGATTTATACTGGATGTGCTAATGGCATGAAGAAAACGTGAGGAATATCTGTTACCAGCCAATTCTTGTTTAGAATTTGAAAGATTTCAGATACCATTTATTCCCCTGAGCAAAAACTCTCCTGACGATCTTATCTTCCTCCCTGCTTATATAGATGGTTACTCTTCTTAAATATATTTCATGTCTGGGCATTTTTCCATACTTTGACTACATGGGCATGGACTTCAAAAAGTATGTTACCATTTTAACTTTCTTAGTGGCAGTTAACACAGTGTATACCTGTGGGCAAATTTTCATTCTTGCAGACCAATGCATAGAAATACCTGTGAAGTCTTCTGATCATTACACACACACACACACACACACACACACACACACACACAACAGTATCTTAATCATATCTATCCACATCCTTCTTCCCAATCTAATGTCTCCTGATCCAGTCGACAGAACCCCTTCCTACTTTTGTGTTTTGTTTTGTCTTTTTCTTTTTAATAACCATTGAGTCAATTGATGCTGTCTCCATGTACATGATGTGGTGATAATTCACCTGACCATGGGCAATTTTTCAGCTCTACAACTCCAAGGAAACATGACTCTACATCACCAGCAGCTATTAGGTACCTAGCTGTTCACTCAGCTGTGAGTGTCTCAGTGTTACTTTTTTTTTTATCACTTACCTATATCAATTGCTTGCCAACAGTTAATTCTTTTCTTAACACAGTCAAATGTTCTTAGCTTTGTGTTTTAAAAGATGTCTTTTACCCTGTAGTTATCTTCCCTGACTTCTGTCAATTGTTTTTCCTTTTGGTCTTTATTGTGAAATGAAAAGTTATTCTTTTGAAGCACTAATAAAAGCTTTAACATTCGGCTTCCCAGATTTAAACCTTCAATCCTTTGGATTTGGTTTTGTGTGTCTTGTGAGAGGGTGCCATTTATTTGTTTATTCCAAAATTTCCAGTTAACTGGATCAGAGGGACTGCAGGAGCTAAAATCCATATTTTACTGACGGAAACAAAGTTGTTGTAATTTACTCTTTAGTCTTTTCTGCTTTGCAAAAAGGCATTTTCTGGAATAATTTGGGATTGGTTCCTTGTCATTCCTTACTCCTACTACATGCTTTTCATATATTTTGCTGAATTCGCTATGGTATATGTAAAATGTTGAATGGATATTTCTAGGTGAGGATTGAAGTATTGCTCTTGATTTAGGAAAATGTAAATAGCATTACAGTTTCACTATGTGTTACACTTTTTACCCTAGATTTTATTTATTTATTTATTTATTTATATATATATTTATTTATTTATTTTATAATTTATTTTTTCTCAAATCGTAATTCATTCACACAGGGGTTATAAACACAGAAAGGCAGGATGTGGGGAAGGGGATGACACTGGAGTGTGGGTTTTCAGGGGGAATACAGATATCTTCAGAACAGGGTATCGGCTGTTACCCTAGATTTTAAAATCTTCTCTTTAATATTTATTTTTAAAATCATGTCTGTGTGTGTGTGTGTCTGTGTCTGTGTGTGTCTGTGTCTGTCTATGTCTGTGTCTGTGTGTCTGTGTGTGTGTGTGAGTCTTCATGCATATGGTGCATATGAGAATGAAGTGTCTGTCCACAGAGGCCAGAAGAATGTGTAGGATCCCCTAAAGCTGGAGGTATAGTAAGCGTGGGTACCCAAACCAAAACTTGGAACCTCTGCAATAGCTGAGCCATTGTTTCAAACCATATCCTAAATTTTACAGATGGTCTTGAAGAAGTTTTATCTTATATCCCATTTGCTTCATGGATTTCAAGCAATGTGTCTTTTGATTGGAAAATTTTATGCTCCCCCCGCTTGGTTTTCTATTTATGAATACTGTGATACACGTCTTGAGCAACTGAGATGAGATGGGTGTTCCAACTCTTTCAAATCTTCCAAATCTATTTTCCTTTGGCATTTACATATACTTCTTGGTAGATCGCCAACTCCTTATTTGAACACTTCCATTGAGTTTTAATATCTGTTATGACATTTTCTCCCCACTTCAGATATTTATGTATCATTTGTCAGTCAAAGACCCAAAGACCTTCAGTTTTAAAATTCCATGATTTTATTTTAGGATACATTTTGTCGAAAGTAAGTTAATTGCTTTATGCCTTTCCAGTTACATTGAGAACAGAAATCTTTGCATATGTTGTTAATTGGTTAATTTTGTTCTCAGACAACTTTATACTAATATATAGGTTTTTTTTTCTTTCACCCACTACTTTCTTATGTCTCCATCTTCTCTCTTTTATTCTTCTATCTTCCCTATGGGTCATTTTTCTACAGTTATGACATTTTGTTTGTTATATGCCACACTGATTTTAACTAGGATTGTCTGTGTGGCCATATATATGCTACTATTTATTGGAACCTAGTGGGATCACTATTTGGTACATAACTGATAGTTACCCCTTCCATAGAATCTATTAGTTGTCAAAAGTTCACTATTGTTATAATTAAGGATAGTATTTAAAATTTCCATTTCTGGGATTATATCTGTATCTTATGAAGAAAGTTCCAGTGAGGGGTAGTTAGATCAGGGTGGCCTGAGAGCATGGCTTTTTTGGAGAGTCTTGATTAAGATAATTGATGAAGGAGTATCCAGTACACGATGGGTAGCAACATCCGTTGATTTTGAATACTGTACTGGCTAGGAATGTAGAAGAGTAAGCTAAGTTCAAGCATGTATGCATCTATCCTCTCTCTTCTCTTCACTATGGATATGATAAGCTGATTTATCTTTCCATTATTTTGACAGGCTCACAATGCTAAATTGTAACCTGAAATTATGAGCAAAAATAAATGTAGTTTTCTCCCTTCAGTTGGTTTTGTCAGATTGTTCTATCATAGCAGTATAAAGTCAACTAGGAGAAATGTCTACTTTTGGAAATGATTTCTGTGAGTTTATTTTATGTACGGTTAATATGCCTCTTTGATTATTGCTATTTTCTATTGGTCTAAGTGCATATTTCTGCAACACTCATTCTTTAAAAGATTATTTTGTGTGAAGTTTAGGATTCAAGTCCCGACAGTAGAGCCAATCTATCTAGGCTTTAGCCTACGCTCTCAGTTACCAGCCCTGTGGTTTGGGAAGAATGTTTCCCTTGTGCTTTAGGCTCCTGGTATATAAAGCCAAAATAGAAGAATCTTTCTTAATAAGTGTCAATAATTGATGAATTATGCATATGAAGCACTTAGAGGGTACCTAGAGATCCTGTAGTACAAAGATAAGACACTTTCATTTCTCTATGATTTAGACGGTTTCTCCTAGGAAGTATGTCACATGAAGTGTTCAGCGTATGTTTTCTATTTTTCTTTTCTCTAGACTCAATCTTTGCTTCTTTGGGCTCCCCTTTAAACACATTTAAGTTATCCTCATGGTATCTTCTTTTTCTTTCTTTTCTTCTTTCATATTTTCTTCTCCAAGCCTCAGTGGTCTGCAGTAACCTCCCTAGCTGTAACTTATACTTCTTTCTTTCATTATTTTCCCTCTAAGTTCTGTCTAATTTGTTATCAGACTAAATGTCAAATGCTTAATTCGAATCAATTTGTAGAACTAACTAGGGAGTCCATGCATGTTAATATATTGGCACGATGTAGCCAATCATTTATTCAATTTTCATGCAACATGTAGTGTATAGTTAATAAAGTTGCAAACAGGAAACCATTGAGCCTTCTATAAGCTTCATATCATGTCTCTCACATCTCGCCATCTGCCTTGTCATTTTCATATGTTCATGCTTTCTATTCAAACTAGTGGATTTTTTCTGATGATATGACTTTTTCTGTTGTTTTTGTAAACTATAAAGAATTCAGATACCCTTCCTTTCTCCTTTATAGTGATGCTTTCCTAATTCAGCATATTGTAAGCACTATTCTATGACTTGTTGATCACCTGTCTCTTATTGGTGTTGAATATTTTTGCCTTTTTTGTTGCAAACTTGTTTTTCAGCAGAGTTTCTAGCTGCATATGCAAATGTGTCATTCTTCTTAGTTTTGGTTGAAAGAATATCCATATCCAGCAGCTTTTATCACGGCAGCCAGGAACCTCAGGGATATAACTAACTAGGGAGCCACTGCAAACTTATTATATTGGCGTCATATAGTCAACCATATAGTCTGTCTTCAAGCAACTTGTAGCATACAGTTACAAAAGTTACAAATACAGAGCCATTGTTCCATGGAGCACCCTGTAATCCTGATGTCATTATCAAATAGCACATACCTTTACATTTAGAGATATTTGAGTGCTTTTGATTCGTTAACATTGAATTCATGACCAATGACATTGAAGTCCATGCATGAGCAAAGCTTATGTTTCATTTGCATTTTCTTCCTGGAAAACTACATCTCCATAGCCATGTTTTCATACACAGGAACACTACAGAGTACTTCAAAGCTACACCAGGAGGCTGTAGTAAATAGTGAATTCACCAGTAGTGGAGCACAAATATCTGAACAATGTGACATTCCACGTATTAAGGCAGACCAATTATTCCCATTGTGAAGGCAGAAATAAGACTAAGAGGACTGTTTTCTCTCCATTTATCTAGGAATATGTTAAAAGTGGACTTAAGATCTCACCCCTCTTTACATTAAAAAAAAATATCTGAAAATTTACATTTTAGGCCGGACATCTTATAAAGTAAGTCACTTTTTATGTCTGAAGTTGATGGCTAAGGAACACTGATTACATTTTAGGGACTTATGGAAATCTAAGCCCTGTGAGGTTTGGGTTGAGCAGAGCAACACTCCAGGTGGAATGCAACAGCCCCCTTTATTTAATGTCACTTTACATTCTTTTTCAGGTATTTATGTTCAATCCTAGTAAAAAATATGATGGAACATTCCAGAAAACAAAGTCTTTCGTCTTAAATTGCATATCATTTCCTATAGCATGATGAACTCTCATGCTATTGTATTTGGCCTGATCTGGGCATGAACTATCATTTTGTCCAGGATATCTATATTGTATGTACTAGACAGCCATCATTAACTGTCTTGATAGTCATATTAACATGTGTTGTATCAAGCTCCCTATGTGCAAGAAACTCTTGTGTATACTAATAGCGCCAGAGAGAAAGGATGCTGGTGGTAGAAACTCTGATTGGCCAAGGAAAAGCTGTAAGTATTTTTATAAATGAGAAGATAAAAGTTTATCATAGCTTTATACATGTAAGAACAATGTAGCATATACAGAATTCAGTATTGTTTTCAAATTCATGGTTGCACCATTACATATATTTCCATCACAGTCTCATTTCAAGGATAAGGATATGGACAAATCGTCTAATCATGTTGTTAGGTGTTATAAACCGAGGAGCACAGTCCTTCAAGTTTTCAGCATGTATATAGAAATTCTTGAGAACCAAGATTCACCTACTGTTTCCACATGAAAGCCACCATGTTGTCAAGATGTCCTTGTCACTCTCTTTACCCTCATGATACTGCCTAGCAACCACTGTAAGAACCCTAACATTTATGAATCAACTATGCAACTTCAGTTCTTTTTCTAATCTCACCTGTTAATTTTGACCTAGTTGGCATTCATACAAATACCATGCAACTACAATTTTGTCATTTCTTGAGAATCTTTATATTTTGTTCAGTAAGCAACATTCATGACCAAGAAACTGGTCTTGTTTGAAAATTAGTAGGGTCTAAGATGTGATAGAGAAAAAGTGCACTTTATCAAAAGTGTACCTGTGATTGTGCTTTCCAGTTTTGTCATCATTTAGGCTCCAGTGCTCTCCCTCTTTCTATTCCCAAATAAGCCTCCATCAGCTCTGCATCAGTCTGTTTCAATGGTTCTGTCTAGCTTATCTATTCTCAACTGCCTTGTTGAATCTGAATGGGTGTAGTCATCAGGTTTGGTAAAAAAATTTGGAGTTGTTCAGTTTGAAACTTCAGTCATTACTAAACTGTCAGTTTCTGATAATGGATGCTTTTCTCCATTAAACATTCCTGCTTTGTCTTCAATCTGCAGCCAGACCCCTTTTCACTATATTCTACCACTTTTTCATGGTGTCAGAAAGGTCTCTCACTTCCTCTACTTTAGTTTCCCTCTAACATTTTCCAGTCATCTATCCTCAGAGCCTCTATTCTCTTCTCTATTCTTCTCTGGCTTCTACTCAAGTATACTGACTTTCAATTCTACCCCTTCCTGAAAAAACAAACAAACAAACAAACAAACAAAAGCAAGAAAACAAAATAAAACTCATCTAGTTGTTTTATATGAGAATCAGAATTTTATTAATTCCCTTGGTGTTGAAGGTTCCATCTTGCTCTCCATATGGACCTTCTAACTCATCCTTGCTTTACTGTGCAGCCAGCTCAGTAGCTGGCTGTTCTTCCAAGTACTGGGATGTCCTCTGGGCCTTTGCTGCACACGCCTTTCCCTGTGCTTTACTCAGTTCATTTTAGCCACCATCAGTGTCAGTTCCTAGAAGCCACTTACTGCCTCAGTGTTTTCATTCAAGGCCTGGACCCTTGTTGCAAATTTTACATATTTGTATTTATTTTTCTCTAATTTACATGATTGATAGATTATGCTGATCACTGCTATAGTCCTAGAACCGGCAGAAGGCCTGAAATTTAACAAGTGTTCGTTCAATATCTGTTCAATGTATGAAATAATGAATGAGAAATTGAGGGCCCATGAAATTAGAGCTTATCATTTGCCAAGGATGCCTTGCTGACAATGCCTTGGCTTTGCAGACTATGTGATTTAAAAATCAACTCTGTCTGCAATAAACCAAACAAGAATCAAACAAAACATAGCTGCCTAGGGCTTATCAGTCAGGGACTTGTGACCTAGACAATGAGAAGAGACACCTATGAAATTTAAAGGGATTGTATTAAATTATCAATTTGTTCTCTTAACAAGGTACATAGGATAGTATATGCTGAACAAAGAAATGATTTTTCTTGTTTTCCTATTCCATGTATTTGTAATCTTTTTATGTAAAGAAGAAATTGACCATGTTGGCCTGGCAGTTTTCTCTTTCCCTCTCAGGAAACAGGTAGCACATTTTTCAGTTTTATTATTCTATAATATTTAAAAGCTTAGTGAGACTTGGAAAGTAAAAGTTGGACGAAAGCTTAAACAAATGCAGAAAGTTTAAAAGTTGACCCCCACTGTGGCTGGCTGTTATCTGAAAAGAAAAGATATGGAAGACTAATTAATGAACCTTGAGTTATAATTAGTTGGAGCCCTGTTCTCTGAGAGTTGCAGGCAGCCCCATTTCTCAGAGATAAACAATGCAGCTGAAAACACCCATTTCGGCTTTGAACATAAGTGACTTTGATGAAATTTGATGCTGCTGTTTCCTACTGGTGTAAAAACAACTTAATTAAAACAAAGAACTACAACTGACTATGCAATTCATATATCACTACATTTACAACTTTAAATGTTTTGTTTAGACAAATATTTTTAATCCTATCACATAGGAAACATGTGATTTTAGTTTTCTTTGTTTGCTTATTTACGGTTTGTTGAGACAGAATTTTATACTGTAGCTTAGGATGTCCTGGAACTTTGTAGCTTATGCTGATCTTAAACTCTCAGAAGTCCACTTGCTTCCTTCTTTCAAGTGTTGGGGCTACAGATGTGAGCCACCACCTTCTCAAATCTTGTGCTTTTTAAGAATGATTTCTATAGAACAAATCATATATATATATATATATATATATATACACACACACACACACACACACACACACCTTCATTTTATAGTTTTCCAAACATGGAATGCTTTTGTGCTTTTGATTTTAATCATTTAAATATTTGTGAGATCTATTCAAATAGAGTGTTCATGAAATAACAATAAGATATCAGGTCCAGGCTATGTGAGGTTTTTCATTGAGGATATGCCACTGAAAGATATATTGATTTAAATTTCCATTATTCCATTGAGAAGTTAATTAGTAGCCCAATGATGATAACAGATATAATAAAAAATGTTTTTTACTGTGACATCATAATGATAGTGGTAAAAATTTAAAAGAAATTATAGACATCAGAAACAAAGTTTACATATTTATTCAATAACCATTTGTTAGGTATTTCTAAGAACCAGGCATGAAAAAGAAATCCAGGTACTGAATAATGTCCTTGTTCAATAGAGCTGAAGCTTTAATTGGGAATAGAATTTAATCACATTAATATATAAATATATGTAAATAATAACAATATAGCAAATTAAGGCAATAGCTTCTTCTTTCCTCACAATCTGTATTTAGCTACTAACATTTTTACTTACCCTTTATATTTATTGAGACTAAGAATCCAATATGGTGTAAAGGAATGAAGATTATTTCAGTGTAAGTCATGATGACATCAGATAAGTTGGCTGAAAGTACACGGGAGGGATAGTTAGTTCTAAACCATGTAAGCCTTCTTTTTATAAGCACTGCAGAGGGAATTAAGCAAAGTGGGTTGTTTGATTTATAGAGGTTATTTTTGGCAATTAAAGAGGAGGAGAGAAATCATGCAAACATTCAGACTTAGAGGGATCTAGAAAATAATTATCTTGCTTTATGCAGTTGTTGCTTGTTGAGGGAGAGAGGGGACACATAAATGATACAGGGTGGTTATAGATTGGAAGTTGTAGCGTGGATTACTTTCTCATAGAATTGGGTGAGTGAGAGAGTTGTTCATCAAATAGGTGATGTTAGAAGACCAGATCGTTTATTTGTTTGGTGCTTGGAGATAGTTGGTGGAATGGTGGCAAATAGTTGCCAGAGATTGTTTGTTATTAAATCCATTGTCGTCATGACCTGGAAAGCACCATTTCCTTTTGATGAGTGTTTTACTTGCTACCTTCCTTCTGACAATGTGTATAGGTCAGGTCCTGCCTGAGGACTCTCTATTGAAGCCTCCTTATTCATTGCTCTTCTCATTATTTTAGCAAACTACCTGATACCAGGCAATCTAAGAAAGGAAGGGCTTGTTTTAGCTCATGGTTGAGAGTATGATCTTTCTGATGTGGGAAAAGGAGCTTGAACTTAGTCATGTTTCACCCGCAGTTGGGAACCAGAAAGGAAAGATTGATTGTGGTTAACTTGCTTCTGCACTGTTTTCCTTTTGTTTCAGAGAATTATCCATTGCATAGCATATATTGATACTTTTTTTCTTGTCTATATCTGAGTACTATCTATGTGTTCCTCCGTTTGTTATACAACATCTTTTTCATCCATCATTCATCAGCCAGTGATGTTTACAAATGGTCCTACGTTTTTTAGTATGGTGCACAATGCTGCTTTTTTTTTTTAGAAAAAAATAAAATTGTTGTGTGGACATACTTTAATTTTTGTTGTATATATACTTCTCTATGTTCAACTTTTAAAAATATCATATTTTTTCAAGAATCAATATGATAAAATACATTTCTGTAAGACATGCTTGAGAGTTCCACTTTCCTCAGACTTGATCAGCATTTATCGATACCTGTTCTCCTAACCAACCAATTGCCTCTTTCTGCTCTGGAGAAAGGTAATTATAGAGCATTGCGTTTTTTCCTTTGCATTAGTGAGTTGTGCTCTTTCCTCTTGTTTTCTTTATACTCTACTTTAAATATGCAAAGTCTATAGATAGAAGTCATTAATTGACTTGTGACTGTGGGTTTCAAATTGAGAGTGCTATGTGTAAAATGAAATACTGGAATAATCATACTCGTGGTTAACAGTGGACAAACTTTCTTCTAACCTTACTTTGCCCTTGAATATGAGTGGCTTGACTTCTTGGGCTTCAGTTTCTTCATTTTTAGGGAAGGACCAAATGTATTATTTTAAACATTCTCTGATTCTCCCATTTTATTCTGTTTTAGAAGTTATGCCAACATTTAGGAATAAAGCTCATTTAAATGGCGTCTAGATTTGAAATAGCTGAGAGCTTACAATAACATACTATTTGGTCTGTGTGTTGTGAGAATTTTCCCAATATTATACTGTAACAAAGGCCTTTAGAATCCTCTAGCCTTTTCTTCTTTTTTACGTATTTATTTTTTTATTTTTTTTTCTCCTTACAGGCAGTGCTTGTTGAGACTAACAACTAAATGACAGGCTTGGAAACTCTATTTTTGTAAGGCAATGTAATTTAAGGATTGGAAAGTAATGTTTAAACTCCTCCAAAATCTGTCATCTGAAGGGGACTCGTCTGTCACGTGTCTGTAGATGTTGATCTTCAGAAGTGGCACTTGTTTGCTGTGACTACAGAGCTGTTACTTTAGAATCTAAAACTCTCCCTAATCCTGTGTTGCACTCCACTGGCATTCAGTTACACTAACACTCATTGTTTAATCATTTTGTTTTGTTTTGTTTTTGTTTTCTCTGTTCCTAGTTATAGCTTTGCCAAGTAACTGAATGATTTTACCCCAGCCAATTCAACCAACAAGAAAATCTAACCAGTTCATTCTGAGGAGTGTGATAAGGTGTGTAGCTGAGAATACTGGTTTTGAAATGGGGCCATGTCCATCTAGATGAGTACTCTGCTTGCTATATAAAATGTGAAATCTTTTACAGTCAGTCTCCTTGAGACCTAAGAAGGTATATTCCAATAGCCTGAGCAGATAAATGGTTTCATACTGCACAGTAACATGTACATTTTAATTTTTAATCTGTGTCATTAACATAATACAGATGTATGAGGTATATAGTCCAGGCTGCTGATTTTTAGTTGACTTCATTTTCTGACAGTTGCCAGTCATAGGAAACCTCTAGATTGAGATTTTTATTCGTGATATCAACTTAAGTTTACTTTACCTTCTGATGACTTTTATAGATATATTTTGGATGGATCGTGGCAGAATGGAAGAAAAAAATACTGCCTCCCTCTCAGTCTTTATAAAATTGTTCCATTTCCTTCCAAGTTGAGTATGATTATATAAAAAAAAAATGTTTCTGAAATCCCATCTTATTGCAGAATCTAGTGCCTTAGACACTTGAAAATTTCCTGAGGCCATCACCATGAACCCATCTAGCCCTTTCATTAGCTGATATTCTTCTAGGTGGATGTTTTTCCTGTGCCAACACAATGCCATTCTGGTGGAAGTAGATTAAATGCTCCTCAGGATAGATCAACTTCATTTCCCTGAACCTCAGATAGTATCTTCTTTTGAAGGTACCCACTTGTTTTTCTTTTCTCTCTCTCTCCTCTCTTTACTCACTTTAGGAATGTTTCTGTATAGTCATTCTACTGGGACTTTAAAGAATCAGTCCATCAAACTCTAAAAGCAATTTCTGGACTATAGTTAGGCAGTTGCGGCATGTGTATAGAAGACAGGTCTGCATGGTGAAGGAGTAGCTAGCTGCTTGGATGGAATAGAGACAAGTAAAACCAAATGGCTCGGGAAAAGGCTAGAATTGGACTTTACCTTTTAATGTGAGCAAAAGTACTGTTGAATGTGTGTGGTGTTTGATAGTGTACCTGAAATGCGTGAAACATCATTTCCAGGCTGTTGTGTTCTCCTGATGTAGAGAACTGAGAATATTCTCTAAATTCTTTTTCTGTGTGAGCGTTCATTTAATTGAGTCCTGGTGTGATATTCATCCATTCCACCCCTGGGATTCTATTTTGCAAATGTTGGAAATGTCCTTAAAATCTGTAATTATTCAGAGGAATGATTTCTTTGGAAAGTTTTATGCTCAGTCTCTTCCTTCTTTCATCTCCATGTACTAGTCCTGGAATTCCAGTTGTAAACTGCAAAGTGGCTTTCTTTGAGAAAGGTGCTATTCACCCTACATCTTTTCCTAATCCTGCATCTGGTAAGGAATCTCCTGCCTGGTAATTAATTTCAGAATAACTTTCCTCTTGCAAAAGACATTTGATATTATTTGTGATTTTTTGGGTTTTATGTACTGTTTGCTCTAATTCATTCTGTCAAATAAAAATAGAACATACTACTTAAGGGTACACTTTTTTTTTTTTTTTGGTAAAAATGTGTTTCCTACAAATTACCCTTGGAACTTTTAATTTCAAAATCCCCCAAACTATAAAATGGACTATTTCAACACTTTGGTTATTTAATTAGTGAAATTATTAATAAAGAAAAAAACTCCTGGAGTGAGCACTAATCAGTTTCTCTCCTTTATATGTGGAGACTGTGACTAACAACATTGTCACTTTCTCACTGAATATTCTCTCCCACAAAGAATATCTAATATATGGCGGTTTAATATCAAGAAATTTAGTTAGTTCCTTTGGCTGTCTTTTATTCTTAATATCTTGTTAATGACTTCCAATCAACAAGTTCACTAGAAATTTTGTTTTAATGAGTACACTGAGAAGTGCCCTAAAATTACTCATTTACCTCCAGGTTGACATGCAGACAGCTTGCTAACAAAATGCTTCCTTCAGCTGAGAATCATTGGACAAAATTTTTCCTCAATGACAGTTCACCTAAGCTTTGCACTCCCATTCAAATACATGTTAGTAGTAAGATGTGTAATTATACATGGTTCATTTCCCCACTGTCAAAACAGTTACAAATCCAAATCCATCCTAATAGCTTCAGCATAAAATCTGAGGACTTGATTACATTTTTTATCATATACTATTTGTCTTTCTTGAATATGACCATTATTGTCATTTGTACTTTTTCATGGATTTCCAACACTCTATTTTTATCATGTCAGAGATACAAGCTTTGTGCTTTGAGAAGATGCCCAGACCTTTTGCAGATAATCTGTTACACATTATATTAACACACTGTTTAGCAATCATATCTTTTCTGCCTATAACCTCCTCTTCATTTTCACTTTTACTGAAAAACACTTTCTCACCAAACTCCTTCTTTCTCCACATTTCTCTTCTTCAGATACATTGCTGTGACTCTGTTCTAGCTCTGTTTGTTTAGCTTGGATTCTTTTACTGGTGAATCCAATCAGAATTAGTTTAAAGCCTTACATAATTCTAATTCTTGATTCTGAAAAGTCCTGGGTAAGTGAGCTGCAGCTTTCACTGGGTACAATAGTTCTACTGCTGCCCTTGGTTCTTAGTGTCTATCTATCCCTGATTTCCTCTTTGACGTCTTTTAAAGTACCAGTTGTAGTATATGGTAGCTAGCACTCAAAGTTTAACCCTTGTTGGAGACTAGAACTTTGTTTTACTTGAAAATTGAAATATAAATCCCTAACATTACCCTGCCCTACAGAAATCACTGTCTTCTCCAGCTCTGAACCAATAGAAAGAATGTAATGGTTGGTTGATTCCTATCAGGTTCATATGCATTAATGAGGATTGGGCAACAGTGTCCTAAAAGTAAATATACTATTGTTAGAAAGAGAAGCTACTACACAAGCAAAGCAAATACTATAACTCTTTTTAAAAACAGAAAAATGCATTGTCACATGGATATGAGTCTTGGAAATATGAAAGAAGAGATGCAATACATTGAGTTAATCAAAAGTACATCTTGTAGTACTTCCTACATTCTTTCTTCTATCATAAAAACAGGGAAAATTCTCTTTTTTGCTGTCTGGTTAGTTGATATTGGAATCCAATATTTTACCTTTCATTTTTATCATTTCCTGTCTTTATATTGTTTCTGTTTTTTTTTTATTCTAGTTATATAGTCATCCCACACACTAACCAGTAACTGGAATAGCAATGGGACAGGCCTTGGTTTATCTTATTTCCCCCTGCCTGCATTCACAATATGTAGTGCTCCGTGTGCAAGTATGTCATGTTTCTACTACCTACTCAGTGCAACTCCATGACTAAGAGAAAGTAATTTTGGGAACTAGTTACAAATTCCCGAAGAACAACTAGGCACTAGCTGCTTTCCTCAATATTGTGTAAAACACTTAAGACCTAGTTAGTTTTATTAGGCAACTGCCATGTTTTAAGGATAGTTTGGAAAAGGTCTATTTTTAAAGTCCCTTCTAATGTGTTTTCTGTTGCTGTGGGAAGCACCATCACCAAAACCAAATTAGGAGACCAGTTTATTTGATTTACAAATTATGGTCCATCACTGAGGGATGCCAACATAGGAACTCAAGACAGGGACTTGGAGGTATCAGTAACTGAAACAGAGGTTGCTATTGGTGTGTTTCCTGGCCCATATTTAGCTACCAGTGTAATTCTTCCCAGGTTCAACTACCCAGAGAAATCACAGTTCACAGTGAGTGGAGTCTTCCTACATCAGTTGGCAATTAAGAAAATGCCTTATTGTCATTTTACAGCCCAAACAGATGAAAGTAATTCCTCCGTTGAGGTTTCCTCTTAGGGTGGTACTCTAGGTTTGTATCAGTCAGGTTGACAGCTGAAGCTAACTATGGCAGAGTCCAACACACTCAGAAGTAGTGATGCAACAACCACATGGATAAATACCTGGCTGACATCCTCAAGACTTGTTTTTGAGGTTCAGTAGTTGTAACATATAGATCCATAACATATTATGTTTTTTTTTCTAAGCAGTCACTTTTCATAAACTTTCCTTAGAGTTCAGTATCCACTGAGGAAGTGTTTTTGATTGCACTCTGGCTAAGTTGAAAGGCATGCAGTCTTGGGCATCTGGATTTAAATTCAAGAGTTGTCCTTCCTGTCATTCAGTCACTTCAATCCTCTGCCTCATCTCTAGGCTCAGCCTATGTTAGTCACATTCTTCTTCTTGGGTGTGGCCTCTATAATTTGAGCAGTACAGACATTAGAATGTGCTATCTTAGGTTCCACAGCCTTTTTTTATTAAGTTACCAGTAGTCAATACAGTAAATTTAAAATGTTAACTGAGTTCTAAAATCACAAAGTAAGGTTTCTGTGTGTGACTTTTGAAATTAGGTACATAATACCACTGAAAAATTATTATGGAGTAAGAACAGTGCCTGCATTTTTAAATAGTTCACTCATATAATCTACCACCCCAGTATCTTAATGAGTTCAGACAGAATAAGAGGTGGGCATCAGACTGACTTCCTGCATTTTTTCTTCATATCTTGACATGTTAATTATTACCTTTATTTAGAATCTGGTGATTAAACATATTGGAAACATTTAAGGCCCAGTGAAATATAGTAACCATGTGCTATTGTCCAAAAGCTCTTAGGAAATGTCTATTTTCAGATTTCACCCACGTCACCTTTATAATGGAAACGGTGAACATATTCTTTGCTAGAAACCACATGCTTTTTCCCATAGGTGTTTTGTTTTAAAATGCAACAGCTCTGTAACATGGATTGATTTAAAGCTGCTGGTGGACAAGTCAGAGCTTTAGAAAACAGCATCAGTTCATTAGAGAGACTCTGAAGGGTTTGAGTGAGACATGCTGGCTCTCCAGGAGACATTGACCTGAGAACAAGACAACAACAACAAAATCCTGTTTTTCAAGTTTTCTCAACTGACTGACCAGCACAACAGCCACAAAGGTGTTAAACAAACGAAAAAAAATGTAACACATCTAAAATAGTTGTTTCTGCTGTGAGACAGGTCCGCATGAAGTACAAACTCATTTGCCATCTTGTGTCCTGAATCAGGGATCCAGCAAGTCCATTAGTCCATCATAGTGACTATAGGAAAAGGTGAATGATAATGAGAGAAAGATACATAGATTTTAACAGATGGAGGTCAGGGTTCTCACTCCATCACCTAGCCCCACCGAATTCTTTTATTGCCTGCATACAAAGATTTTAATCTTCCACTTTCATTTACTAACTGGAATTCATTGTTGTCTCATATTGAGGTTCTCTATTGATCATTTTCAGACATTCAAAGACATTAATTTCTACTGGAGAGACAAAAGGAGTATAACATAGACTCAAGAGGCTTGCACTAGTTTCAAAAAATAGACTCACAGAATAGAAATGATAGAAGTCTAAGAATTGTGGAAAACAAATGTATCAGAGTTATTTCGACTTTCCTTCTTTTGATGCTTCATTATTTTAATTAATAATCTATTACTGTGGAAAAAGTAGATGGTAGTCATCATGATGAATGTAAGAGGCACAAAGAAATGCTCAGTGTCCTTAACTGACCCATAGTTGAATGGGAAAAGCATGGAAGAGTTCAAATTATTGATAGAAGCAGAAAATAAACTGAGAATGACAAACCTGGGAAGGATATGAAAGACTTTGAATCAGAGATAAAGATAGGTCCTGGATTTCCACTTCTCTGTCCATGGCAGATTTTAATAACTGAAGTAATACTTCTCAACTTTCTGCCTCTGGCACAGGCTTAAAGAGGTTTTTGCAGCTTCAGTCAGGATCACGTCCTTGTCTTGATCAGCTGTCCCTCATCTTCCTTTGCTGTACTGGTCTCAATGGCCTTTTGTTTTGTCCAAGTTGCCTTGTTTCAGATCTCTTCTGATTTACTTGCAATACTTGCTAGAGTTCAAACCATGCAGCTCTCCCTTAAGTAAGGAAAGTAAAGATTGGCTTTATCCTAAGGATAATAAGATCAGAGATGAATTAAATGCTTTAACCTTTGGAAGTGTGCAGAGTAGAATGAGGAATGCACTATGCTGTAACTATTGAAAAAGGAAGTACAGAGTCATTACTTTAATGACTATACAGAAATATGGGGTTCAGTACATGGCTTCTGAATAAAGTATTTTGAAGAGAGTGACCTAGGAATTACTTTGCTAATGCAGGATGAATCTTCTGAGAATTACTCCTAAAATAGTTTCCCAAAGTAGGATTTTCTGCTTCAGTAATATAACTTTTTGCTCTCAATGATCCACTGGCAATGGGAAAATTGCATATTGATGCTGCTGTTGACTTGGTAGGTGATCATAATAAAAGTAATAGTTTTTTTTTTAAAACAAAGACAGAAACCTCAAAATGGCAGCAAACTGAGTAAATTGTACATAATGGAAAGTGATAAAAAGTAACTTTGTGGGGCATGAGGTGGCATGTGCCATCACAAGGGAGGTGCAGCCCATGTGGCATCAGAAGATAGATGTCTCATACTTTTTAGCCAATGAGGAGCTGTTACGTGAGAAGATGATCAAATGTGATGGGAACTGTCACCTGCCAAGATCACATAATGACCTGGAGTTGAAGAAATGTGGAAATGGATGTTACTAGAAGGTGTGTAAAGAGGCAGCAGAGCAACCATTTATTTCTATCTGTTAGAAACATGTGCAGGATGGACTCTACCAAACTTGTGTAAGGAAGAAAGAAGCAAACCATGTAGGTGATGATGATGAGCCCTCCAGTAGCATTATGATTTCTAAAATTACTGAAGACAAATGAATGAAATCGTTTTGTTCCCTTAAGCAAGGCTTGCTATTGTCTTTATATTAGAAGCCAATATATTTGGTGCCATATAAAATTAGCAGAGAAAGACAAACAAGTACTCATGTAATATTCAGCTGTTTGTCCCTCTCAGCAGATTCTCATTTAGACAGAGAAATCACAGTAGAGAGTATGAGAGACTAGTGATTGAAATTTGAAAAGTATAATTGGTTGTAACAAGTAAATAGTAACAAATTGATCAACTGTAAAATGTCCCTCCTAACCCCAATTATGATGGCCGATTATCTCTTTTTTTCCCTTTTTGTTTAACTGTTTTAGTGACAATCTGACATTATATCAACCTAACAATATTATGGAAATTATATGACATAAGACTAACAATTGCAATTTTGGAGTGTACAGATGGCTCGCTGGATACATGCACTTACTGCTCTTGAAATGGACTTAGGTTCAGTTGCTGGAACCCATGTGGTGCCTCAGAACTACTTGTAGCTCTGCTTCCAAGAAATCGGATGCTCTCTGCTGTTGATAGACTTTTGCATGTATTTGGTGCACACAAACTGATACAGTTGTGTGTACATAATTAATTTTAAAAATAAAAGTGTTGACTTTGACAAAGATTCCTTATTTAGAGTTTCCAAATAATAGATCTAGATCTGCTGGGTAATATGGAAACTACAAAAAATGTGGTACACAAACTTGGATGAATAATTATTTGTTATCACAAGATGTACCACCTATGAATGATTTTTAACATAAATAATAATTTGCACGTCATCAAGCCTTTAGGTCTGAGCACCACTTTATAGGGCAGACCTTCAGTTAAAAAGTACCACAAGGCACAAATAACTTAAACAGTAGCATTAGTATTCAAGAATATCAATGTCAGGAAGGAAGGAAGGAAGGAAGGAAGGAAGGAAGGAGGGAGGGAGGGAGGGAGGGAGGGAAGGAGGGAGGGAAGGAAGGGAGGGAGGTAGAAAGGAAGGAAGGGAGGGAGGGAGGAAGGAAGGAAGGAAGGAAGGAAGGAAGGAAGGAAGGAAGGAAGGTAGAAAGGAAGGAAGGAAGACAGAACAGTTACAGATTTTTATATTTGAGACTTATTTTAGGATATAACGTGTTCATCTTTTTCAAAGTATAAAGTGCTGTCTGAGGATAACGTAAGGAAAAACAGCAACAAAAACTTGGATGGCATGTGGATCTCTGTCCATGAAAGCAGCACAAGGACTCTTCTGATTGCTCCAAACTGAGGATGACCTACACCATGCAATGTTACACACCCAACTGTGTCATTTGCCTCTTGGATGCAATGACAAATCCCATTACATTGAAGTACTAAATATGTAGAACAAAGAAAGAATTATAGGAAACTTCACCCAAAATACTCACCCAAGGCTGCAAATTTACCTTCTCTATATATACTGAGGCTTTCTCTCTTTTGAAGTGATCAGAGGGCATTTGTATGGATCTAGCAGTATGAACTAGTCATAACATCAAGATTGACCCAGGAATTCCCTGTGAGTTGGTGACATGATTCTTATTTTCTTTCCTACTGGAATTCTAACAGGAATAAGAACTAATAGAGTAATCCTCACACAACAGGTGCCATAATGATGTCATGTCCTGGATATGTGAGAGCATCAGCATAGATAGCACCCACTTTGGAAAGCTGTAAATTTGACAGGTCCTTCCCCCCTAGTGAGGCAACCTCCTGATGCCTGTTTATAAAATCCCTTCTATTACCTCAACAGACCCACTGGGAAGAGTAACAGACACAGTGTTACCACATAAACCATTCCATCAGGAAAAGGTTCGACCTCTGAAAATGAAACTGATCTTGTCTGTAACATAGTTGGATGAAAAGAATATTCAGTGACACATTAGTAGAAATCACCCCCAAAGATTTGTGATTCTGAGAGAATGACAAAATTAGGAACACCCAACTACACCCACCCCAGTCTATGCACTTATTGAGTTTCTGTCTTATAAAGACAAATAGCCCAAAAGCTAGAAGAAAGAAATCACACATAAATATATGAGAATACAAGGTTGAGAAAATCAATGAGGTTGAAAATAGGAAAAGCATGGGGGAAATGCCTGTGAAAGAATAGTTTACTTTTGAAAAGGAAATCAAGAAAATTGATGAACCAGTAGGATAGCAGATTAACAATAAAAATAAAGAAGACAGAAATCAGAACTCCCTTGAGTAATATAAGTGTTATTACTAGAGATCCTGCCACTGTTAAAAACCAGTAGGGGAATATATTTGTATCATAAATTAAACAACTAGATATTTTAGGTTCTTAAATTCAATACTGGCAGAAATGGACCCATTCCTTGAAATTTGTTTTTTGTTTAAACCTAACAAACAGCACTCTGTCACCAAAGAAATTAAACTCACAATTAGAGAGCTATCTCACAAAATAGTCTCCAAATTGTCTATCAAGATATTTTACCAAGAATTTAATAAAGAATATACAAAGCTGTTACATTTCTTTTCTAGGCAAAAGAAGAATAATATCATCACAGCTTATATCTTTTTTTTTTTTTTTTTTTGGTTTTCCAAGACAGGGTTTCTCTGTATAGCCCTGGCTGTCCTGGTACTCACTCTGTAGACCAGGCTGGCTTCGAACTCAGAAATCCACCTGCCTCTGCCTACCAAGTGCTGAGATTAAAGGCGTGTGCCCGGCCACAGCTTATATCTTAAAGTCAGTCTAGTTTTAAAACCAGCCACAGTGATTAAAAAAAAAAAAACAGTACAAAATTGTTGATTGTTGTCTCCAGAACATATAGGTCTAAATACTCAATAAGATATTGACAGAGAATCCTGTGAAATCTAATCAGATTTATGTAGTGTACAACAATATAGTTGAAGCCAATTACATTCTCTTGGAATGTGAGTTTGATCAAAAATTTGAAAAACTCATCAATATAAAACATAATTTAAATAAAAAGGAAAATCATATCATTATGTCACTTTACATACCAAATGTATTTTAGGGCTCAAAAGTGGGCTTTGTGGTTAAGGACACTTAAATACTCTTCTAAAGGATCCAGTTTTGATTTCCAGTATCTACTTGGCAGCTTAGAACTGTCCCTACCTCCCACTCCAAGTTATGGGACATCTTCTTCTGGCCTTTGAGTACATCAGATGCACACATGTTAAATATATCTACATGAAAGCAAAACACAAACACACACACACACATACACACATATACACAAACAATCTTTTAAAAGCCTTTTCACAGAAACCTAGTGCCCATAGATTATAAAATATCTTAAGTATGTAAGATAATTATCTCAAGTTGAGAGCAGCATTACCTCCAATATAACTAAAATTAGTGTTATGTTTAATAGAAAATAAATAAGTAAATAAATAAATAAATAAATAAATAAATATTTCCACAAGAAGGTAAGTAAGAGATTCATGGAACAATTTCCATTTGAGGTAAGAAAACTGTAGGCATGCCTATTCCCACTTTACTTTTTATACATCAGTGGAAATTCTAAGTACTGCCATAGAAATGAAAGGTTAACAGAAAACAAACTTGAGGTAATCGCTCTTTGTAGCTGATAACTTAATAAAATCACAGAAGCTACAAAATTGTCCTAGGTCTGAGTTTACCCATTTCTTAAGGAACAAGTTCCACAAAATGCAATCATCTGTTTCATGTCACATCAGTGAACAGCTGGAAATCAACAGTACAAACATTTACCAGTTACTTTGATACTTACTTGGACACTTAACCAAATATTGATGGTGATTTTATACCCACCCCCCCACACACACACAAACACAAACACATATATGTATGTGTACATATATGTGTGTATTTATAGAAATACACATATATATTTATCTCATTTATATAATATACATGCACAATATCCATTTACACATAATTTTTGTACATAATATATGCTATATATTTCCAATATATTTTATATAATATATAATATATATTTTTATAAAATATATACAGTATATAGAAAGATATGTATAGACAACATATATCAATATATTTCCTATTCATAAATTATATATGTGTGTGTGTGTGTGTGTGTGTGTGTGTGTGCGTGCCAGAGAAAAGTTGTCTTAGGAAATACATACACACACACACATACACAGATATATGTATATACATATATATGTATACATTATGTATGTTTTGATTTTTTTCTTTGACATTGCAAAGTATATAATATTTGTATATGATAATATATATGTATATATATGTATGTGTGTATATATATGTATATATAAAATTATCACTCTGACTCAAAAATAACAAAAGATGTTCTACATTGCCAAATTGAAATATAGGATTAATAAAATACCTAATAAAATGCTGGTCAGTTTGGTCTGTTTTCACTTGGGAGATTTTACTTGTGGCAGGATTTTCCCTGTCCAATTACATTAAAATATTAGTGCAGCAGGAGGTCTGTAATTGGACAGGGAAAAGAGAGGCAGAGCTAAGAGTTGTAGAGTCAGGCATCTCAGGATAGAGGGGAAGAGAGCAAGATTGAAGGCAATGAGTAGAATAATTTAGAAATAGCATGGCCTTAAATAGCCACAAGTAGATATGTTTTTAATATAGAGATAGAATAATTGGATAGAATAGGATAATTTGTCTAATCTAGTTGGGCAGCTTATATCATTATCAATTGGCCCTGAAATTATTGTGTGGGCATTTTGTGTATTGAGAATTTATTAATTATAAATCTGACTGGTTAACTTTAAGCTTCTAGAGTTTTGTTTTACTGGGTTACTGGAAGGTGGAACTGTCAATCTCAGTGGGAGTATTGCTGGCTCCAGAGACAAGTGAACCAGAGCTAGGAATATCATTACTGGTCACTGCTGGAGTTAGAGACAGAGGCAATGGGACCACACCATGGCTGAAAGTTACTGGCAGTAGCATGGGAAGCCTGAGGAACTTTTTTTTTAATACTTCCCGCAACATTTACCTTTAAGTTTATACAGAAAGTCAGAAGCCCCAGGCTGCTGAGCAGACTCGATGCATAAAGCAGAGTTACATTACAAGCCTGATAATCTGAGTTCTATCACTGGAATCTACAAACAAGCTGAATGTGGTCACTTGTGTTTAATTGTAGGATCAAGCAAGTTGGGACCGCAGACAGGAAACCATGCATTTAGCCAGACTGCAGAACATAGAAGGCAGAAATAAGGAGAGACCCTGTCTCAAAAGACAGACAGAAAGAAAATATTTCAGTGTGCTATTATTAAACTTCCATATGTGTGCAATGCCATGTGTGCACCATCACTTACTCCCGCTCACTCTTTCTCTTTCTCTCACACACACATAGCCACATGCATGCACACATGCATGATCACATAAGCATTCACGTGCATGCATACACATGCTTATGTGTGCCTATGAACAAAGTATACGAAATAAAATAAAAATAAATTGAAAAAAGAGAAAGACGTTAAAATAATAGAGCAATCTTGGAAAAAGTGAATAAAGTATGATTTATCACTTTAGTATTATTGTATAGCTCTGGGAATCAACACAAGCGTCAATGGAGAATCCAGACATAGAGCCATACGAAAAAGCTAAACAAATGTAACTCACTGAAGAAAAGATAGATTTGTCATCAAATAATTCTGGAGCCATTGAACATCCATTAATAAACAATGAATCTTGATCCTATATATTCTATTTTGTGTAAATTGTAGCTCAATAGATAGTATAAAAATTAAAAGAAAATAAAACCTAAAACTAAAATATCTCAGACGGTGCCTCTACTTATGGTATTCATATCAGTATTTGAAGTTCTTTGACCAGTATTTCTAGAGGTTTCCAACATTGAGCAGGTTAGACGGTACACTGATAAAGGTGTTACCTGCCAAACTCGATACATGAATCTCACAAGGTGAAAAGAGCTAGATCCTCAGTGTTGTTATTGTTTGTCATTGCCTGCCCCTCCCCCAAAAAAATAAATATATAAAAAAATTAAAGTTCTTTACAATAGATCTACTACTTATATGGTTAAGAAAGAAAAACAAGGGGTGACAAATGTCTAAAACTAGAGCTACCTTAGCTTTCTTTTTGAAAAAAAAAAGAGATTTGTTTTATTTTATGCAGATAAAGTGTCTTGCTTATGTATATGTCTGTGTACTCCATGCATTCCATGGCCCTGGGGCCAAGAAAAGGCATCAAATCCCCTGGGGTGTAGACTTACAGGTGGTTGTGAGTCACCATGTGGTACTGGCATTCAAAACTGTCCCCTTGAAAAAGCAACGAATGCTCATATCCAGTGATTCATAGCCCCAGGTCCAAGTTACTATAATTTTCTGAAATGGATATTTGTTCCCAACAAAGTGAGTGAGTAGTCAGAGTTTGATTTTTTTAATTTAAAAAAACTCTTTCAAAAGTCATATTATTTACAATTGGAATACTCAGTTTCCAGTTCTCCTTATGCCTTATTTCTCTAGTGCTTTGCCATGAGTTTGGTACTTGTCACTAAAATTCCCATGATATTCATAAAATCTACATAAAGCTGTCTATGTTAAGTTGGACAGGAAAAAAAAAAAGCTCTGAAATTTGGAACTATGCAGAGTTCTTATATTTGATACAAAACCATAATATATTAAAGGAATACACACAAAAAAAAATTCCCACAAAGTTTTAAGCAGTCTATATATTGAAAACATTTGCATAGGAGAAAAGTATATCTAAATGTTATGAGAAAGTACTTCAAAAACATTATGATAAAAATAAAACTGTTCTGTTAACTGGGGAAAAATACAGCTGAGGGGGGATTGTTGATGGTAAAATAATGAGGAGTTTGAATTTTCTATAAAGCACTCCATTAAACATCTAAAAGCCAGAATTTATGAAACCTAATTAGAGGTGTGGTTGTAGGCACTAAAAGGGGGTTATAACCCAGATTGTGGTGGTTAGGCAATCTAGCTTAATGGCTAAAAGCAGTTTCCACTGAAAACAGAAAGATGAATACAAACAGAAAATGAGAGCAAAAATCAAGAATTTAAGCAGAAAAACTGTGTGTATTAAGGCTTGCGGGTAGGAATGGCAACCAGCATAGGGCATCTGAAGAATTTCTAGAAATGAGTAAAGAGTGAGATGATAAGCCTGGCCGGATATAGCTCTGGTGAGTGGTAGGAAGTAGTTGCTTGGAAGCACTGAGGGTATTTAAAGCAGGAAGCTGAGGGTTAGGATCACACCTGGGAGAGTGCTAAGGTTACTACATAACATAGAGATATTGCCTAAAGTGGCCTGTATAAAGATGTCTGGAGCTAATGGAGGTAGAATTGGAGAACTAGAGAGATGGTCAATGGATTAAAAGCAACAGTGCTCTTACAGAGGATCAGAGTCAAATTCAGCATACAATCAGCGGGATCACTAACACATATAACTCCAACACCAAGGTGTCTGCCTTCCTCGTCTGGTCTCCCTGGGCACCTGTACACATATACCCATAGACTGTATGTATGCGTGCATGCATGTATGTGCATGTGCATACATGCATATATATTCACACATAACACAAATAAGTAAAAGACGCATTGTTATTTTATAATTATATGTATGTGAATATGTGAGATGGGATACATGCACACAAATGTAGGTTTCCATGGGAACCAGAGGCATTGGATTCCCATGGAGTGGATGTTACAGGTTGTTATGGACTTCCCATGAGAGTTATGGGAACTGAGCTTGGATTGAATATAAGACTTGTGCATGATTTTAACATCTTAGCCATTTCTCCAGTCACTGAAAATTATTTTTTGATGGTATGCTCAAGAAAAAGGAACAAATAGCTTGGTGCAAGTTTTACTTATACTATGAGGAAGGGGAATGTAGAATAATAATGAAGATCTTGGGTTGTGGAATGAAGACAGCAGAGTCCTTGGAGCAAACTGCCTGGAGACCTTGAAACAAGGAAGCTTGCAGAAGTCCCAGTCTTGTACTCTACCCAGTATATTAGGATTACAGACAATTAAAACGTAGGAAAGATCTGGGCTGACCTTCCCACGAAGCAGATTGAAACTTGTGAGCTACATACAGCTCTTGTTTAAGGACACTTAAATTGAGAGTCTGAATTTGCCCTCTGTCTTAGGCTCCTCTCTGAAAGAAGACTGAATTGGAAAGAATGCTGTTAAAAAAGTATTGGCTAATGAGGTTGGGCACAAAGCACACCAGGTTTTGTGGGTTTTCCTCTTAATGATATGTGGTAAAATTTATACTAAATTGTCATACAGATCTAAATGCAGGCAGTTGCAACCCTGTCGTGATCATAACTCTGAACATTTCCATCACTCCAAAACATTATCTTCTATTTTCCAATACTATCCGTATCTCACCATCCCTTGCTGGTGGCAGGCCTTGACCTTTGTCATTGTGTGTTTTCCAGTGGTCATAAAATAGGTGGACTATGGGACATAACTTTAATTTTTAAAAGGAATTTTTAATTTTAATCTTTATAAAAGTACATTACCAAATGCATCCCCTTGTCCCCTGGTCTAGCCCTGTCTTCCCACCACTGTTCCTTCTCACCATTAGCATAGGAATAACCACAGGCAGTGTGAAGCTAAGTGAATGTTGTTCTGTTCACATAAACTTTGTGAACTCTGAAAGTTTTAAGGTTTCACCTGTCATGAAATAGTCTCCTCTGACTTTTCAGCACCTTACGATATGTAAAATGCATTTTAGCTTCTCAAACTGGGCAAAGACATTTGGCAGGCTAAGATAAGCATCTCAGCTTGTGCTCTGCTGACTCCCGAAACAGTTAGTTCTAGGCACACTGGAAATCCAGAAAAGAAAAGAAAAAATAAAAAAGAAAGGAAAAGAAATGAAAGGAAGGAAGGAAGGAAGGAAGGAAGGAAGGAAGGAAGGAAGGAAGGAAGGAAGGAAGGAAGAGTAAGTTAATTTGCAATGGATGGTTTTGAAAGTTGTGGGATCTCAGTTGCTCATTAACTGAAAGACAAGCATCCTCCTCAGCAGTCAATACGTTATGCAGACCACATTGTATCATCAGCTCTCCCTTTCCTACGTCTATGTGCAATCGATGAATTTATCATTGGTCACTGCTTGGCTTTGTTGGCCTGGGAGATTTTTACTTCATACTCTGTGTCCTGTGAATGACTGTATTCATAGTCTAATTTCTTATTAGAGATGATAAATTTTAAGGTCAAATCATGGTGAGCTCATCAAGCACTGTAGAAAGTGCCACACCTCATGTGTATGCTGAGGATATGTTTCCAGGATTAGAAAATAACTGTTATGCAGACATCTAGCATTCTACGTTTTTTTTTTCTATTTTTATGTCATGACTGATTGTGTTTCCTTGAATAACTTAAAACCAGAGTATCTCTGGGCCCATTTCCTGTGGGCATCCTGTAGCAACATTCTGATTTTTTTTTCCTGAACACCATTCAGGAAACATTCTAGCTGTGTTAAAATACTTTCATAAATTTCAGCTCTGCTTCAGAAAACATTTCTGGGCAGTGCATATTCTGTAACTACTCAAAATCACTTTCTTTTCTGGATAATTTCAAAAATGCTTAGAAACTGAGGAATTTGAGAGGCAAATGTAAATTCTGAAGGCTACAGAACAGCTCCTGAGCACATCCACTTGAGACTCCTGTGTTGATTGTTTGAAATTCTCTGATTGTTCTAATTTGTCTGTTGTCTTATATTAACTTAGCAGTCCCTGGAGATCACACACACACACACACACACACACACACACACACACACAACTTTCCTAAACAAAGCAAGGTTTAAAGAATTCCTGAGCTCTGTAGACCATATCATTTTCTTTACGATGGCTAGCTGAAAAGGATCCATTGCTTCTATGGTGCTTGTGCATATAGCTCTCACTTCATCAGCCAGGAGTCATTTTCCCAGTGACTTATTTTAAAATATTAATGGGGGTGATTCTGTAACCTTTCTGTATTTGTGTCCTATGTTGTAAGTGCATATAATTTAATTTCTTCTGTTAACAGCTGAGTCACTAGGCTCATTGTAGCATCTTCAAACATATGTGTCATCATGCTTTGGTTATGTTCACTCTATGATACACTAGTCTCCCCTTTCCTCTGACTCCATCTTGCTCATATCCCACCTTACTCAAACAGCCATGCTCTGTGTGTCCATGATGCATAAGTTCAGTGGTCCTCTCTTCTTCCCTTTCCTCCACTCCTCCTTTGTCATTGTCCCCTTTCTTGGTTTCACTCCAGAAGATCATTTCAAGATGGGTCTCATCAACTGTTCTGGATGTATGTATATGTACTGTTATTCTTAGTTTACTCTTGAGAAGACCGAGTCCCTGAGAGCTGAGGTGAACTTTGCCTTATGCTTAAAGCTGTTGATAAATTGTAAATGCGAACACTGGCCACTTACCCAAAAACAAAGCCCATTAATCATTTGCCCAATACAACTAACCTCTATATTTTTTCTTCATTTACAATAATTTTCTTCAGCCTGTATTCTTTGGAATACATTAGAAAATATCCAAAACACTTTTCTATTCATCCTCTTATAATAAGTAGTTCTTTCATTGTTTTGTCTCAGTAATATAATACTATTTATTTTTAAAAAAAGCTATCAATTATCAGGCATTACTATTCAAATAAGACAGGCCATTATTGAAGATGCTAACTTGATCATAGAACATTAAAAAAATATTACAGTTGGGTGATATTGAAAGGCTGATATTGAAAAATATTACAGTTAGGTGATATTGCCATTAAAAGATTATAGTAAGTGTGGAGAAGACATTTTATAGGTTTTGTGTTTCTTGGCTTTGAGAATTACTTTACTTGCTTTATTTTTATAGTGTGTAGATCACACATGGAATGCTTCTTGGTAAATATATTTTATGTTACCGTTGAGTGTACTCTTAGTCAATTGCTATTTCAACATACGAGAAACATTTCCAGCTCACAGCTAGATGAAATGAACACCACATTTTCATCTGCCAAAAAAAGTTTTAAGGTAAGTCATAACAAAAAAAAAATTCACAGAGTTAGGCTTCACTTTTTTTAAATTGCAAATGTGAATTAGCTAGAGCAAGCTTCTTCCCAGGCAGCAGCTTCCTATTTAAAGAACTGTTCAACAACCCCACTGTTTTAGACAATTTGCTTTCTGCCCCTGGAGCCACCGTGAATATCAGGTGCTTTCTCCAGCCCTTGCCACCTAATGGGAAACGGGCAGATTATCTTTTGTATGTTTTCATCCATTCCTACACTGTGACATTATGTTACTATTTTAGCATTGTACTTTGAGAAATACCTCATTTCTCATATCCCTCCCCCTCATTCTGAGTACCCAAGAAACAGTATAGTCATGGGGCTGACTTTTGGGCCTCTGACTTTCAAAGTTCATGCTGGTGCATCTATTCTGAAGTCAGGTTCTTTGCCCTAGGAAAATGATGGAAGTTTAGGGAATGATTTGAAAAGCCATCTCAGTGAATGTTCTTAGCTTTTCTTCTCATTTTTTCAGAAGTTAGGCCAGTATTCATATAATATATACCTGTTTAAAGTATTGGGGAAACACAGTAAAGATGATTTCTCTTCCACTTCTGGTTCCCTGAAGCCACCAAGCAGCAGTTCCTACTTAGATATTGTCTCCCATAATGGAAGCTGAGATGCCTATCCTGCTCCCCATAAAATGCTTCCCAGAACCCCCAATACATCTCCTTCCCAACTTTAAGTTGTCTTCTCGCCACTTCCAAGCTTGAGTTTTTAGCGGGGTTGATCTTGTACACATCCTGCTCAGGTAAACCACAGCTATTGGGAGTTTTGAAGTGCATGGCCTTGTCATATATAGAAGACACATATGACAGCACTCCTCCTACCTATCTCCCAGGTCTTGCATTCTTTCTGCCTCTTCTGTCATGTTTCCTGGGCAATGGGGATAATGGGATAGTGGTCTAGACATCTCGTGTGTGGCCCATCTCTCATGTTCATTTCTTCTCAGCACTTTGCCCATTATAAGTCTCTAAACTGACTACTGCCCACTGCAAACAGCAAACTAAGGTTGAGGGCAGCAATAATTTATACATATGTAGAAAAAGAAATTTTACAAGGCAGTTGGACAATATTTAACAATCCTCTAACAAGTCAGCAATATGCAGAGTCTAGATATAAAAATCACATGCTGTACACAAGGAAGTGTGAGCGAGTATAGGTGCATCCCTGAGTGTGATACATGAAGTTAGAACAGAGTGTAGAAGGAACGGGAAGAAGGAGACTGGATCAGGACAGGGTAATAGGGAAGAATTTGGACAGAGTGTAGTGATACACCATATACAACCTCCTAATGATCCTGGTGACTTTTATATGCTGACTTTAAAAAAGGAGTTCAGATTGGGCAGAATAGAAACTTTCTTGAAAGAAAGAGATTGTGTAGTTTAAGGAGAAACTAATACTTGTTATAGTGAAAACTGTGTCTCTGTGCAGTCAAACTGTCATTCAGTGTGGTTTTGGCCTGGTGGAGTTTTTCTAGTTGATAAGAAAGTTTTGTTCACAGTTTGGGGTTCTTTGGAGGTAGACAGGGCTGAAATCCAGGGTTTCACATCATCTCAGACTGAAAGTTTAAATATATAAATGTGCATAACTGTTTTATATTAACCTTTTCTACATTACTTAAATCAGTGGTTCTCAGTCTTTCTAAGGCTGAGACCCTTTAATACGTTTCCTCATGTTGAGGTGACCCCCCCACGACCATAAAATTATTTCATTGCCACCTAATAATTGTAATTTTGCTACTGTTGTTAATCATTATGTAAATATCTGATGTGTAGGATGTCTGATATGGGACCCCAGATTGGTGCGATCTACAGAACTGCTGACTTAGAAAATGGTAATTGTGACTTCATAAAGTAATAGTTGAAAGTAGACTGTACAACTAAACAAGGGTTTACCCCATGTCAGAGCATTTTTCTGTTCCACCTGTGTAGGGGAGTCCATGTCTTGGATCAGTAAAGTTCAAAGCAGAACTGACATACAAGACTCACCTGGGAACATTTTCTAGATTTTCATGCCCCACATCACCTCGCTTGTTTCTCACTTTCTAGGTTGGGGTGAGGCACTAAGTTTCAAGAAGACCTTGGGTGACTTAATGTGCTCTCCAGCATGACAAACAGGGTTTCACATTTCACTTTGTATTGGATTCTACAAAGAAAGATTTGGGTGGACCTGAGTTGATCTGAGCTTTTTTTTTTTGGGGGGGGGGGAATTGGTTTTGAATAATTTTATAATAATATTTTTTGTGTTCTCTTTGTTTACATCCCCCCTCTCCTCTCTTCCTCTCCCTCTCTTCTCCCATCCGCCTCTCTGTGTGTAAATGAGTATATATTTTAAAATGATTTTTAAAAACTTATACCAAAATATATTTCCACTACTAATATGTGAAACTCTAATTAGTTTGACTGATGTCATTTCCCATGAGAATTGTTTGGATGTTTTGGTAACTGTTATTTTCAAAGCCATTTCTAAAATTTACTTATTTTATGTGCATTAATGTTTTTCCTGCATGCTTGTCTGTATGAGAGTGTCAGATCCTCCTGGAATTGTAGTTGCAGACAGTTGTGAGCTGCCATGTAGGTGCTGGGAATTGAACCCAGGTCCTCTGGGAGTGTGGCCAGTGCTTTGAACTGCTGAGCATGCTTACAAGCCCTTTCAAAGCCCTTATGCTAAAAGCTAAAATCAGCCTTTATGTTTTGATTTTTGGTAAAACTTTCTTCACAAGAGGGGAAGAACATGACTCAAAAAGCCTACAAAGTCTCATAAACTTCAGTGCAGTAATCTTCTACAGCCTGAAGCATAATTCACTCTGTCTATGTTGAGATGTCTTGACAGGAATCTCAGTCTGATCCATTATTGCAGTGATGATTTACACACTATCGTAGCAAAATTATTACAACAATAAGAAATGTACTTAAACATGCTCTCTTCTGAAAAACATAATTAAATTGTATTATATGTCTATACTACTCCAGGACTTTTTATTTAATGATAATGTTTCAAGAATATTACTCTGAATGCTAGCGTGGAGGATATATATTTCTGATTTAACATATAATGAACTATTCACCTATTCATTTTGAATTGTTGATAAATGGATTTTGGTAAAGAACTGCAGTGGATTCAGTGAAGCTAGGCTTATATTTTAATAAGCTCTAGCTTTAGTCATGTGCATTTAATGAGTATCCTATAGGCTGCGTATATCTGCAAGTTTAAAACATGTAACCTTCAAATCACTGACCTGACTTCTGTCTTATTCTAATCATATATGCCATTTCTAAAGTATTTATTTATTTATTTATTTATTCATTCATTTATTTATTTATTCATTTATTTATTTATTTGTGTGTGTGTGTGTGTGTGTGTGTGTACATATATGTGGGGGGAGGTTAGAGAACAACTTGTGAGAAATCAATTTTTCCCTCTACTATGTGAGTTCGTACTATTGCACTGATGTTGGAAGACTTGGAAGCAAGCTTCTTAACCAACCTGCTATCATATTGCTTGTCCCATACTTTTTTCTTTAAATAGATCCCAAGTTTTCTCCCCATTTTCAGATTCAACTCTTTTTAAAGAGTAGAGCCATCGAATCTACACTTGAATCATTTTTCTCTGCTAATTCAAAAATTACAGTAGCTCTTATTTTTATTGAAAATGATTACAAGAGTTTAGATGATAAACTGCTTACTATAAAAGAGTGATTATCTGAATTCAGATCTCCATAATCTGCATGAAACACAGACCGACATGATAGCCACATATAACCCAGCACTCAGTAGCAAGACACAGGAGATTTCCTGGGCAAGCTGTCTAGGTAGACTACCAGAATAGTTAACATCTGGTACAGTGGAAGACCTTGACTAGTCAAGAACATTGGAGGGCTGTCAAGGAAGATACTATCAGAAACTTTTAGTTTCTACTCACAAGCATGCACTTTTGCATATGAAACCTCCATCCTGGGACAGGCAATGCCCCTCCCCTCCATGCAAACAGATCTACATACACTTTGCAGACATATACACACAAAAATGATTGCCGTTTTTCACTCATCAGACACAAAGAAAGTACTTAGTGTCTGTGATGGTTAATTTTGGCAACTTAACAGGGTTAGAGTCACCTAGGAAGCAAGCTTGTAAGTAGCCTGTGTGAGAGATTATGTATATTAGGTTCGTTTCAAAGAATGGTCTATATTATCTTAACTCAGAAGGAAATATCCACACTGAAAGCTGCAGAACCATTTGATGCCTGATGTCCTGCACTGCTTAAGAAGAGATAGGGAGCTTAGCATCCACATTCACCGCTCTCTAGCTTTCTCCTGCCTGCCTGCCTGCCTGCCTGCCTGCCTGCCTGTGGACACAGGGTGGCTTAAGGTCATGCTGCCATAAATGTGTCCCATTATGGATTGCGGGCTTGGACTGTAAACTAAAACTCTTATTAAAATTGCTTTGGCCAGCAGCTTTATTGCAACAATGAAGCAAGGAATGATTAAAGTAGCCAATAAGTTATTCTAGCTAGTGTAGAAATGATTTTTTTTAATTATTTGTTACAGAGGTGTGACTTATTTAAAATCCCAGACTTTAGGGAAAGGTTTTAATTTTCAATCTATTCTGTTACTTCATCTTTCTTATGAGAGGATGCAAGTTGGCAAAAAGATGATCCTAGTACAGGCACAAAACATAGCTACAAAAAAATGCGTTAATTTGTATTATATCAACATTTTTTCCTAAGTTATGCTGAATGGTTTCTGAAAAACCTCCAGTTGACTTACAAAAGAAGATTTATATAAAATGAGACAACATAAAAATAGGAGACTGTTTAAAAGGATTAGAGACACCTGGGAGATGTTAATTCTAACAGCTGGGAAATGTCATGATAGCTAAACCCAAAATGGTTTATACATTTTTCCTCTTCAGTGTAAATGCTCATACAGTTATCAGCAGAGGCAAAGTCTTCCTGAGAATCAACCAGTAAAGAGATATCGGTGTTTTATAGTGGTAGGTTGTATATAACTAGAAAACTAGGTCCTTTTCCCAAAGGATTGAGAAAATTGCTGTGAAATTGACCATTCACATCCACTCTTATGGCTTTTTACACACCTTAGCCATGAAAAACATTTCTATTTGGATCTCTCCCTTAAAACTGTAGGAAACATTGGTTGGGTTTTCTCATGTATGTGACATTTCATCTTCTATAAACAACTCACTAAACATGCAGGATCTTTCTTCTGATATGTATTTGAAAAATCTTAGCTGTGTGCATAGAGGCTACATAATCTGTAACTTCCACAGATTAAAAAGTAGCAATGTGACTGTAGATGATATTGTGGTCTCCATATTATAGGCTTGTCAGTTCTTCAGAGTGTTTTGCTTTCTGATGATATGAACTAAACAGTAAATTACAGGTCCTAAAGCACAGGGTGGTAGAATATCTGGCACTGCCGTTTCCTTGATTTTGCAGGCACAACTGATGACTTAATTACCTTGGTACTGTGAACAGAGATCCCTAGTACTGGCTCCTTCTGTTTATATGGTACAAACATATTCATGTCTTGTTTATGCACTACAAAACATGTGCCCAGCATGGAGTTAAACAACCAAAGGAAAAAATGAATTTGTTTTCTTAGTTCTCTCTACGTAAGGAGCTCATGCCCTTCAAAGTACATATAATTCATAGAATTACGTGGAAAGAGAATGGGTAGATTCCATATGTACATATGATGAATGAACCTCACTGAGTAAGTGTATGAGTAATTGGTAATTAGTTAAAAACATGAGAGTTATTCATGTTGCACAGAAGACAAAGCTGTAACAACAACAATAAAATAATCAAACAAACAAAAACTATATATGAAAATAGATGTTCCCAGCCAAGTGCCTAATCCCTAAAATGACATTGGGTGGTGATGTACATGGATTGTCTGGTTTAAGTTGGGCTACATTCTGCTGGGGTTGGCAGGAGGACTGATTTCCCCAAGTAGCTTAAAATACTGACCTGTTCTGATTGTTTTCATGTCTATTAATAGCTGGCTCCTGTTTTTAAATAGAGCTGTTTAATGCTGGATCCAAAATATTCCCACATCTATTTTAGTATCAACCTCCTTATAAACACTTCAAGGAAAGATAGATTCTGCATTTTGGGACATTCATTATATCAGAGGGTCAATGGCACATTGAACTAGAAAATGGCACAGTTATTAAGACAATTACTGTGACATTGATTAAAATAGAAAGTCAGTTCCAAAATCTTTAAATTAAATTTGATGTGTTTTGTTGAAGATTTTACTGAGTCTTATTTTTCCATAAAACCATTGGTTCTATCTAGTCTCATAGTTAACAATAGTCTTCTTTCAGAAAGATCAACAATATGTCTTGTGCAACATGTCTTCCATCTGTCCCTTCCAGAGTCACCTTCCATTCTGTCTTATGCCCCAGCAGTTCCATCTGGATACATCATAGTGTCCCCTTGTATTCTGACTTTGGGTTGCTAGGGATAATGGAGATATTAGCAGGGAACCTGAGAGTGGGAAGAGGAAAGTTCAGGGTATTTATTGGCCTGGCTTCCCTCTTAGTGGGTTGCCATATGTTGTCTGGAAGACTTCTATACACAATTACCCACTGAAGGAATTCTTACCTTGGAAGCCTATGTATAGGAAGGAATTCAGCACATCATTTGTGGTGGCTACTTTAGTTCTTGCTTTTTGTCAGACTCTTTTCTAGTTCCATTTTGAGTGTGCCATGCTAAGTGCCTTATGGGCACCATTTAACAAAACCATTGTAATTAAAGTAGACAAAGAAAAATGATTCAAGAACTCTCAAACATAGTTTTGCTCTGTTTACAGGTTGTAAATCACATATGGACAATTCTCAAATAGGTTACTAGATAGAAATTTACCCTAGGCTATACAACTCACAGTAATTCAGAGTCATACTCCATCTGATCTTGATATCTGAAGGGGTGTGTGTGTGTGTGTGTGTGTGTGTGTGTGTGTGTGTTGCCTTCTGAAATAAAAATACTCTGTACATAGAGCTGTTCACAAGAATATGATGAGGATAGGGTGTACAATTTAAAGTCTTCCAGTGTTTATATTCTATGAAGCAAAGCTTCATATACATATAAATACTATATCAACCCAGGATTACTTCACATTTAATCTGAGTTGCATTATTGTTAAGATTTGTTGTTCTTTTGCTCTCTGAACTCTTTGAAATCTATTGTGTGTTTCATGGCCATACATCACATTGCATCATAGACTGTTCATATGTCAAGCGTTCAGTAGCTTCATGTAGCTAACAGCTACTGCAACTGATTTGTTCAACTCAGAGTTTTAGAAACTACGTACACACACACACACACACAGACACACACACACAATCATATATCGTAGAATTATATTATAAAATATGTCTCCACCAACCTAACTAATCTTAAGTGTGGGTTTGGGTTTGGGTCAGACTTTTTATCATTATAACAAATATTTAAAACAGGTAAGAGGAGAGATTGCTCAGAAGGTAAGGACACTTGCTGCCATGTCTGACAATCTGAGTTTAATCAGAGGAACCCAGATGGTGGAAGGAGAGAACAAAACTTTGCAGTTTTCCATTCAGCTCTGTATAAGTGCATGCTCATACACACTCTAAATAAACATATGTATTAAAATAGAAAGAGATGTTTTGGCTCACCATTTCAAAGATTTTGGTTCATGGTCTTATGTTGAACAAGCCATTCTGGAAAGATCTCCCAGAGGTAGAGCAGTATTGATTATCCATAGGGGACAAAAAGCTCAGTAATTTGAAATGAGGTATGTTTTTTCAGGGCACAACCCTAGTGGCATACTTATCCAAATTAGGTCCACCTTCCTGATGTCTACTACTGCTCAGAGGTGTCACCTTGTCAGCAAGCTGGGCAGATCAGAGCCTCAGAATCCTTGTGATCTAATCACTATGCAAATGATCTCTCTCTCTCTCTTTCTTTCCTTTTTTCCTTCCTTCCTTTCTTTTCTTTCTCCTTCCTTCCTTCCTTCCTTCCTTCCTTCTTTCCTTCCTTCCTTCCTCCATCCCTCTATCCCTCCCTCCATCCCTCCCTCCCTCTCTCTCTGTCTCTCTCTTTCTTTCTTTCTCTCTCTCTCTCTCTGTCTTTTTTCCTAGTTCTCTGTCTCTCTTGTCCTTCCTTCCTTCCTTCTCTCCTTCCTTCCTTCCTTCCTCTTCCTTCCTTCATCTTTCTTTCTTTCTTTCTTTCTTTCTTTCTTTCTTTCTTTCTTTCTTTCTTTCTTTCTTTCTTGGTGTTTTGAGACAGGATTTCTCTGTGTAGCCTTGGCTATTCTGGAACTCACTCTGTAGCCCACACTGGCCTCAAATTTAGAGATCTGCCTGCCTCTGCCTCCTGAGTGCTTGGATTAAAGACATGTGCCCCCACCCCCACCCCACACTTCCCAACTATACAGAAGCCTTGTGAGCACTTCATGCCCAAACCACAACTCTACTTGTAAATCAAAATGATATTTTTTTTTCTGCCAAGATTAGTGCAGAGCACTTTCCGCAGTACTTGGGTGAAGTAGCGTCTTGTATATGTAATGTTTGTTGTCATTTGTTCTGTAATGCCCTGGGGTAGTGCCAGGCAGCCATTAACTCCTCTCTTACAGGCAAGGAACGTGGGCAATAGAAAAATGAATACAAGCCCAGAGTTTCAGAGATAGTTAGCAATAGAACATAACCCAATCCTAGTTGTGATTTAAATGCAAATGGATGAATGTGTTGTAACTCAGGCATATGACTCTTAAAGATTTGAGTCCTGTTGGACAGGTTTGCTCTGTAGGAGACTGACAATGGAAGTGACCTTCAGATCTAATATTTGCTTGTCTGGTCAACAACATGGTGAGTTAATGGGGTATGACGTAAAGATCAGACCTCTCAAGAGACTTCCCATGTATTATTTTGATAACTGGAGTCTATATTTATCCTTAGAAGTCCATTTAAATCCCTTGAATCACATTCAGGGAAATCATTCCCCATTGAGCTCTACAGTACATGACCTATGCATCCAAATTTGGCAGCTATGATTCCCGGTTAATTTGTACATAACCTTGCTTTTAACCATGACCATATTGTTTCTCTATCACCTCAGATACAATTGAAGAATATTTGCTGGTACCATTCATTCTGTTTTATCCTGTGATTTTCCTTATATTTAAATTTTATTCATTATTGATTTTGTTGTTTCACTTTTTATTGATTAAATTGTTCTTTGACAATTCAAACATGTATCTAGTATGTTATAACATACTTTCATCCCTTACCTTATCTTATTTACCATTAATCCATCAATTCTCTCTTCTTTACAAATATTTTTCCTATTTCATTTATTATTATTATTATTATTATTATTATTGTGTCTAAAGTGTGTGTGAATGCAGTAGGTTTGAGCAGCAAGCACTTCTACCTGCTAAACCATCTCACCAGCCCATTGTCCTGTGATTTTTTGCTGTTGTTCTAGTTTTTTTATTCCTCAGAATTTCATGCAGTTGGACAATGAAATATATATATATATATCCCCATTTCCCTCTGCTGGTTACTCTCATATTCACCCTAAACTCATCTCCCTCCAGACTGAATATATTTTTCTTTTTATAATACTTTATCTTAGCAAAAAATTGATAAGTAGTGCGCGCACACACACACACACACACCTCCTACTACTACATCCAGTTTGCAGTTAGTGGTAAATGTAGGCCATCAGTGAAACACAGAAATATAATTATTGGCTCCATACCCTAAAATTAATAATCCTTTCTTCTCCAGAAACTGTCTATTGCCAACAGTTCCTCAATAAGGATGAGTCCTAAACCATCTATCCAATAAGTGCTAGCAACCACAGCTGCTGCGAAATTATGAAAGTCAGAGACATGCCCTGGTTAGAAGACAATATTTTACAGCATTCTTCTACTTTCTTGAACTCATATTTTTCCACTTCTTTTGCCATGGTGTTTCCAGAACTTTATTTTGGATTTGGATATTAGATTGTTAAGCCTGTCTGACATTTTAACGAATGAAGAATATTATATGTAAAATAAAAATAGTGAAATAAAATGCTAGGGATAAAAAAGATTAAGCATTGAGGAGTGCAGGGGTTATGAGAGAAACAAAGATATGGAGAAGAAGGCTAATGCAAAGGAAGGATGTATGAAAAAAATAGGATGGAAGGCTACTGTGTCCCAACCCAGTTAGAGTCAATAATTGTTGAAATAGTAGATTATATGTGAAATGAAAGATAGGGGAGACTTATGGGCATAAAATTATTACAAAAGGATGGAGAGAAGTGGCAAATGGGAGAAGGATGTTGTAGTTAGGTAAAACAAATTTATGGATTATTTTTAAAAGCCTTATGGAAGCCCACTAGTTAGTAAGCTAACTTCAGTATATTATTCAAAAAAATAAAAAGATTTTGAACAAAATTGCCCATAGGGTAGACTCTATCTCAAGAGTTATGAAATTAAATCACACTGCAATGCATGGAATCCCTTCTTAAGAAATATTTACCAGGGAACCCCTAGAGATCTCTACTACCACAGGCTTCTGTCATTGTCAATTACTATCCTCAGTATATACTGAGACTCTTTTGTTAAAGAAGCCATGTGATTTCATTTAGGGCACAGATAAATCAACTTCAAAGTAATCGTGAAACCTCTTTTCTGAGAACTAGACTTTCTAGTTCCAGAAAGTTTTATGCAGGCTAATATGGAACAAAAATCATCAACTGTCTTGCAGAATTCTGGACCCTTCATGCTCTGATAGTGAGCTGCCAGAGCAGATGTGTCTACTGTCACTATAGTGGCATGACTGCGACAGGGCTAACTAACTACTCTCTAAGTGGATTTGAGGACTACTCTACAGGACAGAATTTCAAGTTTGACATTGTAATCTTGGTCAAAATGCAATGATTGGGGAAGTCATATTTTCTAGGGTAGAACTTGATATTTTTCTTTTGTTAAAATGGTCATTCATGTAAGTAAATTGTCTTTTAAATATTTACATTTATATCCATAGACCTGGGCTAATTTCAGCACTTGTCAGAGAAGCTGCTTTTGGTATTGGGTAGCAGTGAACGGAGATGCATAATTCATATTCATCAAAATCTTTCCCTCTCCCTTTCCAGCTTTCCCTCTCCCTCTCTCCTTCCCTCTCCTTCCCTCTCTTTCTCCCTCTCTCTCTCCCTCACTCTTCCCCTCTTCCCTGTCTCTCCTCCATTTCTTGTGTTTAGGTCTGTGCACTCATGAATGCACATGTCACACTTGTCACAGTGCCCTAGTGGCGCTCAGAAGTCAACTGACAGGATTTGGTCTTTCTTCACTTCCTGGGCCCTGAGGATTGAACTCAGATAATCTGACTTGGCCGCATGGGCCTTTCCTCACTGAATGATTTTGCAGATCTCATGCTCTGATTCTTAATGACAGAACATACTTTTCCATAGCATCCTTTATTCTTGTTTCTCTTGCTTTAGCAGTACACAGAAAGAAGCACCATAACATGTATTGCCTCTGAGCTCCTTGCCTTAGTAGCATTCTTTTGACTTGCTGTCAGGGCTAAGTATCGACATTACTCCCATACATTCAGACTTAATTCCACTAATCATGGTAGAGGGCAGTCATAAAACAAGAGTCAGTCGAATGCCTCTGTGTGTTATTGCTCGAACACTTTGTCACATGACAAACTGCTACATAGCAATATAACATCTTAACTAAAATACATCATGAGTGCATTAAATGTTATGAATGCCTTTAGTAACATCAAGCTTCCAGAATGGCAATATTCATTGTGGAGCTGTAATACAGAAGCTATCTAGACACTTTATACTTTATTGCACCCATTCTGTTTGCCACCTCAAGAAAGATAGCTGTACTTAACTTTCCAGTTCAAATTTTTATAAAATCATCTTTCCAGATTAGGCACCCTGGCATCATGGGTAACGACACTTTGGTACGAACATAAAAACGTTCATCTTCATTTATATTTAGTACTTGCTAATGTTATTCATTTGTGGATTTTAATTAAGAATTTTAAGATGGTTGATGATGTCCTTTAATTGAGATATAAAAGAATGGAACATTTTCAGCAAATACCCAACAGGTTTATAATTGAGAAAATTGACGTTCTTGCTGAAAGTGCCTCATTTAAGTAGTTTTCCTGAGAGTATATCGAAAATTAAATTGATAACTGGAAATGAAGCTATGCCAAATGTTATACTTAAATGTTCTAGTTACAGTAAGGGCAAGAAGCACTGAGGGAAGTAGTATTTGCTAAAAGCTAGAATATTGATATTTTTGGATAAAATAAAGATCCAAAGAAGTCCTGATCTTAAAGCTTGTGATAACTCTCACAGTCTGTTTTCAGACAGGTGAGAGTAATGGAAGGGTTTCAAAAGTATGTGTGGTATGGGGTGCTGTTGTTGGTGGTGGTGTTGATGTTGGTGGTGGTAGTGGTGGTGGTGGTGGTGGTGGTGGTGGTGGTGTGTATGTGTGTGCATATGCTGTGTATGTGTGCACATGTACACATACTTATTCATGCATTTTCAATGTCACTCTGTCTTATGAAGGGTAGATTTTTGTATCTATCATGATAGATTTTAGATGTCAACAAAACATCTACTGCTCAGGCTTCTGAAATCGACTGTGAGAAATATTTAAGTCTGTTATCTAATCCCTTTTCTTTCTAAGCCATAACATTTTCACTTGTATATATTTTTGTACTTTAAAAATTTAAACTAAGAACCCTTCTCAAGAGTGCAGTAAATGCCAAAGTAGGGGATTCTATAAGACTAATGGGCCCCTGTGTCTGTTAGTATCCTGTGTAGTGCACTGCTGATGTACAAAGATGAACACTTGTCTTCATTATTCCTGGATCTTAGCTAAACCCATAAAGAAATCAAGAAATATAAGTTGTGCTTATTTGCTAACTAACCCAGAGAAACATAAGCAACTGCATATTCAGAGCTATACTAACTGGATTGTTTCCATGGCAACAAGCAGGGCATCAAAATATTTATGCCCATCTATTATGTTTTAATTTGTTTTAAGGAATTGTGTAAAAATGACAAAATATGGGGCTTTGTTTTCTTAAATAAATTCATATTAGTTTGTCATTCTTATTCCTGATGTTAAATGATTTTGAAGGTTTACTTTATGTAACGAAACAAGATGTCATAAAAAATGTCATTTTAATTACCCTTTATAAATTGTGACTTGCATAGCTTTCACTGTTTGTCATATTTTTAAACTGAGATACATGACATAGTAACTCTGACCCAGCATTAGAAATCCTCTGAGAGATGAGTATTCTCAGCAATCAACAATTCAAGATACCAATCTAAGCTGTTGATAATCTCTCACAGTACACATAAATTATTTTTCCTATAAAATACTGAAATTTATATTTTTTGGAGGGGTAAATTGTTTGCTCAGCAAGTATGAAAACCAAGGTTTGATTCTAACAGCCAATAAAACTTTCTGGTTATGGAGGTATGTATTTTTATTCTCAGCATTGGGAGGGTACAGAAAAGTTTGAGGTTCCCTGGAAGGCCATCCTTGCCCAATTGATAAGGTTCAGGTCTCAGGTACAGAAATGTAAGTAGGGACTTGAGAGAAAGCTCAGCCAATACAATGCTCATTGTGCATTCCTGAGATATGAGTTTGAATCCTAGAACCTTTGTAAAAGCCAAGAGCAGTACTGTGCATCCTTATAGTCCCAGTATTCTACAGTAAGATTAGAGGGAACACAAAGATCAGCCATGCAACCTAATCACCGAGCTGGTATGTTTTATAAGCCTGCTGGGGAAAGAGAGAGAGAGAGAGAGAGAGGGAGAGAGAGAGAGAGAGAGGGAGGGAGGGAGGGAGGGAGGGAGGGAGGGAGGGAGACAGAGGCAGAGAGAGAGACAGAGAGAGAGAGACAGAGACAGAGGCAGAGAGAGAGACAGAGGCAGAGGCACAGAGAGAGAGAGAGAGAGAGAGAGAGAGAGAGAGAGAGAGAGAGAGGCAGAGAGAGACCTTGTCTCAAAGTAGAAGGTGAGAACTGACACATAAAATAATTAGAAATTCTTTTAAAAAAAACTCTACAGTACTCCTATATTGGCAGTAACCAACAGCTGTCTAATTAGACTTAAGGTCTGCTCAGTAGGAAGAAATTTATACTTAGTATTGTAAAACTAGATAATTGCTCATGTCTGGAAAGGCACAGATGCTGGAGGAGAAACACGTGTTGTCCTTGTCCTTAACATGTATAATTTTTAACCATATTGTAAATATTTTCCCTATATTTTGAGATAAGTGTAGCTCTCATACCTCATCAAATAAGCTTCTCTTTGCAGCATATAGAAACTGTTACAGAGATCCATCACTATTCAAAATGCACAGAATAAAATGTTCTTGGGGTACTTAACTTCATCTGATACCTCTGCAACTCAACTTCTATATCCAAGGCTCAGGGAACATCACAGGAGTGAGGGCAGGAAGACTGTAAGGTAGAAGACCAGGATACCTGCTGCTAGAGAGGGTCCACTAGAAATTGCAAGTGAAATGGACCTACAAAACAATATGTTTACCCGAATATGACCATATAATGACAACATCAGTTAATAGGCCAATGTATGTGGAAGAAGTCCCCCTGTTAAAGAGCTATGGTTGATAAATGGCAGGTGAGAGAATCAGTTTTCTCCTGGGAGGCCTGTGCAGATAAGTTCTCTAATGAGCTCCTACAAAGATTGTCTAATCCCAAACAGTCAGTCCTGAATGTTATACACATAAGCAATGCTAAATATACTCAGTAGGTGGTATATTCATATACACATAGACACATATACACACAACTACACAGATGCACAATATATATGATATACTCAACATGGAAGAAGTATGGTCATGAATTTTGGAAGGAGGAATAGTAGGAATTGCACTTTGGGAGATGGGTTGGGAATGTTGTAGATGCAGAGCTCATATAATAAGTTTATATAAATTAAACAAAAATAATTTAAAGAACCAAGTCACCATTTCTCTTGAATTGGAGGGGTATTTCTTTTCATATTGTTCATAAAAAAAATCTTTAATGGCCCTCTCCTATTACAATGAAGATTGTCAGTATAAATAGATCATTTAATTAAAGAGAAAGTAAATTCCTGTTAATTTTGTTCACTAACTAATGAACAGTTAGGGCAGAAAAAAGTTAACTCAATTAGGTCCTCACCAGGGTGCTTGCCCAGTGCCAGCCCATAGAAGCTCTTGACACATGCCAGCTATGTTCTTATTCCAGGGTGTTGCCACATGAATATTAAAGATGAACTGCCTCTTACTAAGGTCAGGGTGAGATTTCTTTGTCTGATAGTTCTACCTGGGGTATAGGGTGTAAAGTTGAAAGCATTACTGCAATATGCTAACTAATTTTGGCTTGTATTATTTCTGAATGAACAGAAGTGAGTTTTTACTATAACATCTTATATCTACTATACAATTGTATGAACAAACAGCAGCTATGAAGAGCTTTAAGCCTCAATGGATTAAGTGTTGAATTCAACAAATATTATCTAGCAACTATTCAACAAAGTACAAGGCAGAAGAGAAGAAACTGTTTTTTGTCTTAGAGAAAGGGGCATGTAATAAAAAAAGAGAGGCAATTGGTTGGATCCTTTAAAAGACATAAAACTTAGCTTGGTGTGAATCACAAATAAATCTGGCTAGACTGTGGTTAGGGTGAGACACAGGCCTCTCTTTGCCTGGAGAGGGGAAGCTGCTTGCTAACATTTATTGATCTCCTAAAGTGTTCCAAGAATTTTGTGTTTATTTTCTCACACAATGATCTCAGCAGGCCTCCAGCATAGGCGAAAATATCTGCATATTTCAGACAAGCTTGATATCAGAGTCTGAGAAGTCTATGTGAAGGGCTAGGGCAAATTTTCATGGTGGATATTCCTAGTGAAGCAGGATTTTTTGTTTTGCAACAAAGCCATTGAGCCATTTTAACCTTGTCTATTCAGAAGCTTTTTCAAATGTTTGGGAATATAATTTAGATAAATGTGTTGGGGTAGTGTTCCCATTTTCAGAATAATGTTGCTTTATAGGATCTCTTTATTTTCAGATTACTGAGTAGCTGCTACTCAATGAAAGGGACAAGTACACCCTTCTTTAAATGACTGTGAAAACTTGTCTGGGCAGTAGATTTCAAAAGGGGAACTCTAGAATAGTCTTTAAAATACAACATCCCATGCTTAGTCCAGGTATTCTCTTTAGGCAGTAACATCTGGTGTTAAAATTTTTGAGATGAGTGGGTGGCCCCATACCTCAACCTGAGGCTGTGCCTGTCAAGTTGATATGGTCTCTACAGGTTCTCTTTGTAGATATCCTTTGTTGGATATGTTAGGTAATGTCCACCCTGTTGGGTCCTGGGAACTTCTTGCATCCCTAGCATCTGAGATTTTGTAGTGGCTACCCCCAGTTCCCCATACCCCACTGCTACACACCTTCATTCAATTTCCTGACCCTCTGAACTTCTTTTTCCCGTTAACTTCCCAGATCCCTTCCTCACTCTACCTCCCATAATTATTTTATCTTATCTGGCATCAATGGGAGGGGAGGCCCTTGGTCCTTGAGTTTGGAATGGGTAAGTGGGTGGGAGGGACATCTTCATAGAGGCATGTGGAAGGGGGAATGGGATAGAGTGCTTGCAGAGGGGAAACTGGGAAGGGGGAATGCCATTTGAAATGTAAACAAAAATAATTTTAAAAAACCTTAAAAAAATAAAATAAAACTTCCAGTGTTAATGTGGTCTGTAAAAGCAACACACTTATTAGTCTATTAATCTATAGAAATCAAATAGATGTTTTGCCCTGTTCTATTTCCCTTTTGAGACAGTGTCTTGCTATGTAGCCCAGGCTGTCCTTATACTCTTGGTTCTTTCTTCCCAAGCCTCCTGAGTATTGATACTGCAAGCATAGAACATCACACTCAGCAGAGTTTTACAATGTTGTCACCATGTTGTTTTGAAACTATTTTCAATCTTAGCTACATTTTGAGATGCTTGCTGTTTAATTCAAAGTAAATGAAAATAATTCTTTAAACAAAACATAATTATGTTTTTGTTAGGAAATGTAGAATTTTTATATGTATAGTTATATATATATATACATACATGTATATATATATATATATATATATATATATATATATAATATGTATATATATGCAAAATAAAAGAAGCTCTTAAAATGCAAAAAATCACTTTTTATATTAGCTATGTTTAAAAATTTAGTGTTATAAATGTAATTGATATATTAACCAAGTTGTGTGCTGTCTTGTACAGTTGTGTTTCTTTGATTAGAGGCATGATAAGAGAACCACCAAAACAAGATTGTGAAGTATTTATAATTTACTGTCTTCCACCAACAAAAAGGAATTTATTCCTTGAAAGTGTCAGAACTGTCAGACTGTTATTAGAACATATTCTTTTTTTAAAAAAATAAAAAGGCTTTTTAAAATTTTTCTGGGCTTATTTGGTATTTTCTAATAGCTGAGTGAGTGTTATCCACTCAATGAACATCATTAAGAAACTGCTTGAACTGAAGGCAGCAGGGGAGAGAGAGAGAAAGGGGTAATAGACGGGAGCATTGGGTTTGCTGAGGATTACAATGCTGTTCAAAATGATCAAGGGCCTGTGTTAAGGCATGCCGTCTTTCTTGAGCAACCACAATACTAGCTATGTGAGAACTGTAGAAAGAAAGGGAGGAGATTCCCGCCCAGACCTTCAGTCTTTTTGTGCAGAGTAACCTAACATACTAACATACAATTACAGAAAGCATCTCTAGTGCTCTGCAAATATCTCCTTCATATAGTGTTGTTTTTCTTTTTTTTTAAAATTGATCCTTGAAGACAAGTATGCTTAGCGTAAGCTTAGAGAAAGAGGTTAGGACATAAGCAAAATTTTACACTTTGAATTACTCAGAGTTGGAAAACATATTCTCTTATGTTAGGACCTAGAACACAGCCATATGCTATGCATGAGTATGCCAAGACATCTGCTGAAGCAATGAATAAGAACAGAGAATGTGATTGTTAACATCAAGGCATTAAGGATTCAATTTTAATATTTTAGGACTTATTTAAAATTGAGGCCTCTTTGTATGAAGAACCGTAAAGGCAATGCTATGGGTAGAGGAGGGATTAAGAAGTGAGAGGTCATAGGGAAGGATCCAGATAAGGCTTGATGGAGTCATTGTGCATGTGATATAAAGATGAAAACAGGACTCTTATCATTGGAAGAGCATCTAAGCCTAGGTCCCATCACTTTTGTGGTACATTGGTACATTTGTAACAGGGCTTTTATGGAATCCAAAGGAGATGAATTTCAGAAAATGTCTGTCATAATGCTCCACAAATCTACCCATGTATCGATTCTATCATATGCTCATTTTTATCAGTCCTAAAGAACTATATACCTGCGATGCTGGTGATGCTAAAGGTGACAGAGAATGCTGCACACATGCATGTGTGTACATGCACACACACAGCCACACACACAAACACACATACACAACAAATACTCATAGGTGTATAATGCTTGCAACATGAATTTATAGAAAAAGAGATTTAACAAAAGAACTTATATGGTTAGTCAAAAGTTTGGAGTGAAAGGGAATGGCTGTGTTTTATAGGACAATGAACATGAACTATGGTAGTATTGTCAGAAAACAGGCAAAAGAGAAAAATGGTCCTAGGAGACGTCCTGAAGAGCAGAAGCAGAAGGCACTGTAGAAGTGGAAGATACAGTGCCAAGTAAAAGAGGACAAGTACTTTTCTCCCAAATATCTGGAGGACATACAGAAAATGTAAGTTGATTTAAAAGTTTAGTGGACAAATCACCAGTGCAGACATAGAAGGAGAAACTTGATGCTTGGCAAAGTTTCAGGGAGAATGTAAAGAAAAGAATAGTGGCATTCAGTTACTGAACATTTACGTGCCAGGAACTATTTTAAATAGCTTGCATAAGACATAGTTTTCTTTATAGAAGATACTTGCTGATACTATATTCAATTTATAGATGAGTTTCTATGTATCAAAAGGTTACAAGCGAGAAAGATCATGAACGTTAGAAAATAGTTGTATTTAGGTTTGTGTAATATCAGAGAACACACACTTGTGTTCAAACTCAGTTACATAGTAAAAGAAGACAAAGAGATGGCCATTTATCTGAGATTGAAGAGTGTTTAAGAATTTAGGCTTGAGAGTCACTAGAGAGGTTGTTCTACTCATTTTTATTTTGTTTATTTTTTATTTTTATTTATTCTTTAATCTTTTTTTTTATATTCCAGACTTTATTCCCTCCTGGTCCACCCTCTGATTGTTCCACATCCCATACCGACTTCCCCTCTCTGTCTCCAAGAGAATGTCCCCATACCTCCCCTCCCCCCACCACCAGACCTCCTTACTTCCTGGGATCTCAAATCTCTTGAGGATTAAGTTCATCTTCTCTGACTGTGTGCAGACCTGGAAGTCCTCTGATGTATATGTGTTAGAGGCCTCATATCAGCTGGTGAATGCTGCCTTGTTAGAGGCTCAGTTTCTGAGAGATCTTGGGGGTCCAAGTTAGTTGAGACTGTTGGTCTTCCTATAGGATCGCCCTCCTCCTCAGCTTCCAGCTTTTCCCTAGTTCAGCCACAGGAGTCAACAGCTTCTGTCCATTGGTTGGGTGCAAATATCTGCATCTGATTCTTTCAGCTATTTGTTGGGTCTTTCAGAGGGCAATCACGATAGGTACGATTTTGTGAGTACTCCATAGCCTCAGTAATAGTGTCAGGCCCTGGGGCCTCCCTTTTAAGATAGATCCCATTTCGGGCCTCTCACTGGACCTCCTTTTCCTCAGGCTTTTCTCCTGTTTTGTCCCTGCAGTTCTTTCAGACAAGAACAGTTCTGAGTCAGAGTTTTTGACTCTGAGATGGCAACCCCATCCCTCCACTTGATGCTCTGTCTTCTACTGGAAGTGGGCCCTAAAAGTTCCCTCTCCTCATTGTAGGGCATTTCATCTAAGATCTCTTCCTTAAAATCCTGAGATTCTCTCACCTCCCAGGTTTCTGGTATATTCTAGGGGGAATCCCTACCTCCTTCTTCCTGAGGTTGTCTATTTCCATTCTTTCTGATGGCCCTCAGGGTATCAGTCCTGTGTCCCCTACTCAATACCTGATCATGGTCTCCTCTTCCCCTTCCTGTCCCCTTTCCCATTTAGGTTCCTTCCTCCATCCCCTCTCCTGTGATTGCTTTCTTCTTCCTCTCAAGTGGGATTGATGCATCAATCTTCATGTATTATGTGGATTGTATCCTGGGTATTCTGTACTTTTTTGGATAATATTCATATATTAGTATGTACATACCATGCATGTCCTTTTGGGTGTGAGTTACATTTTTATTTTTTAACTTTAAAATTTTCTTATTAAAATATGTTATCTTTTGACAATATATTTATGTAATAACTCTGTTCATATTCATTCCATGTATTACTCTGTTCTTCTCCTACCATCAACCTCAAAGTCCTACAAAGTCCTGATTCCACTTCTATGTCTTTCTAATGACACAACCTTGCCTACCCAGAGAGCTCTGGTTAAAATCATTAGATCCCAAAACAGAAACAATGTTTGTTTCATTAGTAAAATTTGAAACTTGTACATGAATAAAAACTGTGAAAGAGGGATAGGCATGGGGCATATATGTCTAATTTCAGCTACCTAGGATTGTGAGACTCAAGGTTCTCATGAGTCCTATGTGCTCAAGGCAAGGCTGATCAACAAAGCTCAACTCTTATTATAAGGAACAAACAAACCAACAGGAAAACATGTGGTGGAGAGAAGAAATGAAAGAAGTTTAATTTTGAAACTAGGAACTCAAAGGAAATCATGGAGCGTCTTATGAGAGGCCCATGTTCAATCATACAGTTGCATAACAGTGCACATCTTGCATAAAGCTTCCATTTCTGAGATACCAAGTATCCTCTCTTAAAACTTGTGTGAGGGGTGGGTGCCCAGGGGGCCCCTTGCTGTGGCCAGCTCCCTGCTGAAGAACATGCTGTTTGTATTGTTTAGGAGACCAGGCTGTTTTGTGAACAAAACTGAATGCATGTTTGTATCATGATAACAAAAAAAAAAACAAAAAAAAAACAACAAAAAACAAAAAACTTGTGTGAAGTTCAGAGATTAGGGGTTTTCCCACTGCAGGATGCAATACATGTGGTAAGTTGACGTGGGTCTAGTCATAAAGATCTGAACATTGGCAGATCTGATCCAAGACTCCCATATTCTTATTGTCTTATTTTTGTTTTTGTTCTTGTTCTTGTTGTTTTAAACTGAGATCCATTGCTAAAATTGCAGGAGATCTTCAGTGTTGTCATTTGGTACCTAATTTTGGCCTGGAGACTTTTCACCAACAGCCCAAGGGAGATATGGTGGTAGATACAAAGTCCATTTATTTCAAAGATCCATAGGTTACCTGTACAGTATCAACACATATGCAATGAAGAAAATTGAAACCTGGTAGAGTCCACAGAAGGGAAGACATAAAATATAGAATGGACAAAATGGATAGTATGAGAGTAATTTCATTGATGCTAAGAAAGATCTGTCTGAATTTAGGTTTGAAGATGAATATAAGGAAATCATACTATAGCAGCATGTGTGCTGCTTAGTGTTACATGCTTGGAGAAGTCCATGGAGTTGGCTACTCTCTGATATTCTGTAGCTGGAAACTTACGTTACAGAAGCAGCACAGCATTGTGTTTCAGTCCAGGTGGGCTAAAGTGGTTCATAGCTTTCTAACTCTACATAGTGTAAAAGTGTAAGTAATAATTGAGTGAAATAAAAGAATGGTCGGGGAAATAGAAAACGGTAATAAAAGCATATGTTTAATAAATAAAGAGAAAGAGATATTAGCCAAGAGAAGAATGTTAGAAAGATAGAAAATAGCTAGAGACATTAAAGAGATAGATGTAAAATTCATGTAAGCAAAATCAAGTAAATTTGAGAAATCCCTTGATTTCCTCTCTAAAATGAAATAAAACTAATATAGTAAAAGGAATAATAGTTAAATGCAAAGGACAAAGCTTAAAGACATAGTTATTGTAAAAGCCACAAACTAGCCTAGTGCTTCAGTGCTTCAGTGCTTCAGTGCTTCAGTGCTGGAGCTTGCAAGTTGGGAAGGTTAGTCAATTGGAACTGGAAACGCTTCTTCCTACTTAAATGATATTGAGCTGGGAGTGGTTGAGGGCCAGAGGCTAATGCAGAGCTGAGGTTATTTCAAGAGGTACTGTTCTTTGTATCCTAGGTGTCACAGTGGACACCTTTAGCTTTGCAGCCTATGGGTAGAAAGAGTCTCACTTACTCAGGCAATCTCCAATACACTTTGGGGTGGCTAATGTCAAAACCAAGAATTGTGTCTTGGAAACTTTATGGTAAAGGTAAATGGAAGGCTGAGAACTGCTTCTCAGGACCCTTGTCAGCACCTCATGTCACTGCTGGGTATCACTTGATGTCCTCAGGATTTCCCAAGTCTGACATCTTCCAATTAAATAACTTTGTACTTCTTTCAAAGCTAAGTTTTGATTTGGATATTATGTTTGTTGGTATTGGGTATCATTCTCTAGATCAGCAGAATTGATAGAGTGCATATATATTAATAGGGGATTTGTCAGATTGACTTGCAGAGTGGAGCTGAGTAGTCTGGCAGTGGGTACCTGTATACTGGAGTGGCTGAGGAGTCAGTAGTGCTGGATGTCACAGCACTCTAATCACCCTGGTGCTGAATGCTTGAAAGATTCCTAGAGAACATGCTGAGTCTCATTCATCATTAGAAGTCCAAAGAAGCTGATTCTAGTGTCAAGTGGCAACAGTGATGACAACAGAAAGGCCTCTCACCAGCTAAGAGTGAACGTTGGCAGCCGAACATAATGCTATATTGCCCTCAGACCTCTTTCTGTTTAGGCTGCCAGAAGGTACTGCTCACCCATAGACATACCCAATTTCATTTATTAATTGGTCCCAGAGACACTCAATGTTACGACCAAGATCAACTATTACAGGGGTTTATTTTCCTCCCATGTCTCCTGGTATCTCAACAAAAGGAAGAAAAAGTTTCTTTTCCTTGCCTCATGTTAAGTCTCAAGGCTAGGACCAATGGCTAACTGAGATGCCTATTAACACAGCAAAGCTATTCATGAGTTGGGTGTAATGGACAGGAGCTGCTGACCCCTGTGGTTGAATTAGGGAGAAGCTGGAAGAAGCTGAAGAGAAGGGCAACCAGCTTATAAGAAGACTAGCAGTCTTAACTAACCTGGGCCCCCGAGATCTCTCAGACACTGGACTACCAACCAGGAAGCACACACCAGCTGATATATGCCCCCAACACATACACAGCAGAGTTCTCCTGGGTCTAGACTCATTCGAAAAAGATGCACTTAACCCTCAAGGGACTGGAGGCCTCAGGGAGTGGGGAGGTCTGATGCGGTGGGAGTTGAGGGGGGGGACAACCTCATGGAGACAGAGGAAGGAGGGTGTACTGGGAGGGGAATAAAATCTGGACTGTAAACAAATGATTAAATAAAATTTTAAAAATGAAAAAAAAATCAAAGCTGACACTGATAGCAAGTTCTACCAGAATCCCTCAAACCCTACCTGTTATAGGGTCTTCCTGTCTTCAATACTTCACTGCCTATAGTGAATTTTTCCAGCCCAGGGATGGGCTAGACTGCCTTTCACTGAGTCCTATTCCCTATAAAACCTTAGCCATTTTGGCTACTGCCCCTTTTGGCCTTTTGGTATCCTGGCCTCTTGGCTGCCACTCCAGGTTTCTCTCTCTTCCTTCCCCTTCTCCATTCCCCCTTCTCCTCACATGGCCCAGCTCAGTTGGCCAGTCATTTTCAATCTGGAGCCTTCCTGGTGCCACTGTGGATGTTCTCAATCATATCTACAATAAATCTCCTCTAACATACCTAAGATCTGTCATGTCACCAAGCTGTAAAATTATGTAGAAAATTATAAAGAAAACAAGGACTGTGTAATAAAGGAACAATAATGATAACTACTTAGCTCTTTAAAGAAACATCTTTAAAAATTACTTCTCTATAAGTAGATTTCATTTTTGTTTAACAGTTAAATATTTAAATGGTTCAGCATTCCAGTTACTGCTCAATTACACTACAGGAGTTTTAATGTTTTGAGAATAATTTGTATTTGCTGCAGCTTTAAGAAGCTATAATGTCATGGTGAAGTACTGTATATTACATACTGCATTTGTAGTAGGCATAAGTATAGTATCATACATTTCTGTAAAGTAGCTTGTAGCCAAAATAAGTCCTCACAGTCCCTTCTTTTCTGGTCGCACCTGTTTACTTTGGCAAAATCTTCCACTCTAAGATAAATACTACTTCTCAATAACAAATAAAGTCTTGAATATAAGAATCAAATTACCTGCTGTACTGATTTATGGTGCTTTGAATATTTCTAAATATCTTTAGATCAAGGTTGTTTATCAATTTGAAAATAAGTTCTTGTCTCTTTACGTGTTTCAAAGGAAAGTTTCTAATTTTTATTTTCAAGACATGCTCTATTACAAGGTATATTGTAACTCAAACATTCTGTAACAATGTTTAAGTATTAAAAAGTGTGTGTGCCTGTGAGTGTGTGTGTTTGTGCCTGTGAGTGAGAGTGTGTGTGTGTGTGTGTGTGTGTGTGTGTGTGTGAGAGAGAGAGAGAGAGAGAGAGAGAGAGAGAGAGAGAGAGAGAGAG